>NC_090325.1:105257513-105563013 GCF_035084215.1 Heptranchias perlo | reverse complement strand
GCGATTATAACATTGCCACCACTGGCAGCTCTGACCTTGCCAGAAGTGCTGCAGTGTTAAGTAAGGCAAATGTACACAGTTGCTGCAATTGGTGCAGGGCAAATTTTCTGGACATACAAAACATCAGAAAGACAAAAGGCAGGTTTAATACTTCAGGTGTAGACCTTTCGTCAGTTTTAACAACGTGTCTACATTCAAAATTATAGTTACAATTTGAGCTTTTTCTCAACCTTCATGCTTATAGCAAAAGGCAGTTTCGACAAGCAGACGCATACCTCCTGTGATCTGACACTTACAACCTTTTGCAGTGGAGTGAAAGGGATAGTTTGCCACAAGATTGATAATTACTTTTTTTTACTGAGTTCATTAGCGTTAGAGTTCCAATGCCCTCCTATTTTTTTCAATAGGAGGAAATAACCAGGCTGTCAGACCATGTGCTTCAGGCTAAACCATCAGTCAAATCCATTACAAACAAGAGGTTCACAGAGAAAAAAAATGCAGCAGAACACAGTTAAACTTACACACAACTTGGAGGTAATTTTGACTTTGTGCGATAGTGGAAAACGGGTGATAGCAAATTCCCATTATGGAAATAAAAATCGGGAGAGATGTAAAACGGGCTGCCGATTTGCTATCACCCCTTTTACACTATCGCACAAAGTCAAAATTACCCCCCTTATTTTTTGACTTGAAAATAGCAAAGATGTCTAAAATCCAGGAATTCCCTTTTGAGAATCCTTAAAATTCCTTTTACGGTCATTTTATATAGAAGCATGCCACTGCATGCATGGAGATGTGCCTCATCACCTTCCTGTGACAGCTCACTTACATGTGTACTACATTTCAAAAGCTTGAGGTATTTTGCCAAACAGACTTGATCTGATGCAATTAATATGATAATGAAATGCGTATGTCCCTAGACACTGTGGACTTGCTTAACACAGGCCGCAAGGCAAAGCCAAAGGAGATTCCTTTAGAAATAACATTTAATATAGCGTCGCAAATGCACAAAATATCCCAAGACACTTTACAGAGGAGAGAGAAAGAAATAGATAAAATAAATAAAGGAATGGACAGCAAGCCAGGCTAAGAGAGTTAGCATAGATGCTTGAAAGCTTGATTGAACAGTTAGGTTTTGAGAATTTCTTTTAAAGATGAAGGGAGAAATGGAGCTGGAGTGGTTTAGGGAGGGAGTTCCAGAGAGTAGGACTAAGGTAGCTGAAAGCTGCACCATCAATGTGTGTGTGGGGGGGGGGCGGGTGTGAAGAGAGGGGGAGTCCATAAAAAGACCTGAGGCAGAAGATCAAAGGGTTCAAAAGGGGACGTAAAGCTGGAGGAGACTGCAGAGGATCATTGAGGGATTTGAAGATGAGGACAAGGTTTTTTAACGTAATATATTGGAGGACTGGAAGTCAGTGTAGATCAGCGAGGACGAGAGTGATTGGTGAACAGGACTTAATGCAAGACAGGGTACAGGCAGGCAAGTTTGTAACAAGTTGAAACTTATGGAGGATGAGAGACCGGAAAGGAAAATCGGGTGGGGTGTATAATGAGGCGGCTGATTCACTACCGCCCGTTTTTCGCCACTGTTGAAAGTGAAAATTTACCCCATCAAGTGTAGAGGTGACAAAAGCATGGGTAGGGTTTCAGCAGGAGTCCGAGTGAGGTGGGGCAGAGGGAAGAAGTGTTGCAGAGGTGGAAGTAAGCGGTCTTAGAGATGCATAAGATGTGGTGTTTGAAGCTCCTCCTTGGATTCAACAGGATTCAAAGGTTTTGCACCATCTGGTTCAGTCTGTGCAAGTGGCTAGGGAGGGGGGTGGTGGAGTAAATGGCAATGGAGCAAAGTTTATTGCGAGGGCTGAGAAACGTGGCTTTGTTTTTCCCGAACCAACTGTCACAGGGCATTGGTATAGCTATGTTAGTCATAGAGTCATAGAGTTATACAGCACGGAGAGAGGCCCTTCGACCCATCGTGTCCGCGCCGGCCATCAGCCCTGTCTACTCTAATCCCATATTCCAGCATTTGGTCCGTAGCCTTGTATGCTATGGCATTTCAAGTGCTCATCCAAATGCTTCTTGAATGTTGTGAGGGTTCCTGCCTCCACAACCCTTTCAGGCAGTGAGTTCCAGACTCCAACCACCCTCTGGGTGAAAAAGTTTTTTCTCAAATCCCCTCTAAACCTCCCGCCTTTTACCTTGAATCTATGTCCCCTTGTTATAGAACCCTCAACGCAGGGAAAAAGCTCCTTAGTATCCATCCTATCTGTGCCCCTCATAATTTTGTACACCTCAATCATGTCCCCCCTCAGCCTCCTCTGCTCCAAGGAAAACAAACCCAATCTTCCCAGTCTCTCTTCATAGCTGAAGCGCTCCAGCCCTGGTAACACCCTGGTGAATCTCCTCTGCACCCTCTCCAAAGCGATCACATCCTTCCTGTAGTGTGGCGACCAGAACTGCACACAGTACTCCAGCTGTGGCCTAACCAGTGTTTTATACAGCTCCATCATAACCTCCTTGCTCTTATATTCTATGCCTCGGCTAATAAAGGCAAGTATCCCATATGCCTTCTTGTTCCACACAAACAAAATATCATACAAGAAGGATATGACGCATCAAGCAACCTCGAGTCCATCACAATCTTAACAATCTTTCTCTTTTGGAAGCCAAAGGACTTCCTGGGCACTTCTTCATTTTTTGTTTTGATTTCAGATTTCCAGCATTTGCATTTTTCCTTTTTATCTCCACTGGCCAGGAGTGGATAGAGCACTCATCTCAGTTATACAGGTCTGTGTGGATCTACCCCAGCCATCGGGGAAGGACCGTGTTTGGCAAATCTCAAGATCACAGTCTTTTACATTATTATTATGTTGCAGTCATTATTTTGGAATACATAACGGAATGTAAATGGGGCAGGATTCCAGAGCCCCAAAAGCTGAGGAGAACAGAACCACCTCTCTTTGAAGCCATCTGTCAATATAACAACAACAACAAATTGCATTTGTATTATATTTTGGTAGGAAAAATAAGGAGGCCACGTACTACTTGGATAAGAATCTAAATGGGATACAGGAGCAAAGGGATCCAGGGGTACAGATACACAAATCACTAAAAGTAGTGATGCAGGTTAATAAGGCCATTTAAAAAAAAAAGCAAATCAAGCACTGGGGTTCATTTCTATAGCAACAGAATTGAAAAGCAGAGAAGTTATGTTAAGCAGAGAAGTTATAGAACCTTGGTTCGACCACACTTGGAATACTGTGCACAGTTCTGATCTACATATTATAGAAAGGATATAGAGGCATTGGAGAGGGTGCATAATAGATTCACAAGAATTCTAACAGAACTAAGAGGATATACTTATCAGGAAACGCTGAACAGGCTGAGGCTGTTTGCTCTATTAAAGAGAAGGCTGCTTTTAACCTGATAGAGGCCTTTAAAGATATTGAAAGGGTTTGATGGGGTAGACATAGAGAAAATGTTTCCACTTGTGGGAGACTCCAAAACTAGAGGTCAGAAATATAAAATAGTCGCTAATAAATCCAATAGGGAACTCAGAAGAAAATTCCTTACCCAAAGAGTGGTAAGAATGTGGAACTCACTATCACAAGGAATAGTTGAGGCAAATAGCATAGATACATTGAATGGGAAGCTAGATAAGCACATGAGGGAGAAAGGAATGGAAGGGTATGCTGATGGGGTTAGATGAAGTAGGGAGGAGGAGGCTTGTGTAGAGCATAAACACCGACATAGGCCAGTTGGGCTGTACGGCCTGTTTCTGTGCTGTAGTTTCGATGCAACTCAATTTATATAGCGCCTTTAACGTAGTAAAACATTCCAAGGCACTTCACAGGAGCATTATCAGACAAAATTTGACACCGAGTGATATAAGCAGACATTAGGACATGTGACCAAAAATTTGGTCAAAGAGGTAGGTTTTAAGGAGCGACTTAAAGGAGGAAGGAGAGGTGGAATGGTTTAGGGAGGGAATTCTCAGGGCCTAGGCAGCTGAAGGCACGGCCGCCAATGGTGGAGTGAGGAAAATTGGAGCTGCGCAAGAGGCAAGAATTGGAGGAGTGCAGAGATCTGAGGGTTGAGGTCTGGAGATGGTTACAGATATAGGGAGAGGCAAGGCCACGGAGAGATTTGAAAACATGGATGAAATTTTTAAAATCAAGGTGGACCAGGAATCAAAGTAGGTCAGAGATGATAAGTGAGTAGGACCTGTTGTGAGTTAGGATACGGGCAGCAGAGTTTTGGATGAGCTCAAGTTTACAGAGGTATAAACACACCATCACTTTCTAATTGTGGGATCATATCAATGGCACTCTGACTTTTTTTGTATCTATATTTCTCGACATAAATGTTAACAAATAATTTGCAAATCCCTAAAATCTCTACTTGGTGCTCTGACCTGTGTTTTGTGGAGAAGTCCAGCTTCTGACAATGCATTTTTCATCACTTGGACCACAATAATCTGTAGAGAGAAAATTCCTAGTTAAAAACCTTCCTCGTTGGAACTCACTACCCAAAATGAACAGGTTGCAAGTCATTGTCACAGTCAAGTACTTGAAAGTAATGTGTCCCACTGATTTGAATTTTACTGGCGAAATCTGCCTACATTGAAGTTGGCAGGTGAGAGGAATGCAGTGTCATGAACTGGACTTCTCCCCAGCAGCATTCAGAATGCACCTGGCAGAGGACAGGCTTTTCAGGTGGAAATTACTGCAGTGTGTCATTCTTGTTAATGAGGGTCATATATTCCTCTTTAAATTCATTAAACTGTCTTCAACTGGCTTGTTATTGGAAAACAAAAGCAAGTCTTTCTAACTAATTTAGACAATTTTTTGTGCCAAAGCATAGCACATTCATTATATGTGTCTATGAATGTGTGTGCGTACATGTATGTTAATGTGTGCCCATAGTGCATTCCTTTGGGTAGAAGGCTGCTCCGTTTTAACTCCCTCCCTTATTGAAAGTACCTCACAAGCATTCAGTTCCTGCTCTTGATAGCCTGGCTGAGATCAGGAGCTTCCTGACACAAAGTAGTGAAGCTCTGCTCTTTTTTTAAAAGAAGTATTTGCTTCCTTTCATTCTCTCGGGTCTTCCCATGACAGGCATAGCATTCCAGGTCTCCACCGGTGCTGCCTTGAAAATACCTATTAGAAGATATGTACAAGCAGCCTGGGTGACTGTAGTTTTCCCTCTCAGGCTATGTGGCAGCATCTGGTCTCTGCTCACTACCTCAATGCAACAGCATGGCTGAGATCAGGAATCTGATGCGAGGGACCTTGCCCTGCATCTGCACCTTAATTTTAAATACTTTTACTCACCTGTCCTAAGGTCTCCTTCTTTGGCTTGGTGTCATTTTTTGTCTGATTACACTCCTGTGAAGTGCCTTGGGATGTTTTACTACGTTAAAGGCGCTATGTAAATGCAAGGTGTTGTTACTGTTTTAATTTATGTGTCTATTGCTTTCTTGTACATATTAGTATTTTATAGTTAGTACAATCATGTAGCACATAATATACAGGACATATATAGAGTTGGAATCGTTTTGGCGTCTCCATGGTATTTTAGCTGATGAACACTCTTGTGTATACTCTGACAGTATCTGTGCAGGGGAGGTTTGACATTGTGGCTGTCAGTAATAAGTACTGCAAAGAGATTCTGCATATGGAGCAAAGGAACAATGGCTCTGAACGCTGCCTCATGACAAAGATGTTAAACTCTGTCAGCAGCACTCCGGCTGCAGAGCTCTGCACCCCCCCCCCCCCCCACACTGGAAGTGCATATCCAGAATTTGGGCATATGAAAATGAAAAATTACCCCAAGTGTTTCTGGATTTCTACACATGTTCAGCAGATGAAGCCCTACTGCCTGGCCTGTTCAGTACAACTTTGTCTAGGTCTACCATTTATTTTGGATCGTTTGAAAGTTTATGAAGAAATGTGAACAGTGGGCTACGGAAGGATTTTGGTCAACCTCTGTCAACGTGATTTATCTCTCCTCTATTCAAAGTCTATGCAAGTGGACAGATCATCTAGCAGTTGTCAGGAGTGCACTTATGAAAACAGTCCTTGTATCAGGAGGAACTGGTGAGCAGAAGAGCTATCTTAGGTGATACTAAAATTTATTTTTTTTAAATTGTGCTGTTCTAAGGCTTATTTAACATAACTGGTACCAATATGCAATAAGAAAAATTGCACTTAAAGTAATACATTTTAATATATGGCCAATACACTCTTAGTTTTCTACTTCATGTTGTTCTTAGCAGTACCACTCCCAGGGATAGAGCTGTAACAGCAATGCTTCACCTCTTGTGGCTCTTTTCCAATGTTGATGGATCTGCTGAGTTTTCACAGCACTTTTATGGCTAGGATATCCATGGGGGTCCTCGGGCGAGAGAGTGGCGAAACCCCCATAAGTGGCTAAAAATGGCTGTTTGTGCCATACTTCCATGGGCTCTGCCGATCTTCCACTGAAGTTATGGCAGCAGCACGGGGGAGCCCCTCGGAAATTCAGGACCTCTGCTTCTTATTATCTGTAAAATAATTATGTTTATTAGGTGTTTTTCTTACAGTTTCAGTGGACAGAGTATGTCCACCATTACACTTTATTGAAATCCTAGTGATAGCACTGATTAGGCTACCCTGCTCCATTCACTGTGTCGTACAGATCAGGAAATTCAATGCCTGGTCAATGCTGAGCTAGTTGGCCTCGGGTGGAATAGCATGGGGGACACTACAGTTGGCATCAATGTCCCGAGGCTAGGGTAAACAAAAATCAGCATTTGTCCTTGCTTTTGACTCCTGTCCAGTGGCTTCTCCTGGAACGTACACATGTGTGGACACCAGACATGGACAGGATTGGGCTTGCCTGTACGGCCCCTGTTATTGAATAACTGCCAGCATTCACTGCCAAGGGTCATGCGTTAATAATAACCATAAGGTACTGAAAAGGCGCTAGCACCTATGGAAAAAATGGGGCGGGGGGAGATATCTGTGTATTTGGCTCTAAATATATGGTACCCCAGTATGTGAAGGACTAAGGGCTCAATTTTGAAATGGCGGGGGGCAGGGGGTGAAGGTGCATGTGGCAAACCCGAATAAACAAAACTTACCGTTCCCGATGCGATCGCATCGTAGTCGGTGATGATTAACGTCCTCTCCGGGTTTTGCGCCCGGCAGCCAGCCTGATTGACAGGCTAGCTGCCGACAGGAACTGCAACGCAAGGTTGGGGTGGGGGCGCGGAAAGAGAGAGAGAGCGAGACGTCATCCGGTGCTGGACTGGAAGATCGGGAGAACATCGGGGGGGGTAAAGAGGGGGAGATCGGGGGGCGTCGGTGGGGGGGGATGAAGAGGGGGAGATTGGAGAGGGAGACATCGGACATCGGAGCAAGGTGGTAAGGTAGGTTCATGTTGTGTTTTCACTTTGTGCAATGGGTTTTTATTTAGTTTATTTCGTTTCTTTTTCCCTGATCCGGCCCTTCACGTTTGGTTTCACCAGGCGTGAATCAGAAGCCGTGGGAAAGCCGCCCAGGTAAGTTTAAAAATCGTTCTAACTGCCTAATATGTCACAAGTAAAGTGCTGTAAGTACCTCAATGAGATACATTTGTCTCTTTAACTATCATCCTGCTGACTTTAATTGCCGGCGGGACTTCCGGACTCAGGACACCCGTGCGCACACAGGTGCGTCCGTGGGGAACTGGGAAGACAGCGGGTTGCAGCCGGCTTCCGAACCCGCCCTGCGTTTCTGCAATTTTCACAGCCCCCACGCACCTGCAATTTACATGTAAAATCGAGCCCTTTAAGTGTTGTATCAGCCAGGGGGCAGCAGTGAGGGAACATGGTTTTCAACAAATGTGTAGATTTTTCATACAGTTAATATGGATTTTTTTTGTGATGCTATTTTAGCGAGACAGTGACAAAGAAGCAATAATGTAAGATCTGTATTTGACAGATTGCAAGTTTTCTAGGTCTTGCTGTTAATGGTTGCATGTGAAAAGAGCAGCTCAGATGGTTATGCTGATAAATCCATAAGGCAGGAGTTAGAAATATTCTCATTTATTCCTGATTTTGGGACATACTTACCTTTTTAATGCACATTCAGTGGCTTCCTAGTAGTGTCGCTGACTGCAGTGGTGACAAGTATTAAGAGTGAGATGAGGTGCAGCACAGGGCATAGTCCGTTGGCTGTTGGTGTATAATGATTGAAAAATACACTGTTTGTAGGCTGTCACATTGTGAATTCCATTCTACCATCCTGATGTACTGATAATTGCATGTGTTATCCTTCATCAATGTCCAAACTTGACAGGATTTTAACAAGATGAAATTAAGGTAGGGTTTAGAAGTACAGCATTCACTGCGAGTGCAACATTTACATTGCTGCTGATGGCAGCTTTAGTGGTAATGGGAAACAACAATGTAAATGAAGTGGGGCTGCTCCCGAAAATGACGGGCATCGCAAAAAGAGATGGAGTTTCCCAACGCCAGCTTCGCTCTTTACAGCAGCACAAACCAAAAAGGCATTGCCAGTGGAGGTGTTTTTTTGGCAACCAATGGTTGCAGTGGGTGAAGTACTCATGCTCACCCTGCAAAGGCCAGCAAAGTGGTTTTGTAATCTGGACAGACTTCCCCAGCCATTGGCCAGGGTGCATAAAGCAACATTAGAACTGCACATGCACAAGACAAATAATATATATAATATAAATTTAAAATATAGATGCCAGCTACGTTAGCTATGCGGCGATCATGCTGTGGTGCTGCATTTTCAAGGACCGTAGTTTTAGTTGATCCTTGAATCCCCCTCCACTCACTAAGTGACAGCCTTCCTCAAAGCACAGGTTGCAGCAGCTTGGTGATCTCTTTATAATTCAAGCCAAGTCAAGTCATCCAAACAGGTAGTTATCATTGGGAGGAAGGGCTTTGGGCCAGGCAATTGCTTACAAGCTGCATTTCTGCCGTGATTAAATATACGGCTCATCTGAGCATATGCTCACTCTCTTAGTAATCAATAGAGATATATTTATATTAATATGAGCTGGATTGGGAGAAATGCACTGAGGAACCTTTGTCAAGAAAGGAAAGCAAAGGCAATTTGGAGGTGACCATGGGAAATATCTTTATCCCATCTTATTTATCTCTTCTTGCCAAAAAGGTGGGAGTGTTATGCTAAGCTTGTTTCAGTCCAGCACCTGTTCTGAATTGGCACCTTTTCTTGAACAGACTGTCGAGCATTTGGCAAGCACCACCTTTGCCACTGTACTATCTATGTATTACATTCTGGGGCTTTTACTGTTCTGTTCTAGTTGCTTTTACAATTTGTCTCAAGGAGCTTAGCTCATTAAAGGTATTTATGAAAGCACTCGATAGCGGTGGAGATTTATGGTTGCGCCATTCCGAGTCCAGGGACGTTGCCTTGGAGGAAAATAAAATTACCAGTAATTAAATTTACGGGCAGGGTGCCATCTACAGAAGATTTATTGCTACAAAGTTCAAAGGACAGTGAAGCTGCGTTAGTAACCAATACATTCCCACTGATACACGATATAAGCATTGTGAGATTCTCTCCTCCCAGAGGGTTAAACTGACAAGACCACAATAAGATTCCTGTTGAATGTCTATAATTTCAGGGATTGCTTTTCTATTACATCCACTCAAGATACCGCATTAAACAGTCACAAGGGCAACTCTGCACATTTCGATCACTCCTGTTAAACTACATTGTGTTAGCCCCTCACTATTACACCATCTAATAATTCACATCTTCTGATCTAGCTCATTGCTATGGTGCCCTCCCTAGCTCACATTCTTTTGTGGTAACATGCTTTTCTTTTTACTGTACTTCTTTGTATGGCTCCCAAAGACAGTGTTAAAGAGGCTCCAAAGTATTAAAAAGTACTATGCTGTAATACAATGGCACAACTGACAATGATTTCTTATGACTCATGATCCGATAATTCATTAGAATGTTAATTTAAAGGGACTGGGATGGAGCACAGTCCCTTAGGATTAGGGCTGCTATCAATACACAATAATGTTATGAAGTGCAGAAGCCCCAATCCATGTCCATATGGCATACTGAGAGAGAAGGAGCAAGTCAGCCATGAACGTTTGCAGCAGTTGCATGAGTTCTCCCTACAAATGCATTTTAATAAGTCAGATATTCAAGCATTTGATTGAGGGGCTCAGTTGAGTATCATATTTTACTCTTAATGGCTTTCTACATTTAGGACCTGGCCTTGAATCCTTGTACTAAAGGTCTACTCTGTCTTATGATAGCCCCCATGTTACACAAATAACATAAACTGGCCATTTTGTATCGAAGCAGAGGAGAGGACAGTACAGAGAATGTGTACAATGCTGGAACTTCATCTAACGCATTTTGTTTTTCTTCTTCCTTGGTATTTACTTAACTGATTTAGAAAAGCCTTTGGCATATTTCAGATGTAAATACCAGCTTAATCACAGCTTGCTAGAAATAAGCCAGCTGCAAAGCTGAAATATTTCTGTTTTGTTTTGGGGCATAGTTGGAAAATTTTTAGTGTTTATAAAATGAATATTGTTCCAAAAATTCAAAAGGAATGATGTCCTGCTAATCATCTTGATATCTACTTATTACATTTGTTCAGATACTTTTAAGTACTTCAGACTTTATTTCCCTTTTTGATATCCTGGTTTGTTGTCTGGTTGATTAAATGAATGGTGAACATTATGACACAGAAAATGCTTCAAACACAATTGATCAGTGTCTAAAAGAGAAAGAGTTCTGGTGAAGGTTTACGTGCAAAAAGTGAATCTATCCTCTTTCATACTCAGACTGATTTGTGCATTTCCCACATTTTCAGTTTTTATTTCAGATTTCCAGGTTTCACAGTTTTTCTTTTTGTCTAGTTTAACAACGTTGTATTTCATGAGTCTTATTGATGTGAGCTTGCTCAAAGGAAAGGCAGCCCCACCACTAGCTACCCTTTTTCTCTGGCATCAAATATCAATCATTTGCTTTACAGAATGTAAGTGTATCTTATTCTAACTTGTCTAAAGCTGTCATACACTAATTGTATTTTGTGCTTTTGTATCACACTGAATGAAAAGGTACATTATTGTAGTAAACAAGGAGACAACAGTTATGTTTACTGGCACCAAAATGGCATTCATTCAGGATATTAGATAATAACAGTAGTGTTTGTTTCATGAATAGAAAATTATATGCATGGAACAGAAGACACTTCATTTTTTCATTTGACATTCATTTGGCATACAGTAATGTAAAATTTTGAAAACGAGCCAGAGACCAGACTCTCCTGGATTCCTCTGTTGCTTGAATAAGAAAACAATAGAGGGTGTCAGAATAACCAGACACTACCTACTCCAAATACCCACAAGTTACCGGTCAGAAGGTATTGTCTGAGAGGTCAATCAAATATAAAACACATTGCACAGTGAATAATCCAGCCGAATTCATGCTGAGCATTGGTAGGACTGGGCTGGTGCCATTGCGGCAGGTTTGTCATTCAGGAGGACAATGTAAGAACCCTGGTTCTAGAGTCAATATTGCAACAGGGAAGCACTCGTTGCCATCGAGATGCCAGAGTCAGTTCTTTGCAAGAGTCGATTCTTTACAAGAGCCCTTGGCGGCTCACATGATTGAGGTATTGTTAACTTCTCACACCTATTGAGAGCAAAATTTGCAATGCCGTTGTATCCTTGGCATCCTGTTGTACAGCTCAGTGCTAAATATGACATATTTAGATGATTGTACGTCAATGCTGCAACTAAGCACAGACTGTATCAACAAACATGTTGTGATTCTCTTTTGGCCAGCCAATTGAAGATAATCCACTCCAATGCATTTTCAGATGATTTGTTCTATAGTACTATAGCACAAACTGAGCTTTGCCTGTTATTAGCCTTAATCGCACCAATGCCCTGAAGTTGCCACACTCTGCTCCTGGTGCAGAGCCTTGCTCAATGGTAGTGCAGAACGGATTGTCAGGTACAGAGGTCAGCATGCCTGATTCATGGCGCTTCGAATTTCCAACCAATCCAATGGCTGGAAATTTGGAATTGCCATGAATCAGGCGTGCTGAGCACTGCGTTGTTTCTCCAATCTGCGCTTCTGCCGAGTGATCTTCACATCGGAAGTCTTAAAAGTTGGAGGCTTATAACTTTTTGTTAGCACTGCCACCTGTGGTTCAATGGGTTAATGCCAGACAAAAGAGGAAGGTGATAATGTGACGTGCACTGAGTTAGCTGACCTCAGTCAGAGCAGCACTAAGTATGCTACAATTGACCTGAGCACCCCTGGGCTAGTCAGGAAGGCCAAGTCAGCCAGGGATCCTGCTCCTGACTGCTACTTGGTCAACTCTGCTAGAAGTGTGTGTGTTAATGTCAGGTGAGAACAGGATCAGGTTCAACTGTAATTGTTCCCACAGTGGACTGGCCTGCCAACATTCCCTGTCTATGCTCACACATGAAGAAAGGCCACCTGGGCAAAGTATTGGATGACAGCAAGCAGGGAGCCGATTATAGTGGGAAATCACAGGCATGCTGCTTACGGTTTGTCATTAAAATGAATGGATTGAAAATTGTAGCAGTGCACCCACAATTTCCTGCTACGTGCAGCTGGCGGATGAACTTACCCACCCCAGTCATGCAACCTCAGAAGATGGGCCCTAATGCATTATCACATTTGTGTTTGACAAACAAGACAAACATGATAAGAGATTTATCAAACACTTCTTTAAGTAAAGAAATTCTGATTGAATGCCTTCTCCTTGCAGGGGCCTTGCAAATAAAAAATAAACCAGCAAGATGTTGCAAAACCTAGATGTGTGTTTCAGTGCAGAAAGGGTTAATCCTTTTACCTTGAGCTATTATAACAATGACTAGGTCTTATTTCATTTGAAGATGTAGGATTTATTGTCAGGGCTTCCGCAGTCATATTGCATTTCATAGATTACTTAAAGTGCCTTGAAAATTGAATCAGAGCAAACAGGTCCCATCTCCTTCTGCACATTCATCACTCCAAAAGTGCACAAGCAACCAGACTTTTACAATTCACTTTGCTTATTGCAGGTGCTGCACTTTCCCGAGTAAATGGTGAACATGAACATTTTAAATAAAAACCCAATGAATTCAGACATGTTTCTTTTTTTTTGCGAGAAGATTGCTCTTTCTTTATCTTTTCTTTTTAGCCTGGATTGACAGTCAGATCTATATTTTGTGCATATTCATTTTATGCATTATAATGTGACTGGGGAAACGTATGAATGTTTGATAAGAACAAACAAAGGGCCACACAGGTGGTGATGTGGTGCAAATGAAAATGTCAGGAAAAAATTGAAGAAGCATTGTAAACTTTCTTTTCTAATTGAGTGCCCACTGTGCCCCATATTAATTCTGTTCCCTTGTTATATTATTACAGTGACCTGAGTGAAAACCATATTCATGCTATTCCGAGGAAGGCCTTCCGAGGAGCCGTTGACATAAAAAATTTGTGAGTACCTTTGTGGCTGTCGTGAATCTGGATGTGATTGATTGTTCCACAGTCTTGAAGTACTAGGCATAGCAGGTAAAGGTTGAAATCCTGTATTCAAATGACCTCCCTTGTCACTCTGCTTGTACGTAAGAGAAGGCTTTCTGGTTGGCGGGAATAGTCCTGCCAATAATAAATGGCTAGGCAGGGACCAGAAAAGCAGGACATATCAATTTTCCGGGTCGTCACTCGAAACTCGCACTGTGCTTTTTCCGTTTCATAGTGCCTGCGAATGTTCCTTGCACTCACACAGAATATGAAAGAGCTTCATTGTGGATGCATAATCTGTGTTGGGGAGGGCATTGCCCTCGATTTTTCATGTTTTGGGTGGAAATTCCAGCCAGCCTTAAATCTTGCCAGTGTTGAATCCACCCACTGGGAGTGGGCATGAAAGCATATGTGGGAAGGCAGCTCTTAAAGTACTCTGCCATTTCTTCAAGTGTGCATTTATCCTCAAATATAGGATTTGCTTTTGAAGCACTCACCACAGGTTTTCATGCTTGAAGACAAAGAACATCAAAGAAGGCATGCCGGTGAGACCAGCTGACACCAGAGCTGGATGGCCCACAGCCATCATTATGTCACCAATCATAGTTACAGGCCCTGGTACACCTAGCACATAATGACCGAGTGAAACTAGCTCTGCAAACTCTGGGTCTTCATGGAGGCAGTGCCATCTGCTGCAGGGATACTTGCAGCCAACCTCTCCTATGGACTGCCAATTGCAGTCAAGGCCATCTCCTCCCTCAAAAGTTATGGCTCTGCCTTCTTGCAGACTGGCATAGGGGTCATCTGCAGTATCAGCCATTTGCTGCCACTCATGTATCAAACAAATGATTGATTCATAGATCATCAGGGCCAGCATTTTCATCTTCTTTCACACTGAATAGCAACACAGCATGAGATGGCTGCCAACATTCACCACACTGATGCATTTCACAAAGTGATGGCATCAATTTGACTATCCTGCAGCTGGTCCTGTGTGCCAGTAACTCAACGTGCATCATGCAATTAGAGTGCTTGGAAGGCTTTGCTTTGCCACAGCATTAAGATTTCAGTGCCGTGACAATTTTAAATATAAGTTGCACCTTGTATGTATGGCCAAGCATGCAAAACATTCAAATGGCTATAAGGTTGCATGAAAGCTTTGGCGGGGCAATCTCATACCAGAATAACAGGATCTGAGGATACTCTTGTCCCATGCACACTTTGGACAGACATCTCCTGCAGAGATCTGCTGAGCATCATCACTTTTACATCTTTCCTCAGTTCTGCCATTTTCGTCCACATTTGCAGCAGGTCCTCTGAATGTCATAGAGAGAAATCATCCTGCCGGCTTTCTCCTGCCAGGCATTTTGGATGACTCCTCTCCAGAGAGAATGACCTTCAGTGCCCACCAGGACAACTCTCCATTGCCTCGCTATGTGCATCCGCACCATCCCCACAAAATACCTCAATTCCAAATCGTATATTTTCCTCACAGAATCTCAGATTCTTCCTAACCAGTGCCCATGTTTGCTTGTGTGAATAGGTATGATGGCGATTAGTGCTTTATACTTCCTTCATTCGTGTGTCAGTGCTGTTGCCAAAGTATAACTTTGGTTGTACACTGCAAATTCCAACAAATAAAAGAGCTAGTTGCACCCTTCAGGGTCAATAGTGCCTTGTTCCCCATCCCCAAGACAACACCAATAGCAATAACTTGCATTTATATAGCACCTTTAACGTAGTAAAACATCCCAAGGCACTTCACAAGAACGTTATCAAACAAAATTTGACACTGAGCCACAGAAGGAGATATTAGGATAGCTTGGTCAAAGAGGTAGGTTTTAAGTGGTGTCTAAAGGAGGTGAGAGAGGTAGAGAGGTTTGGGAGGGAATTCCAGAGCTTAGGACCTAGGCAGCTGAAGGCAATGGTGGAGCGATTAAAATCGGGGATTCTCAAGAGGCCAGAATTAGAGGAGCACAGAGATCTCGTAGGGTTGTAGGTCTGGAGGAAGTTACAGAGATAGAGAGAGGCGAGGCCATGGAGGGATTTGAAAACAAAGATGAGAATTTTAAAATTGAGCCGTTGCTGGACTGGGAACCAATGTAGGTCAGTGAGTACAAGGATGATGGGTGAACGGGACTAGGTGCGAGTTAGGATACAGGCAGCAGAGTTTTGGATGAGCTCAAGTTTGCGGACGATGCAAAGTGGGAGGCCAGCCAGGAGAGCATTGGAATAATCAAGTCTAGAGGTAACAAAAACATGGATGAGGGTTTCAGCAGCAGATGAGCTGAGATGGTGCGGAGACGGGTGATGTTACGGAGGTGGAAGTAGGCAGTCTTGGTGATGAAGTGGATATGGGGTCGGAAGCTCATCTCGGGGTCAAATAGGACGCCAAGGTTGTGAACAGCCTCAGACAATGGCCAGAGAGAGTGATGGAGTCGATGGCTAGGGAACGGAGTTTATGGCGGGGACTGAAGACAATGGCTTCGGTCTTCCCAATATTTAGTTGGAGGAAAGTTTTTTGCTCATCTAGTACTGGATGTCAGACAAGCAGCGTGACAAATCAGAGGCAGTGGAGGGGTCGAGGGAGGTGGTCGTGAGGTAGAGCTGGCTGTCATCAACGTACCCGTGAAAACTGACGTTGTGTTTTCAGATGATGTCAGCAAGGGGCAGCATATAGATGAGAAATAGGAGGGAACCAAAGATAAATCCTTGGACATATGTAAGGAGACTGAATGGATTGAAAGACAGCAGTGAAAACCCATGGTGCAAAATAGGGAGGGAAATCTGGAATTAAAAGTCCATGGTTATTTTCGAAAACTTATTTTAGCCAATTGCTTACAGCTAGTGGAAAATTCCTTTGCAAGAAAGATAAGTATGATAGCATGGATTTAGATTTGCTTATTTTCTCCTGCTAATTTGAATAAAGCCTTTGGCGAGCATTGGGTTTCCCACTGCGGTGATACTTTTAAGACACATATTTTGTTTCACCATCCGTTTATATATCCCTTGTGCCAAGTTTTGTGTTTTAAGCCATGATCAAACTGACTGTTTATTGAAAGTACAGTTGTTGGATATGAAAAGAGTAGATGGATGTGCTGTAATACCTCAAGGAATGGCTTAAGTTAATTCACTATTCCTCAAGCTTTTTGTATTTTGTTGGCATATTTCCCCTGCTGTGGAGGATGCAATGGCCCTTCCTTGTTAAAGATGTATGTGGCCTGAGGCATTCTGGTTCACTGCTCCTCCCCTTGTCTGAGGGTCATTGAAAGAGGATGAAAAATCTCCTTATTGTCAATAACTTGCTTCCATGTTTGCCCTGGAGATTTTCCGATAGCATTCTGTTACAGTCTTAGATGAATGAACAAGTATAGAAGGTATGACATTCTTGTCACAGAAATTTTTTCCCACTCGACTAAACAAATATGCCTCTTTCAGCACCACCTTACTGGCAAGTTCATGTTTAAAGTTTTTCGGGCCCCATATAGCCTACTACATTGTCAGCACCTGGTCTTAACCTCCCACATGTCACACCCCATCTGTTTTGTACAATTCAACAAGAGCACATTGTTTTAATTGACAGACCAATTGTTAAACTGACAGTTTGCTCACAGTTACCTTATAATCTGGACATCCTTTATTTTCCCATTTGACAATTTGATCATATCATTTGTATTTTTACCCCCATTCATTCTGTCAGTTGTTATTGAAACTCAGGAGAGGAAATGAGGACTGATGTTCACAGTTAGAAACTAAGCAAGTCAGCATGGAGCCACAGCAGGGCACAGGTTTGAACATGATACTTAGGTCTCATTTATTTTAAACTGCACAGATTTAAAAGAATGCACATCAACGTCAGAAAACTTCCTCACCCTCACCTTTTGGATAGTGATACTAGCATTTCTGTTTTCACTTTTCCACTATTGCCCATAAATCATTCTCGCTCAAGGGTGGACATTCTGCATGGTTCGTTGTTACCTTGACGAGGGATGCTGGAATAAGACCAGTAAAGAAAAGTATAATTAAATGCTATGAAGTAAAGATAACCTGCAAAAGAGGAGACCCTTTCCAGCAAACTAATTTGAGAAATGCAGTGCTAAATATTTCCCCTCAAGCTGCCACCTCTAGTACCTGGGTTGCAGAAATGATTTAAGAGTGGAGCTGGTGCTGTGTCAGCACTGATTTATACAAGGACAGCTCAGGAAAATGAGCTTTAGACCAACATGCAATTCACCCTTCTCCAAATTAACCTGCAGACCGCATTAGGCAAATTTGATGGTATTATGAGATTTTCCAATTTGTCAAGTAACAATTTCTCTTTTGTGTTGTGTCAGGAGTACAGTTTGTGCCATTGTAGTAATTTAAATTGCTTTGATAAATTGAGCATGAGGTTAAAGAATAATGTTATAGATAAATCTTATGACATAAAATATAAAAAAGCTATTAGCTAAATTATTAATAAAATAGCCTTTTTTAAAAAAAAAATCAAAACCTTTTAAAATTGGATATCTGGCTACAACTGGCTTCTAGCCTTGGTGAAGAGTCATGGTACAAAAGGATACTTCAAAGAGCGATGGGATAGTCTAACTAAACATAACTCTGGTTGTTGGCCAGTACTGATTACAATATGTTTCAAGGTTATTGGCAATAAGACCACCAGGCAGCCGAGGAGCGGAGGCGGTACAGCACTTGCCTCACAAGCAGATGGTTGGAATTCATCAGGAAACTATTGGCAACTCTTTCTCTCCCCCTCTATCTCACACTCTCCCATTCTCACTCTCACGCTCTTTCTCTCACGCACACTCTCTCACTTTTTCTCTCTCTCTCTCTCATTTTCACTCTCACTCTCTCTCACGCACATTCTCACTTTCTTTCTCTCTCTCTCTCTCTCTCTCTCTCGCTCCCATTTTCACTCTCTCTCTCTCTCTCTCTCACGCACGCTCTCTCACTTTCTCTCTGTCTCTCCAATCTCCTACTCCCTCTTTCTTTAGTATCATAGTACAAAAGGAGGCCATTCTGCCCATTGTGCCTGTGCTGGGTCTTTAAAAGAGCTATCCAATTAGTTCCAAACCCCTGCTCTTTCCCCATAACCCAGTAATTTTTTTCCCTTCAAGTGTTTATCCAATTCCCTTTTGAAAGTTTACTATTGAATCTGTTTGCACCACCCTTTCAGACAGTGCATTCCAGATCGTAACAAAATTCTCCTCATCACCTCTCTGGTTCTTTTGCCAAATACTGTAAATCTGTGTCCTCTGGTTACTAACCCTTCTGACACTGGAAACAGTTTTTCCTTGTTCACTCTATCAAAACGGTTCATGGTTTTGAACATCTCTATCAAGTCTCCTCTTAACCTTCTCTGCTCTAAGGAGAACAACCCCAGTTTATCTAGTCTCTCTATATAACTGAAGTTCCTCATCCCTGCTACCATTCTAGTAAATCTCGTCTGCACCCTCTCTAAGGCCTTGACATCCTTCCCAAAGTGTGGTGCCCAGAATTGAATGCAATATTCCAGCTGAGGCCTGACCAGTGTTTTATGAAGGTTTATCATAACGTCCTTGCTTTTACACTCTATGCCGCTATGAATAAAGCCAAGGATCACATATGCTTTTTTAACAGCCTTCTTAACTTGTCCTGCCACCTTCAAAGATTTATGTATGTGCACCCCCAGGTCTCTCTGTTCCTGCATTTCCTCATTCTTCCTATCAAAATGTATCACTTCACACTTCTGTGAATTAAATTTCATCTGCCATCTGCCTGCCCATTTCACCAATCTGTCTATGACCTCCTGAAGCCTGCTACTATCCTCCACATTGTTTACTACATTTCCGAGTTTCGGGTCATCTGTAAACTTTGAAATTATACCCTCTATACCCAAGTCCAGGTCATTAATATACAAGAGCAGTGGTCCAATACCACCCCTTCGGAACATCACTGTATACTCCCCTCCAATCTGAAAAACAACCATTCACCACTACTCTCTGCTTTCTGTCCTTTAGCCAATTTTGTATCCACGCTGCCACTGTCCCTTTAATGGGGTTTAATTTTGCTAATAAGTCCATTATGTGGCACTTTATCAAACACCTTTTGAAGGTCCATATACACAACATCAACCCCACTACCCTCATCAACCCTCTCCGTTACTTCATCAAAGAACTCAATCAAGTCAGTCAAACACGATTTTTCTTTAACAAATCCATGCTGGCTTAGATTTATTAGCCCATATTTTTCCAAGTGCCGATTCATTTTGTCCCGGATTATTGTCTCTAAGTTTCCCCATCACCAACATCAGGCTGACTGGCCTGTAATTGCTGGATGTATCCCTCTCCCCTTTTTTGAACAGGGGTGTAACATTTGCAATCCTCCAGTCCTCTGGCACCATTCCCATATCTAAGGAGGATTGGAAGATTGTGGCTAGAGCCTCTGCAATTTCCACCCTTACTTCCCTCAATAACCTAGGATGCATCCCATCTGGACCGGGTGACTTTTCTACTTTGAGTACTGCCAACCTTTTAAGTACTTCCTCTTTATCTATTTGATCCTATCCAATATTGCTACTACTTCCCCCTTTACTGATACAGTGGCGGCATCTTCTTCTCTAGTGAAGATGGATGCGAAGTATTCATCTAGTACCTCAGCCATGCCCTTTGCCTCACACGAAGATCTCCTTTTTTGTCCCTAACCAGCCCCACCCTTTCTTTGACTACCCTTTTACTATTGATATGTTAATAAAAGAATTTTGAGTTCCCTTTTATGTAAGTTGCTAATCTAGTCTCATACTCTTTCTTTGCCCTTCTTACTTCCTTTTTTAGATCTCCTCTGTACTTCCTGTATTCAGCTTGGTTCTCTACTGTATTATGAATCTTACATTTATCATAAACCTCCTTTTTCTGTTTCTTTTTAATCTCTATATCTTTAGTCATCCAGGGAGTTCTAGCTTTGGATGCCCAAAGCTGGAACTTCCTATTTTACTCTACTTTGTAGAGTAGAGTGTTTACTGTAATTTACTTCATGAAAATTAATGGAAAGAAAATCCGGCCGGTTCTGTAGGAGGAGTGTTGGCCTTCCCACCAGATCTTCCTTTCCAAGGGGGTAAAGTTGAAAATCTACCCCTATCTGATCTAGAACATTGTTCTCTTTTGGACATCCTCTCTGTAGATGGAAAGAAAGAAGAGCCATGAGGAAGGAACAGATTCAAATGTGAAGCCGTGCTGTACTTATACTGGATGTGAATGAATAGTCGCATCTCAAAGCTCCAGTAGTTCGATTCTCCACAGAGTGGCAATTTGCACATCAACAAACTTTGTTGAGTAGCTCAGAATACTCACTTCAAGGGGAATGCGTCCATTTAAGTATATAAAAGCAAAATTCAGCAAAAGCACAGCAGTCTTGGACACCTCAGGAAAATATACCGATCTTGGATCCGGTATCATAGCAGTATGATACCGGATCTTAAAGGTTTAAATTATGAGGACGGGTTGCACAAACTTGAGTTAGTTTATGTGGAGTTCTAATCAAGGTGTTTAAAATGATAAAGGGAGCAAGGGAGTGTAATCTTAAAATTAGAGCTAGACCATTTAGGAATTACAAAGAATGCACAGCACAGAAAGAAGCCATTATGCTCAACAGATCCATCCAGTATTTATACTCCACATGGGCCTCCTCCCACCCTTCTTCACCTAACCCTATCAACATATCCTTCTATTCCCTTCTCATGTGTTTATCTGACTTCCCCTTACATGCATCTATACTAGTCGCCTCAACTGGTAGCGAGTTCCACATTCTTGCCACTCTCTGGCTAAAGAAGTTTCTCCTGAATTCCCTATTGGATTTATTCGTGACTATCTTATATTTATGGCTCCTAGTTACGGTCACCCCGCAAGTGGAAACACCTTCTCTATGTCTACTCCAACAAATCCTTTCATAATCTTAAAGACCTCTCTCAGGTCACCCCTCAGTATTCTCTTTCCTAGAGAAAAGAGCCCCAGACTATTCAATCTTTCATGATAGGTATAACCTCTCGCTTCTGGTATCATCCTAGTAAATCTTTTTTGCACTTTCTCCAGTGCCTCTATATTCTTTTTATAGTGTGGAGACCAGAACTGTTCACAGTACTCCAAGTGTGGTCGAACCAAGGTTCTGAAAAGTTTAGCATAATTTCTCTGCTTTTCAATCCTATCCCTCTAGAAATGAACCCCAATGCTTGGTTTGCTTTTTTTATGGTCTTATTAACCTGAGTCACTACTTTTGGTGATTTGTGTATTCTTCACCCCTAAATTCCTCTGCTCCTCTACCCCGCTTAGACTCTTATTTTCCAAGGAGTATGTGACCTCCTTATCATTCCTAGCAAAATGTCCAACCCTGCACTTATCTACATTGAAATTCATTTGCCAATTACACGCCCATTTTGCAAGTTTATTATTGTCTTCCTGTATTTTGTCGCAGTCTTCCTCAGTATTAGTATACCCCTCAATTTGGTGTCGTCCGCAAATTTTGAAATTGTACTTCCAATTCCCGAGTCCAAATCATTTATGTATATGGTGAACACCAGTGGTCCCAGCACTGATCATTGTGGAACACCACTTCCCACCTTTTCCCAGTTGGAGTAACTTGTTCCCCAATGCCACATGCTCTGACCTGAGTCATGAGTCTACTGTGCGTACCTTATCGAAGGCCTTTTGAAAATCCAAATATATTACATCTACTACATTACCCATGTCTACACTTTCTTTTACTTCTTCAAAGAATTCAAGAAGGTTGGTCAAGCATGAGTGTAGTCAAAAGCATTTTTCACACAAAGGTTAGTGAAAATCTGGAACTCTCTTTCCCCTAAAAGGCTGTGGATGTTGGATCAATTGAAATTTTCATGACTGAGATTGATAGATTTTTGTTAGGCAAGGATATTAACGGATATGGAGTAAAGGCGAGTAAATGAGGTTGATGTACAGATCAGCCGTGATCTAATAGAATAGCAGGACAGGCTCGAGGGGCTGAATGGCCTATGTCCCAGTAATTCTATCATTTATGGATAACCAGCATCCACAAGAAATCTTCAAGAACAGTTTGAAGAAAAGCTATGTGAATATGTGGACATTTTATATCCTAACAGAACTGTATAGATTTGCCCTCCTGTAAGTAGATTGCTGTTAAACAATTCTGGTGGGACAATTGCAAGCAGCTATAACCCAGACTGCCCTTTCCTCCAGCGGAAAGAGGCTATGTGGAAATGAATGGCTCCAGTCTAGGTGTAGAAGTAGATGAGGACAAAAATAACATCAAACAAAGATCAGTTACTTTTTCAAGGGGAAAAGAATTAGGTTAATTTTAACTGCAGAACCTTTATTTATGTTTGTACGTGCTGGAGTGTGAAGTAAACTCCTGCAGTATGACTTGCACACAAGCGAAACTAATAAACAATTTCTATCTTACCACAGTGCACGTTGACTCATTTCAACTTCCACTTGCCTGAGTGCCAGTTTCCACTGTGAATATAAATCCAATCCCAAAGCAGGATCCTAGCGACTGAGTAAAGTTTAATCTGGATAGTGAAGACCTTTAGACTGGAGATCTACTAGCATGAATCCAGCATCGTTTAAACAGCAGATTCACAGTGGCTGTCAGTGGGAAGACACATTTTTCACCAGCCCTAGTGAATCTGTTTATTTTGGGGTTCCTGCTGGCTCCGTAAGACTTGCATGCCATGAGTCGGTGGCCCGAGCACCTCACTAAACCCAATATAAATCAGCTAAAGGTTGGTGAGGTGGTGCAAAACATTGTGTAACAAGAGTGGAAAGACACAGGTTCTCTAGGTGCAATTGCACAGATGGCAAAAACATAGGAACATAGAAGATACGAACAGGAGTAGGCCATTCAGCCCCTTGAGCCTGTTCCGCCATTCAATCAGATCATAGCTGATCTGTACCTCAACTCCATTCCCAGCCAGCAAAAATAGTTTCTCTGTATCTGCTCTATCAAATCCCTTTGTCATTTTAAACACCACAATCAGATCACCACTCAACCTTCTAAACTCAAGAGAATACAAACCAAGTTTATGCAACCTGTCCTCATAATCTAGCCATTTATGTCCTGGTATCATTCTGGTGAATCTGTGCTGTACCCTCTCCTAAGACAATATATCCTTTCTGAGCTGCAGTGCCCAAAACTGAACGCAGTACTCCAGATGGGATCTGACTAAGATTCTATACAACTGAAGCATAACGTCCTCCCCTTTGAATTCCAGCCCCCTTGAGATAAAGACCAACATTCCATTAGTCTTTTTGATTAATTTTTGTACCTATGCACTAGCGTTTAGTGATTTGTGTATCGGGACACCCAAATCCCTTTGCTTCTCCACAGTTCCTAATTTTTCACCATTAAGAAAATATTCCGATTTGTCTTTCTTGGATCCAAAGTGGATGACGTCACACTTCCCCACATTGAGCTCCATCTGTCACAGTTTTGCCCGCTCACTAAATCTCCTATGTCCCTTTGTAACTTCCTGCTCCCATCTACACAACGTACTGTGCCACCCAATATCTTTGTCAATTTGAAGCAGGCCATCCATGGGAAAACTGATCTACTGATGACAAGATGCTTCCCCACAGGGAACTAAATCAGAGATGGTGAAATGTCATCATCCCTTTCATGCTGCTTTCATGGACACATGTTGGTCAGTGGAAGAACAGCATTGACAGAGGCCTAGGGGATACGTTATCTGGTGTGTGGGGCAGAGAGATCTATGGGTGAGGAACAAATAATAGAAATAGCTTTAAAAATGGGAACAGAAATATATGAGTCAGAGTGGTCAATCATGAGTTCAGTAGACCATACCAAAACTAATAGCCAATTAGATCAGTGTATATTAGTCGTCACACACTGGGGGTGGGGGGAGGTGGGGTGAAATTCGACTTTGGCAAAGTGCACAACGGGCGATAGTGAACCGACAGCCTGTTTTACACCCCACCTGTTTTTTTTTGTGGGGGGGGGGGGGGTATAATACAGGCTGCCAATTCGCTATCCCTCATTTTGCACTCTCGCCAAAGTCGAATTCCACCCCTAAGCTCTCAATTATCAAGGCCCCTTCTTTTAAACTACGTGAGCAATTCAAACAATATTTCTGGTTTGGATCTATTATGAAGGACAATAGTTGGCTCTCACTGAACCCTGTGAAGTCATCTTCTGAAAGAGGTAACAGAAGTTGGACAGGGCACAATTCAAGATGCCTGCAGTTTGTTGAAGGAATGTCTGCTCTCAATACAGTAATCTAGTATATTGTCATCAGGAATTTCTGGCTAGCAAGTCAGAAATTCCTGTAATTGAAATGAAGTCAATTTAAAATATCAAAAGCTGATTGAAGTACTGACTTTACATTTTTTTTAAGAGTAGCAATTTTTTCTAAACTATTTCAAAGATGTGATCTGCATTGAAAAGTTTGCCTATGAAACTCATTAAGATATAATTCCACGGTGGCTTAGCGAGTAAATGCACTACCTGGTGCGGTACTGAGCCATTGATTAGGAAGATCCCAGGTTCAGCATCTGCTCTGTGTTGAGTTAGCTGATCTCAGTTAAGACGACGGTAGAACCAGTGTAGATGACCTCAGCCCCGAGTTAGGTTGGGTGAAATCAGTCAGGGTTCTTGTTCCTGATAGCTATTCAGCGACCCCCTGTGAAAACGTATAACAGTGTGGGCATTGGGTGAGGACAAGGATGGGCTTAGCTGTGATAGCTTTCCATATTTAGCCTGCCGATAACTGTGCAGGATAAAGCATGAAAAATGGTAACTCATGTAAGGTACCAGAGGGCTGCTGATGCTTGAGCAATCACACCCTATCACAAATCACGTCCTTGAGAAGAATACATGGAAAAACTGCAAAAAATGACACAGGAAAAGTAATTTTTGTAACAACTGAGGAGGATTCTGTCATTTGTTTCATGAATTTCTAGCCTGCAAGACAGAATGAGAAAGAAAAGAGAAGCACTGTTCAGTCCATTCAGCTTGCTGCACCATTTATGTCTTCTTTCAAGGTCTTCCCTGACCAATTTTCATTTCCCACCATGCCCCATTCCAAGCTTCCATCTCTCAATTCCCTTTGGAATCGGAAATTCATTCCATTATTGTGGATTCAGCATAAAGTCACCAAAGGTTAAGTCTTTTGAGAACTAAAGGGCAATTTTAATTGGAGGAGGGATCCTGCGCCTTTTACATATTTATGTGTCTGAAATTATATATTCAGGAGAAAAAAGGGATAATGCTGAATCTTCCAAAACACTTGAAGCACACGGACTGTGTCTCTTAACTCTAGTTGTTTCAAGAAAATTCTGAACTTTATTTCTAGAAGCTGGTGTCTTCAAAGAGTTATATACACAACCAGCAGAATATGGAAACACTTGCTATTTGGAGCATCAGAGATTGATGTCTCAAATCACTTTCATTTAAGAGAGGGATGTTATTCTGATTGTTTTTTCCGAAGAAGATTTGTTTGTTAAAAAGATCCCAAAAGGGTTGCTTTTTCTTCCATTCTGTATTTAATTATGGATTTAACTGCGGAGCAAATTGCATGTTATCTGCTTCTTTCTTTGTTGGCTTTCGATACTGTCGAGTAGTTACTAGAGACTGATACCCAAGCTGTGCTTTGAATGAGAGAAGTCATTGGCGTTTGCCGAGGTTGGTAGAATTAACATGCAGCTGGGCTCCTCTGATAAATGGATTCTGTTAGGTCACCGAGGGGAACAGTGTGACATTAAGTGATTTACAGTCCTTTTCCTTTAATGAAATTGTTTCAGTGAGATGATGCTGAAAGCTTTTAATGGATAGCTTTTCTTGATGTAATGAAATTGTATTCCGCCGGCATTTAATATAAGGTGCGGTTATTATTTACTGGAGTTTTCCTGAGCTACTGTTGCTTGCGCACGGTCCGAGGAAGGACAAACATTTTCAGGTGGTTAGTCCAGAGATTAAAAAAAATCAAAGGCCAGAAGTATTTTAAGAGAGGGAGGATATGAGTGCTTGTGTCAGTGCATGTGTGTGAGCGAGAGAGAGGGAGAGAGAGCGAGCTAGAGATAGAGAGAGCACCTGTAAGAGCATTTCATGAGGCAGGCCTAGTTACAGAAAAGCCTTAAGGAAGGCTTTGTGGTACATAAAACTGCTAATATTCTTCTTCTCTAAGTTTATCCTCTTAATCTATTTAACAGGCAACTGGATTACAACCAGATCAGCTGCATTGAGGATGGAGCGTTCAGAGCTCTGCGTGACCTGGAAGTGCTGTGAGTACTGCTTCAATTTGTCTCTAAAGGGCAGCCCTTTGCTCAGGGATTATACATGTATTAGTTTATCTGAAGGTTGCACTCCTTGCAGCAAAAAGAGAGCCATGCGTTAGCCTGAGAACTAGTAAATGATCCGCGCTGCATGTTAACAACAGTTCTTATTCCGTACGTTAGGAGCTGCAAAAACCATTTTCTTTCATTTCATCTTCAGTGGACCACATACCTGTGAGTAGATATGTACACTGGAAGACACTGTCATAGGCTAAGTAGCAGGTTAGCTACCTGACGTCTACAACAGGTCAAGTTAAAATGGTTTTTCGTTAAGTATATGAAAATAAGTCAAATTGCGTCGCTCATAGAGACTTCCATCATTTCCTGTAGGAGTAATGGAAAGCTTAACTACAATCCCTGAGTAATTCTAAAATAAGTACGAAATAAAGTTACTGCAGCAGT
This sequence comes from Heptranchias perlo, assembly GCF_035084215.1. NCBI lineage: Eukaryota > Metazoa > Chordata > Chondrichthyes > Hexanchiformes > Hexanchidae > Heptranchias > Heptranchias perlo. The sequence continues at coordinate 105,535,769 of NC_090325.1, read as the reverse complement.
GTCTGAAACTAGAGATTGTTTGCAACCAGCTACTAAGGAGGTACCAAAAGAAATTTAACTACAAAGACTTGACCTTTTAATGTAGTAGCGCAGCCTGTGGTCAAGAGAAAGGCAAAGCCTGGGAGAATTTGAAGCACTTAGCACATTCTTGACATGTTTGGCCTTGTGACTCTGTGCTTTACATTCTTTGGATATTTGTAGGTATGTGAGGAAGCCAAGAATAAGTTCCACTTTTTGCAAATATTTTAATCACCAGATGTTCTAAACAAAGGCTGGCCCCTCTACTTGATCAAAGGGGTGGGAGTCACACCCGGAGTAACTCCTTGGGTCTTTGGATCATCTTACTTGGTCCTCAGCTCAGATTGTTTAGAAAGACTGAACTGATCACTTAGTTTCAGTAGCTGTTAAAGATCAAGTTAATTAATGCTAAAGCTCTTGATGTAGACAAGAAAGAGCCTTGCAGGAAATTGCACATATTAACTAACCCTAACATACTTGGATAAAGGTTCCCCAAGCAGTTGATTTACGGCATGTAGTTAAAATGTCTGCTTCTTCTGTTGGGAGAAGGGGTGGTTTGCATTCACTGTGGTTATTAGACTAGGTTTCTTTTCAACAGGCAGGTTCCAGTGTAGTTTACACAGCAATACTGTTACAGAAGCAACATTCAAATGTACAATTGGGCTTACCGTCTTTTTAAACTATAGCTAAGATATCTCTCTGGGAAACTGTAGGTTCCCATGATGACTAGTCAAAGAAAATGACATCAGTTTTCAATCTCTTATGTTAGCAAAATAATTACAAAATGGCATCTCTGTACCGTTCTTGAAGAATACAGTCCACCTAGGTAATCTGGTGAGGAGCTGTAAACTGCAGTGCTTAAAAAATAATGTTTCTTTTTACTTTATATGATTTTTATCAATCATATTCTACCTTGGTCTTGTAATAATTGCAGGCGTGCAGTAAGAGTACTTTCCATAAAGGATTGAGGTTCTGCTAAGAGTGTCAGCGAGAGAGGACAGCAGTTGGCATAGTTTAGATGGAGGGAAAGGGCAAGGAGAGGAAGGTTGGATTATTTCTGACCTGCCAGGCCTATTTCTTACTGTACGCACAACTTTCCAAAGAAAATAGAAATAAGGTTCCTTCAACTTGACGGTTATTTATTGATTTGCATTTGAAGTTCTGATTTGCCATCTTCATTGGGTACGAGCAGATACTGTTGATACAATGAGCAGATACTGGATTTATCTTATTAAAACAAAGCACCAGGGTTGCTCGTTCTATATGTGGCTGCAGCAATGAATAAACCACAATCTAAACCACACAATGAAGGGTGATACTTTATTTTAGTTGTAACCACGTTTCCCACAAAGGTATGCATAATAGACATCATTGAAAATAATATTGAGGGAAAATGTCACTGATTTCTACAACAATAAGCTTTAAAATGCAATTTTGTGCCTTTTCTTAACATGACTATAAACTATGGAAAAGAAGTGGATAAAGTTTTACGCCTCCACAATATAATATCTGAATCTTACCTGCACTGTTAAGCCAAGTAAGCAAGCATTGATTGAAAGCAAAGAGCTGCTATCAGCATTTCAAAGTGAGATACAGTGCAATACACAAGGGCTGTCAGTGTCAGTGGGTGCCCTCTTCCTCCTTTTCAAAGACCACATTTCCATTCTGTTATGAAGCACACAGTTGTGAATAATGATCTTACATCAAATACTCGGACTTTTCACAGAAGAAGTGGTTTGCTTGTAGCTCTTTGAACTTCCCACAGAAAGAGAATACATTTATTTCTCCACATCATTAGTCAGGGACTCACAGCTACATCAACGACAAAATAAAAACCTAAAATTAATAATCAAATGCGAGTAGTTTGATAATCTTGTGAAATTGGTATTTTGCTTTTTTGTCTTACAGTACCCTTAATAATAACAACATCTCCAGACTCTCAGTGGCAAGCTTCAACCACATGCCCAGGCTTAGAACCTTGTAAGTTTAAAAAAAAGTGGTACTTTTAAGAAATATATATATATAATATTCTTGAACCTCAAGTACAGAAACTTTTGCTGGATCAGTGATATCTAAGCAAAGCAATATGATTCAATAATGCCAAGATTCCAAACGTGTATCAAAATGCATACTTTGAAAATCTTTCCTTGTGTTTCAATTTCTTTGTAACTGCTTCTCAAAAAATATTTATGATAATTGATGCAAGGACATTGGCTAGAGGTGAATTAGACCTTGCGGAAGATGAAGTGAAAATACTGCTGATCTTTGTTTTCCACTTTTATTTTTTCGTTTTGTGTTTTATAAAAATATCATGTTGCAATGATACCTTGAAAGGCCCCTGCACTGGAATTGCCATATTCCAAAGTACAGTATTTAATTAAAAATAACTGTCTATCCAGTAATCTCCTGAATGGAAAATTAGCATGCTGCATGACGTTCAGAGTTTCAATATCCATTAGGGTATATTTTGTTAGGATTGAATGCATTGACTAAAAGGTTCTGATGAAATGACATTACACAGTCAAAGCAGGATTCCAGACAGCAGCTTGATTTATAGCTTTTGTCGTCCTTTATTTTACTTTGAGGAACATGAAAGCCAGTCTGAAGTAATTTGCCTAATTTAGGGGATACATTTGTCTGATATTTTATTAATGGTGAGTTGCTTTTTGCCTGTTGGAAAGGAGCCATGTTCCTGTGAAGGTCTTGCCGGGAAAAGCAGCTCACTTAATTCCCCCGCTCACTGCCATTTGCTTCTTTTAATTTCGGAGATTGCATTGAGCACAGGTCCCGAGGGGCCAAAATCTGTTAATCCCTTTTCTGTGATTAAACAAAAAAGGAGGAAATCAGAAAAAAAGGATATGAAAGGAGTGTTTTATATTGAGTTATTATTCTGTCTTGTTCAGCAGAAAATGAATGTCATCCGCTAAAAGGATTTTGGAGGCAGTTTCTATAGAGACTAATAATGACAAGACTTATTGGTATTTTTAATTGGGAGCTAAAGCTTCTATTAGCATTATTTTTCTTGCTGACAGTATGTTACCACTGTGGTGCAATTTACTTCTTTTCCTTGTCTTTTGGTTAGACTTAAGCTACTGAATTCCATAATTGGGTTTCTGGCTCTTAGGTGTTTGCTGAGCTCGTAATCCAGTCAAGGGGGGATGCTTTGAATTGATTTTGTGACAATGGAGCCAACTTTTATTAATTAATTAATCTCTAGCTAAAAGGCTGCTGTCACACAAACGCTGCTTTAAAAAAAAAGTGAAAGTATTGGAAATGGCCCTGTCAGGGAGCCTTAAATTTACAGATGAGATTAAAGGATTGATTCCTCATTTGCTCTCCTTATTACACTAACCATGGATCTCTGAAATTGTGTTGCTTACTCTCCTTTGTTCATTTAAATGTATTAACTTTGTTCCTCGTTTTTTTTTCTCAGCCGACTCCATTCGAACAACCTAGACTGCGACTGCCATTTGGCGTGGCTTGCTGATTGGCTGCGGCAGCGCCCTCGGGTTGGGCTTTACACTCAGTGCACGGGGCCTGGGCACCTGAGGGGTCACAATGTCGCTGAGGTACAAAAGAAGGAGTTTATTTGCTCGGGTAAGTGGAGAAAAAGAAAGTTTTGAAAGACAGATTGATCAAAGCATGTGTGTGTATTGTACTAAAATGTGAAAAGCTGGTCTTCTAATGTTATTTTTACTCTGCAGACAGGTGCACAGCATCTACAGAAATAGTAAAAAGATTGTAGCTTTTATTATTTAACTGCTCAACAATGGATATAATCATTTGAGTTTTTAATATACAGTCTAAAGTTTGAAATTACTAAATGGATTTATTTGAAATAGATCGCCTGGTAATATGTGCATGCTCTTACTATCACTTGATTGCTATTTAGTAAATTACTTTACTTATTATTACTTTTCATTTAATTTGTAGTATTTCTAAGAGGATATATAATTCTAACAACAGCTTGACTAATTAATCAAGCCTTTTTTACAGCATAATACCTGCAGTGAGCGAGAATTGAGAACTTGCCGAATATTTTATTAGCAATCATTATTATCTGATTATAATCGCTTTTCCTCATTACTGTTTTCTTGAAATGGTTCATTTTAGAGATATTGGGCTGACAATTGCAGCGATATCTCTCAGTGTGATGTCTGTTGTAAAAACCTGTTGCGTTTTATTGCTTAGAGCTTTGGATGTATTGTGTCTCGGGAGAGATGGGGAGAAAGGGTCTCAATTATAGTTATGTTGCTTTTTATCTTATTATCAGATCAGGAAAAATTAACATCTAACATTCCTGGTGATGTTATGGCTGCTTTGAGACTGTCTGTAGAGTGTGTTATGTGTAGACTTTGCCCTCACTCGGGCCACTAGACAGTGAAATGTTGCTCCTACCTTGCTGGCACACAGTCACGGGGCACTGGTATGAAACTCCTGTGACTGGCTATCTTAGGTACTAGACATCCTTTCCTCTTACTTTTCATTAAGCCTGAGGATGCTTTTAAAAATTCTTTTAAATCCTGCTGTAGAGCTCTAACCACCCGAGAAAGCCGAGAACTTTAATGGTTTACAATCTTTGCTAATCACCACCTGTTTGTTGGAAGGACTAATTGCACAGTATTAATCTCATTGTGTTTTTGTCATTTTTTTCTCCTGCTTTCCAGACGAGGACGAAGGCAAGTTTACTTCTGTTTTTGTATTCTACACTTTGTTAGATGTTGGTGGGATTGCTATCTGCTCTCCTGTGTTCTGCCCTGATACGAAGCGTTTTTAAACAATCCACTCGGGTCATTTTTAAGTCGTGCGTGTGCAAACTATTTGCTAAATAATCGGGTTTATTGTCCTCATCCGTCACCAGTACAATAAGACCTAGGGTTTTTTGCCCAGTATAATACATGAAAATAATAGGGATGCAGTTCAGTGAATTATATGCAAATAATCCAAACGAGGGGTTCGGGTCTACATCCTAAACCATGAGAGCGATGCTTTCTGTTAATCATCTGAACCTGGGATTTGGATTATTGCCTTCTACTTCACTGAGAGCTGCTGTTATTCTTCACAACATGTAAGAGTGCATTTTCTTCATAATTCCATTGCTTTTCCATCGTGTATTTTGGTTGCCATTTGAACATATTGTATTACATAGCAATAAAAGGTGTTCTTGTGCAAGAGTTGGGATAAAATTGAGCTCACCATTTAGCCTCTGCAGTGGTACCAGGTAATTTAATTATCTCCCACCTGGTATAAATTACCCATGTGTAGCCTCAGTGATTCCAGACCCACCCAACCATACGTCTTATATAGGCACACAGCCGGGAAGGACCAGATATAAAGCCAGTGTGGATGGACTCTTGACGGAACATATCTACCTCACCGTCGTACAGCAGGGCTATTTGTTTTTTCAAGTTACTGTGACTATTTATTAGTTCACCTTCAGGCCTGCACACAGTTCTTGTTGCTGCACTCTATCTGTTAGGATGTCATTTGCAGGACTTGACATTAGGCTTTGTGCTCAACGGACATGTAAGTTTCCAGTAACGTGCACTGTTAGACTTAGTATTCATACAGAAAAATTGCATAGGTAAAGAATTGCTGCATCATTTAACCTGAGTGTGTTTCTTAATTAATATGAAGTAATGTACTGGAAAAAGTAAATCTGCCCCACTGGGATTGTTGCATGTAACGCAGTATTATCTGTTTAGCTGGATGATGTGAAGTCCTGATTATAATGTTTTATTCTTCTACCCATCAGTAATGTAAAATGCAAGCTACGTGTTGCAAGTGTGGCCATGTTTGTAGATGAACTTGTTTGTGTAAGTCAAGTTTAAAGTTCCCACATACTATCGTCCTTGTTTTTCTTTTACACAGGTTCTTACTGAACTATGGGAATAAAGTAGCCCTACCTCATCAGACTTATTTGATTTTAAAAAGTATTCAGTCATTTAAATCTTATTTGAATGTTATTGCAGTCATCCGTTCACTTTTGATTCAGCCAAGGACACTCTTTGAGACACTGAAATGATTTAACTTATTTGGAACTTGGCATGTGAATTGTTTAATAAAGTGTAGTTCACTTTTATGAAGGGAGAAATTCATTAGCATTCCTAGTTTTCGGTGAAGTAATTGCTCTTCTCTTCTCTCCTGCAGGTCACCAGAGTTTAACAACGCAGTCCTGCAGTGTCCATTCAAAGTCTTGTCCAGCCGTCTGCACATGTAGCAACAGTATTGTGGATTGTCGTGGCAAAGGCCTCACGGAGATATCGAGCAACCTTCCAGAGAGCATCACTGAAATGTAAGCTTCCAGCTTCTTTACTCATCCGACGTGTGGCCCTTGCAGTGCTGTTGCCTTGCAATGATCTGTCTGCCTGGTTAGAAGCATTAATTACTGTCATTTGTATCGCCATGGAGAGCTGAGGAATTCCTGTACACCGATTACACGGCAAGGTAGAAAGGATAGGTTGGGTAATGGATTCACTCAATTACATCAGGGACCAGAAAGATGAATTGCACACAGTCGTGACTATAGTTTTAACTTGTTACTTAATATTTAATATTTTCAGATATATACGTATTATATGTTAAATGTGGTATTTGCGACACGCAGGTTCGTTGAGAACTCATTGGGGTAGATTTTTGTCTTTACTGCCTGGGCAGTAACCGGGTAAATTGGGTTGAAATCAATGGAATAAAAATCAGGCAGGTTCTTTAACGGGCGAGCGGGCAATCCATTCCACCAGGTCACCACCCAGGCGGAGATGACAAAAATAATTCCCCATTATAAGTACCTGCAGTACCTGTTGCTCCGACAGGTTGCACAATGATAGAGATTTTCAGTGTTAAAGGTGTCACATTGTGACCCACACAATAGCTGTTATTTCATAGTGCGAGTATCTCACTCTGAGATTGCACAATCTGGGTCCCCATTATTCATCTGCCCTTTTTCCTTCAGTGACTATAATTTCTAATGCTGGAGGGTCTAAATAAAATACAAAAGATTGCATATTTCACAGAGTACGCTCCCCTGCTCCCCCTCAGATAAAATGTAACCCATATATATTATTGGCACTAATGTTTTGCTCGGCCCATGTCAATCCAGTGCCCTCCTGCTGAGAAAGCTTGCAGCACTGTCTGTGATATTTTTAAATTCCCAATACCCCATCAACAGATCAGCTGCACCTGTTGATGGAGAGATCAAAAGGCAGAACTCCATGGGCCTGACTCAGCCCACTAGCTGGGAACTGGACTTCCCCAGTTTAGAACATTCTCCGAGCTCCTCAGTTACACTGCAGCCTTGACTCCACTCCCAACCATCCAATGATTCATCTGCGATTAGAAAATCAACTAACTTTATTCAGATGACAAAAATTGTTATTCTACTCTAACACTGATTACCACCCTCTCCCTCCCCTCCTCTCCCCACATATAGTGGTAGCATTCCAGCCTCAGCATGGTCTGGGGGTTTGGAAAAAGGAAAAGTTCCTCAGACGCTGATATTGCCAGAAAGTCTCTGTTTACACTTGTTACTGGTAGAATGCCTTAAGGGTGGCACGAATAATGTTAGCACAGTACAGAGGGAGGAATTCTGACAAGCTCTAGATTTTGTAGTATGAACCGATGTCATCTATTTTACCTCAGGCATGTAGTATCCTCTGTTTTGTGCATGCTGCAATATGCGATCTTACTATATGACCCCACGTCACTCTGATTTACTGCATGTACTATTCCAATTCTTAACATCCACAACCAAATTAACTTACCATTGTGATTTATGTTTGTGTGATGAGAAAACATGAGGAATAACAGTTTGAAGAGGTCAAGCAATTTAGCTTCAAAAATATAAGGAGACAGACAAGAAAGCAAGGCTTGCCAATGTGTCTAGTAGCTAAAACTAGTAGGGCCTCCGAGACTTTTCTTGAGGCGTTCAAAACAGAAAATAAGGTGATTAGGAAAATGTGATACATGAGTTTGTTACTGATGTCCCTCTTTGATAGAGCAGAGCCAAGAATAAACAAACAATCTGACAGAAAAATGAAAGACTTAATTAGATTTCCTTTCACTTAAGCTGGAACAATTCCCTCCCCTGGTAGTGAGTAAAGGCTGCCTGGAGATGGATGAAATACTTCTCAGATGTTCAGCTAGCTGAGCTTGTTAGTACTAAGAAAACAGATGTATAGTGTCTATAGGTTCATACAGTCACTTTGAGAAGTAAAGAAGATCCCTGAGTCCTCCCATTTTGATATCTCTTTGACCCTATACAATCCTGTCATGAAGCTCAATCAAGGGGGGACAAATATCTTACAGTTGCCATTTATTCGTTCATGAATGTGTTTCGATTGTTAAATAGTCCGTGAAAAAAGATGGACGTAGGCATAGAAATTATTTATTCCGGTGCTTAGAGGGTTTTCCAGCCTGACTCCAATTGCGAGGATGTGTGCCTATATCTGCAACATTCAAGTTTCAAACTGCTTCCAGACAGAGCCTGGAATCCATGTTAGTAATGTTTGAGAGAGGCACAATGATATGTACGCTAGAGGGAGGCCATTCAGTCAATCTAATTGATCCTTCCACAGCGGCCCAGCCCCCAATAACAGCATCTAACTGCCTCTTGAATGACTGTAGAGCTTTTACTTCCACTACCCGACCCAAAAGATGATTCCAGCTGTTCACACTTTGTGTGAAGAAGTGCTTCCTTGATGTCAGTCTTTTACCAGTTTTATCTTTTGTTCTTTATCGTGCAGTAATTTTTAACTTGTTATATACTTAACTTGGAATAGTGCTCAGGATTAACTTTTCTACTCCGCTTAGTATCTTATATAAGGTCCCTTCTACCCTGTATTTGCTTTCTTTCAAGACCGAAGAGTCCAAATTTTTTTAACCTATCCTCATAACTCAGGCCTCTGATATAAGGAACTAAGTTGTCCGTCACTGTGCTTCCTCCAGGGATTGGAAGGTTTCCATGTGCCTGGGTTGAATGCCGCATTCAAGTCGCAAGCTGCCCAGTGACCTACACAACTTCAGCGTGATGTCCTCAGACTCATTAGGGTAGATTTTACAAATTCCTGCTCCCGACATGGAGTACTTATTAGGAATTTGGGTGAGGAGTTCAGCAGCCTTGCAGGATTTTCCAGCCATTAAAACTAAAGGATGGAAAATCCAGTGGGACCTGCTGACATTTGCACCTAAATTCCAATTATGTGTTCCCACTACAAAAAGCTCCATGTCGGGAGTGCAAATTTGTAAAATCTTCCCTATGCTCTACTGGTCTGGCAATATAGTTCAGCATTCTGCTTGCTTTGTTGTTTGCTGCTCTACAATGACTGGATATGGTCAGTGTAAAGTATCACTCCTAGATTTCTTTCAGCATCTCCCCAGGCTAGTTTAGCACCATTCATATGTCCCCTATTTTTTTATCTATATCTTGGGGCTTTCCAATATCCACATGTTGATCCTAATGGAAGCAACCCATTGCTATAAGTTATTTTCTCTTCTGGAATAGCAGGGAGCGCAGAGCACTGAATGTGTTATTTGTGCACAGTGCTGCCCTTACCAATGTTAGAAAGGTAAAAATACTTTCTTCAGCATTGTTGTACTGTCACTGTTAAATACCGGTGTCAAGCCAAATTTATAGTTTGAATTTGGTGATGGGGATGGAGGGCATAAAACAACCACCAATTTGAGGATTAGAAGTTATTTATAGTTCAGGATGATTCATTTGACCAAACTACTACTGCTCTTATATATCTGTACCTTATCCCTCATCCTAGTTATGGTTGCCCTCTATCTGGATATTATGAGGTAAATTTTCACATTCACCACGAGTGGTAATCTGGGGGAGCCCAATCTCCCACCCATTATAGAACCCACCTGATTTTCATTTCATTGAAACCAATGGAGTGAAAATTGTGTGGGTTCTACAACAGGTGGGCAATCCGCTCCTTCAGATTAACACTCGTGGTGAAGACAAAGATTTGCCCCAATGCCTTTCATCCTCAGATGTACAGTCTGTTCAGTACACTTGCACCTCCAGGCCTGAAAGTTCCCAATTCAACGGCCGATTTGCCTGTATTTCCTTCTTTCCTTACCAAAATCGCTGTGACTGTTATACAGAATGAGATTACACCTGCATGTTAGGAATCTGTGGAAGTACTTTCAGCACAGAAGCTGTAATAAATCCCCAGCTGCCGATTAACAGTCTGCCTTCAGTTTGCTCACACATGCTTTTACAATTTACTGCGCAGAGCAGCTGGCAAAATGTGAACAAGTTGTTAGTTTGCAGCGTGAAGTGTACAAATGTTGATCATACATTGTTCTAAAACTGATACTACCCTTAATCTCTCTTATGGCACTGTTGGATTAAAAACATGGAAAGGTAGAAGCTTGGACCTGACATGATTTATGGGATTTATCAAAATGATAGAAAAATGTGTTTAATAAGAGTTTAACAAAAATAAAACGACATATAATCTTTCCACATCTGCAGTGAACAGTGTACAACCTTATTCTGAGTGCCTTACTGTACTGAACTATCAACCACAAACTCTTCTGTTCTCTCTGATGTAAATCTAATGCATACATAGTAAGGAACGTTTATTTTTGGAAGAGGTTATTCTGGGGCCTGAGCTTGCCTGAAAACTCTCAGTGAACATGAATTACAAAGCAAAATCCTATCTTTATGTGAGTTTTCTTCATGCCAATTGATTGAATGTTTTTAGCTGTTGTTCAATGGACACACCCCTAGCTGATGTGCCAGTATCACAGCTAGAGGTATGCAGTTTTGGTCCCCTTTGATTCCTTTAGAATAAAATCCCCTTATCACAATGAAATTTTTCCGTCCCCATATCAATTTACTTATTAAAGCTTTAAATTGATATAGAAAGAAAGGTCAACCGCATTGCTTTCTTCCTGTTCACAAGGAACCTTTCATTCCTTTTCTGCTCTGTATTTGCCAAATACCAGGACTTTTATTAATGACACTCTCTTGTCCTGAGGCCTATTTAAGATGTGTGTGCTTCAAAAAATAAATAGCCATACATCCTGCAACAACCATCCTTCCAGGTCTCTGGTATTGAAGCATTTCTCGGCTGAACCAACATTCTCATCCGCTCAGCCATCACAAAAATCACACATGGAGCCTCTAATGTAAAACAAAAATAGTAAATGCTGGGAATAGTCAGCAGGTCAGTGAGCATCAATGGAGAGAATTAACAAGTTAAAGTCAAACCCTTCATCAGAAATGGAAAGAAACTCTGCCAAGTAGTTTTTGCTTAGTGATTTATGGGTATTCTGTCCCAACACTGCCAATATATGTTACTTACCCTAATCCCTTCAGGTATGTTTAGTGTATTGGTAGCAATACACTATAGGAAAATTCATATTGAAACCAATATACTTTAATATTGTGCAGTTATGCTTCTTACATTATGTGGGATAGTAATATTTTATGGAAAATAAAATACCTGTAGCACAGTTTAACTGAACTCAAGCCCAGGCAGGAATAGAACATCAAGCTGGAGTTTCGTACTTGTCATTTGCTACATGATTAATTTCCATTCTTGGCCATGCAGTCAGAGGGAGATACAGAGCTGAAGTGAGGTGCTTGAAATGGAAAGTCCGAGGAAAAAGCAGCAGAGTAATCTGCACACACCTCGCAGCCCCTGGGAGAGGGAGACTGATGAGTTATCGTGCCCGTGCCATCTAATGGTTTCCGTTCCGTAACCCACCCCTTACTGTCATCCATTCTCTGTGTAGCAAGATGTGATTGGAACAGTCACAAAGCACCTTAAACGATAGACGGTTGAAATAATACCCAATAAAGTGGTCTGCCATTTAAGACAGACCTGGAAAACTGATTTGGCAGCGGAACACAATCTGTACATTTCACTGTGAATATTTCTTCCCAGATCAGTCCGGCAGTGAAATCAATTCTGTGGCAAATTAATGAATCTGTTTACAGCAATTTACTGGATTGCAGGAAACTGACTAACACCACTGGGGCCTGACGTTTACCAGATGGTCTACACACAGTCATAGAAATAAAGTTAAAAGCTAATTCACAAAAAAGTATGGTGCACGAACACATTCTTTTCGTATTGGCAAGTAAAAGCAAACTTCACAGAGGTTGAAAAGTCTTTGGTACATACTGATCCTTTTAAATTGCACACGTCAGTGGAATTCAGATTCGCGGCTTGACCCTCATTCAGTCTTCAAGGTCTGAAATGCAGGGGAATTGCACTGAGCTATGTTTACAGCTGATGCTGTCTTCAGGTTGTTAAAGTCTCATGTAAATTCCAGTCACATCCTGGTACCAGTTAAAGCGACTTTAAGCGAGACCAGCTGCGAGTGGGAGCTTGGCAGCTATGTCAGAGGTTTCAAATACATGCAGAAATTTACTGGTGTGCACATATAGGAAAATAAAATCCACTCAAGCAATAATTAAATAAACACATCTACCTCTCCTGTGGATTTCGTTTCCATTCATAGGCAAACAGCTCTGTAACAATGGAAATTTGTTTCAGTCCGTTTTTGGGCTTGAAATAGCTGGCGCACTGAGAGCGTGCACCAGAAGCCTGAGGCTTGCAGCCTGAGGCCTGAGGCTCACCCGAAATTGGGCCTCAGTCTTCATCAGTATTTTGCCGGCGAGCTGCGGATGCCAATCGGGCATCCAAAGGCAGCTCGCCTGTTCCACGAGGGCGAAGTTGACCAGCTGCCTCTTCAGCAGTGGCCCTCAGGAACAACTTGGGAGGGAGGGGGAGACAATTGGGAGGGAGGGGGCCGATCAGAAAGGAGAGGGAGGGGTATGATTGGGAGGGAGGCGGCCGATGGGAATGGCAGGGAGGGGGCGATCGGGAGGGTGGGAGGCAATCGGAAGCAGGGGTGTGGGGCAATTAGGAAGGGGCTGGCAACTGTTTTCGGCTTTACTGTGGAGCTGAGAGGAACACTCCTGCTCCCAGCTCCACATTCAGGCAAGTATTTTTTTAAAAACGTACCTTTTTGGTTGCAGCCTCCAGGGGTCCCTGTAAAGATTGCTGGTTAGACCACATGTAGACATGGTTACCCTGAATGCAGCAGGCCTGGCACCGAGTGCGTTCAGCGTGGCCCAGTTTCGGGATTTGCATTTGTAAAAGGCCTAAGACCGGTTTCAGGTGGGGGCCCTTGGCACCTATACTGGAGCCGTTACCGATATAACTGGCGACATACTTCTGTCACAGAATAAGGCAACCCGCCTGATTGGATGCTTAGCTGCCTGTTTTACGCTTGTAAAATGGGTGCAGTGTCAACAAATTTCTAGGCCGTAGAGTCTTAAGACGCAGAGTATGCATTGTAAAGTCAGGTTTCCAGATCTGTCTTGAATGGCAGCCTGCTTCATTGGGTATTATTCCAAAATCTATCATTTAAGGTGCTTTTATACTGTTTTTAAAAAAAAATTCGGATTTGGCATCCGTAAGCCAGCTGCTGACGTCCTTGGCGGTAAATCTGTTTTTTCCACATTTCAGCGGAAGATTCGTAGACTCAGGAATGACTGGTTCTGTCACCAGCTACGGAAAACAAGACTTCTGCTGGAATCCAAATTAAAACAGCATTAAATGTTTTAACCTAGTCAGAAATCCCACCATTTCCGTGTCTGAATCTTCTGTTGCTTATGTCCATAAATAGGAGTTCAGCAGAATTCATGGCCCATCATTGAAACTTGGAACAATTGGTTGTGTAGTATCTCAATTGTGCCCACACTAGGGTCAATTTTACAAATGAACGCTCTTGCTACGTACATGTCAATGCAAAGTGGTTTTGTGTATGTACCACTGCAAAAGTAACTCCATGAGGCTAAATCAGATGGCTTGGGGTGCAGACCTGATGGAGTGTGAGTGATTTCTGATGTGAATTTGCATTTCATAAGTGATTTGCTTGTCCGGTGGATCTCTTAGGTAGTTTATAAGCTTAGTGTTAGTCTTTTTATTAATGTTATGAGAAAGATGGCCGCTGCCACCCCTACTCTCCTAACTTTAAAAAATAGGCAAAAGAACGGAAAATTTTGGACACACTTAGCAGGTCAGGCAGCATCTGTGGAGCGAGGGTGGTGGGGTTAACATCTCAGGTCGATGACCTTTCGTCACAGCCGGTTCTGACAAATGAGGGAAGAACTGAGTGGGGAAGAGCAGAGAGGGGAGCTACAGAGGGGCCGAGGTCGCAGGAGGCATTACCCACGTGAGAAGGTGTACAGACAAAGGCTGACCTTCCTGAACCGATCCGAGAAGCAGTGCCTGCACAGGCTCAGCATGAGCCAGCAGGTGGCCACAGACATCTGCAGCCTCCTTGAGGACGAACTGCTCCCTGCTGGACCTGGTGGCTGCGCATTGCCTGTCGCAGTAAAAGTAACGACTGCCTTCAATTTCTTCGCCTCTGGTTCCTTCCATGGCGCCACCGGTGACATCTCCAGGGTGTGTCAGTCATCTGCACATAACTGTATAAGGCAGGTGACGGATGGTTGTTTGCCAGGACGTCAGATTATGTGAACTTCCCCCGCGGCGACAACAGCCAGAACGAGCGGACAGTCAGTTTCGCCTCTCTGGCTGGCTTCCCACAGGTGCAGGGCGCAATTAATTGCACACACGTGGCAATCCGAGGACCACCACACGAGCCAGGAGTCTTCATAAACTGAGAGGGCTGTCACTCCATCAACGCATAGCCGGTGTGCGACCACAAGAAGAGATTTATGCAGGTGTGCACCAGATTCCTTGGCAGCTGTCATGATGCATTTATACTGCGGCAGTCCAACATTCCAGATCTCTTCCCACCAGGAGACAGACTAAGGGCTGGGTCGTAGGAGACAAGGGACACCCCCTTCAAACTTGGCTCATGGCACATGTGAGGAACCCCACCAATGAGGCACCAGAGCCACATGACCACCAGGTGTGTCATCGAGCAAGCCATCGGCATGTTGAAGATGCGCTTCAGGTGCCTGGATAGGCCTGGAGGAGCCCTTCAGTACTCACCAGTGAGGGTGTCCATAATCATAGTGGTGTGCTGCGTCCTGCACAACATTGTGCAGCAGAGAGGATTTTTTTTTTATTATTCGTTCGTGGGATGTGGGCGTCGCTGGTGAGGCCGGCATTTATTGCCCATCCCTAATTGCCCTTGAGAAGGTGGTGGTGAGCCGCCTTCTTGAACCGCTGCAGTCCGTGTGGTGACAGTTCTCCCACAGTGCTGTTAGGAAGGGAGTTCCAGGATTTTGACCCAGTGACGATGAAGGAATGGCGATATATTTCCAAGTTGGAGGTGGAGGAGGACCAAGGCGCTCATCAATCATCCCCTGATTTGGGTTTTGGCGCCCTTGAGGGCCCCACCAAAGACTGCTCCACCTGCACCTATGCAGGGGCAGGCTCGGCCATCGGGAGAGAAGGCAGCATTTCGGGTACTGGTTGAGGTGGGCGGGGGTGGAGGTGGGGCAACAGGTGAGACGTGGGATTGTTTTGTGTGGAGTTCCCACTTCAATGTCCCCTTTCGCCATCATCCCTCTCCCAGGCCAGCACCACATCACTCCCACCCCACTGCTGGACAGCAGGTTGTGCGTTTTAAGTTCATTGATAAAGTTTCTGTCACCCTGTTTTTAAGTCGGCAGACATGCTGGCTTCCAATGTCCACACGGATGTCATGGCCTGTCTAGACTCATTTGAGAGCCGTGCTTGAAGCTTCATGGATGCTGCCACTGTCTCCATGACAGACATTCTCGCAATTGCTTGTGATATCAATCCACTCATGTTGGAGTTGGACTCCTACATCCTCTCTGCTATTGTGGAGAGTGTACGTGGCACATTTTCCAGTGCCTGCCAAAGTTGCAGCTTTCCTCAATCATTCTCTCTCCAAATGATGGTCCCTGGGGTTCAACATCTGTCCAGCTGAGCAGAGCCTGGAGAGGAGTGCGCCCTCCAACGCGGACCCTGTCACCAGTGTCTGCTTGTGCTCACTTGTGAATTGTGAATCACCAAGTGACTACCCAACTAACTGGCGAACAGGACCCACCGAACTGCGAGTACCTGCGCTGGTGTAAAATAAAGTCATCATGTGTGTGAAAGATGTTTACGTTCTGTCACAAGGCATCTGCGGATTTCCAGTCTCTCCATCTCCGATGGATAGGGATGCAGATGTACCATGTGTCTCCATGGCCTCCTCCTCTGCATCTGTCAGCTGGACTACTTGTGGAGGGCCAACTCCAATCTTCTCCCTCTCCTTTAAGTTTTGCGCTCTCTTCTCCTACAAGGTGTGAAAGAACAGAACTGTGAGTGACTGAAGGTGATGTTTTCACCCAATGGATGCAGTGCATTGGGTGAGGGTGGCTATGAGACAGATGAGTCACATTGCATAAGGATTGGGGTGAGTGGCAGCGGTGGATGGATAATTGGGGAGGTGAGGAAGTGCATAGAAAGTGAAGGATGGTACTGTTGAAACTTAAGTGGGTGTGAGGAGTATTGTTATGGAGTATGTTTGCCAAGACAGAGTGAGGGGGGTTGGTATTGTACACCACAGGATGTAAGTGAATCAGCAACTGTACTCACTTTTCCTGACCTAATTAGTTCATTAAACCGCTTGCCAAGCTTTCTTGGTGGCCGAAACAGGTTTCTTCCTCCCATCGCTGGGGTAAATGATTTCCCTCCTGGTTCTCACTGCACCCAGCAGTACTTCAAGTGAATCATCTGTAAATCTGAGTGCAGCCTTTGCTCTCTTTGAATCCATTGGCGCTTTTCTTCCCTTCTCCTCCAAAATTCATTTGTGCATTGGCCCTTTAAATAGTGGACTTCAGATCTTGTCATGCGGGTGCGCACTACGCCCGCTGCGCAGCTTGGAACCTCGAAGCCCGGAAGCAAAAGTAATTATTTTTTCCGACGCACTCACTTCACTTCCAGTTTTCTCACGTAAAAATCCACCCATCCGCTCTCTTCCCGGCTCCAGGTAAAAATCACGCCCAATGCCTCTGGGAGCCAGCGGCATCAACATGGGTCTTGTGCGATGTAAAAGTAGCTTAAAAGGGAAAAGAATATTCAATAATGGCGTGCCCCTGACAACATTAGTGGTGGCATCATCACCATTACAGCTAAGAACGCTCAGAGTGAGCAAGTCACGTCCGAGCTGATAATGTTTCTTTTACCAAGTTTGAAATTCCAAGGAGAACTGCTTGATCCTTTGAATGTAAAGGATTATGTCAGGAATTGGGGGGGATAAGAGGGAAGCGATTTTCTTTCCGTACGGTTTGATCAAGGTCATACCAATTCTTGTCCATGTGCTGGTATCTGGGAACGTGTGTAATTACATTATTCATAGATGGATAAATGTGAGGGTGTGTTGTGGAAAACTGATTTCAGGCAGATAAGATGAAGATTAAAGATTTGCAGAAGAGGGAAACATGTGAATTTAGTTTGGCTTGCTTTCTTCATAAATAGAGAAATAGGCCTTGCATTGTTGGAATCCTTTTGTAGTGTTGTAATTGGAGCCAGGGTCCAGTGTTTTTGTTTCATTGGCTCTTTCATCGTATCTAGTGATGTGAGTATGGCACTGTTATCTCTGGATAAAGCCTACACAAACAGACCCTGCAATGGCAGCAGGCACTGTGTTAAGTCAGGAATTGGGGAGGGGCGTAGATAAACATTGTCAAATATATTTAACTTGTGATTGTCTTGAGCAATGATTATCGAACGATAACCAATTGCCACCAAAGGGGTGGTTGGGGATGTCGTTTGCCTACCTGGGCCACACTTTTAAAATTAACCAAGTTAAATCTGCACAATACCGAGAATCACCAAGCTACTTTGATAATTGTGTTACTCGGATTATGACAGCTGAATCTTAAACATCCCTGACATAGGCAAGGGAATGAAAAGGGTTAACTGTACTGTAGAATTTTGGAAGCTAGGGGAAGTCTTATAATTTGCTGAGTCTTTCAATTGGAATCTGAGCTGTTGAACTCTTTCGGGAGGTGTGACTTGTTTCCTCAATACACCTCTCAATGAATGTTTGTCTAAAAAGGTAGCCAGGAGTTGGCAGTTGGACCCATCAAGACCACTCTTTTCAAAGGCCCCAATAACTACAGGGAAGTATCACACAATCTGAAGACACGATTGGGTTTGTCTGTGATGGCGCTCTTGGATGGATAATCTGTCAACACAATACATGAAGAGTCAGCACTTGGGCAAGGGTGTCAGAGGGCTGCCATCATTTCAACAATACCCTACAAGACAAAAAGGAAGGGGAGAATCAGAGGGAAAAACTACAAAAGAAAAAACTATATTTAAAATGGTAGTCTAGCAGCATAGAGAATGGCACAAGGCCTGGACTTTTCCTTCATTCTGAAAGGTGGACAATCCTAGCTTAACTGAAGCAATAAGCAGTTGGAATGACTAGGCCGAAAACCTGTCAGCCGTTCATCAGGGTGTAATTATCAGGAGGCACCCACCAGTGACCTCCTGCACTGACCCCACCACAGTTTGCAGGTTCAGGAGGAGGTCACCTAATTTGCTTTGCCCAGGCAGGCATGCATTGCCCATAGTGGCATATCCCAGAGGCCCGTCTACCCACTGGGGAAGCCGAAAACTGCAGCGGAAGTTGCCGAATCCTGTTGGGGGTGGGGGGTGCCCTGGTGCCAGGATATCCCCCCCAAAATGATGAGTTTGTGGCCCTGATAATTATATTAAAAAATAAATTAATGCCGTTAAAATCTTCGGGGGTCCAGGCACGGACCCCCAAGTGGGCTCCACTTCCACCATGTTGGTGGCCAGCATGCCTGTTGTCACCAGGTACACCAGTGCCAAAGATACGCCAGGTTCTTTTTGAGGGCTGAGATCACTGGCACTCTTGATGTAGGGAGCTCCTGCTTCCGGCTCCAACTACTCTGACACTGCTGGCCTAGTACACCGTGAAGGTTCCTCCTCTTACAAGGTCCAAGGGAACTCTGATGTTAGGCCAGGACCCGATGAATCATAAACCTGGCCTAATATCCACCCTTCCGATGCACTCCCATCATAGTTACGATGGGAATGCAGCAGGCCCACGGATTTTCGACCCTACTATTTTGTGCTGTGTGCTTTCTGACTACTGCTACATTGTAATCAAATTGTTCCATTTGCAGATAACTTCATGTCGCCCCCTTGATGCAATCAATTTGACCTTTTGATTACTGGAGGAGAATTTGAACAACCAAAATGCAGTCATCAAAAAGAAAAAAAACCACAAGTAGAAGCCATTTGCCATATTATTGCATTAGTGCCGACAACTCAGTGAAGTCAGTCAAATAAAATGGCAGCAGACAGAAC
This sequence comes from Heptranchias perlo, assembly GCF_035084215.1. Classification (NCBI taxonomy): domain Eukaryota; kingdom Metazoa; phylum Chordata; class Chondrichthyes; order Hexanchiformes; family Hexanchidae; genus Heptranchias; species Heptranchias perlo. Next base: position 105,516,450 of record NC_090325.1, on the reverse strand, counting down.
AAGCCTACAGCACATTTTATGTGAAACATCATTTTACTGCTTATGACAGTCTCGAGTGGAATCTTTATAAGAACATATTTCTGTGTTATCCCACTCTTGAGACTGTGCAGGAGGATGTTTAATGTAAAAATCATCTTGGGTACAATATGTCCACTGGCAACTTTGACATTGCTGAACTTGTAGCTCTGCAGCAGCAGCACTATCATGACATAAATTTTAATAAGTTGTTTGCTTGCAAGCTAGAACTTTCTATCAAACTTTGGCCTTTTAATTTTGTATTACTGTACTAAGACACAGTTAAAGCCTGCAAACACAATCTAAACGATAATTTAATAAATCACAATCTATCCTACAATGCAATGGACTTTAATTACTTGCAAGCCACACTGTAGTGCACCCTCTAGGAGGATGTAGTCATGACCATGTTGCACAATTTTTCTGCACAACCCAATGTTAAGTTGCCAATGGGTGTCAGAAGGCTCACAATGAATCTGAGGTTATGTTGTTGCAGGGCAGTGGGGTGTATATGGCCCCTGCATTGATTTGAAAAGAGTTTACAAACAGATGTGTTCAGAGATAATTTAGCAAGTTTTTTTTTGGTTGATTATCAAGTAGTGTTTTCCTTACCTACAACAAGTAGACTGTACACTCCATTGGAAATTTAATTTGTGAATCTTTTTTGACATTTGTTTTTGTTGAGAGTGTACAACTGGAAGAGCCATCATTTTCATGAAACAGTGTTTAGTACATGTTTTTCCTTTGTATGCAAATACTTAACACAGTAATGTGAATCACATCAACATACATCACTTAGTTATGTCACTGAGACAAAAAATGGCCTTCTCCCTCATCAAGCAAGAACCAACTGATTAAATGTTACTTCAGTCGAGTTTCTTTCTACAGGAAAGGAAGCCCATTTCATATACAACATGACACTTAATATGTGCAGCCCTAACAGACAAATTTCTTCTGGACAAAGAAGGAAGGTGATTGGTGTTTGGCTATTCACAGTAACATTAACAGGAGTACAAGTAATGTGGCCTGAGTAAACGTGAATGTTGACAAGAGGCTGAATGTGGACCACCACTGCTGTATGCTTTAGTGAAGGAATGTACTTTCAATAGCAAATTATGTTTTCTCCACAGACGTCTAGAGCAAAACTCAATCAAATCCATCCCCCCTGGAGCCTTCTCACCCTACAAGAGGTTGCGAAGAATGTAAGTAGAAGATAAAGTATTCCAAACCTTTAGAAGATTATTCAGCGTGTGTCCCGTAAGTAAAGCCTGGTGTTTAACAAATTGTAAACGGTAATGGCTGACTGGTCCAATCTGATTTACAGCTCAAATCTGTGAATGTGTTCTTCAATTTATAAAGCCTTTTGTGTGTTTCCTTCATGAAAATAAACGATGGAATTGAAATACTTCAGTATATTCCCAGAGATTTCCCCCTCCTTATATCTCCTCTCCTCTCCCGATGGTGCTGACTCATGCTCTGGTACGGATCCATAGATGCCAGCAGCCCTGTGGTCACTCACTCCAGTGGCTATTCTTCACCTGAGCCTACAGAGTGAGTGTTAGCAGGTTGTTAAACCATGGAGGACATCAATGCCAAGCCGGATTCTGTGCTCACCCAAAATCTCACACGTACACTTTCCACCAGGGCTCACAGTTCAGGAGCAGGAACCCGCCCCCTCTCTAGCCCAGTGACATTGAATCCTTTTACAGAGCACCGACTACTGCCCTGACTGAGACCTGCTAACTCAGAATCTGGGACCTTATTGGTCTGTATGACGCAACATAAACATCATGGGGTGCAGTTACCTTTTCCCGTAGTCTTCTTGGGCTAGATCTTGACTTTGTGCGGTAATGTAAAATGGGTTGCAGTGAGTCGGCAGCCGGTTTTACATCTCTCCCGATTTTTAATTCCCATGCTCTGGTACGGATCCATAGATGCCAGCAACCCTGTGCTCACTCACTCCAGTTTTACACTATCGCACAAGGTCAAAATCTACCCCCTTAAGACAAAACATCATTTTTCTAAAACTACAAAAATTTGCTATTAACCAAATTATATAGCTCACATCAATGGATTGCTTTCATTAAAGTGATTATAGAGATACAGTTATTGTCATTATTACTACTAAGGATTTCTTTTTGGCTGAATTAGTTTTTATTCAGAAATATCCTATATTCAGTCCTGCAAACCACCATAAAAACAATCATTTTTGAGATAGAAAATGATTACACAGTTGTGCTTTTTTAATGAAACATTTTATTTTTCATTTGTTTTGCTATAATGGAATCCTTTCATAAGAGGCCAGTTCTACAAGTTTCCAAAGGAAATGGTGACCGTATTTTATTAGCTGAATAGTGGCAAACACCAAATGCTTCGCCGACCTCAGCAGAGCACAGTACCAGTCCCAAACCAGCAATAACTGAAAAAAGAGGCTTTCAAAATGAGGATAAGATTGCCTGATAGTATATCTGCCTTTGAGTAATAGCACCTTGAGGTATCACCATGCTCAGAATAGAACTGCCGCCTCACAAAATGGAACAATCTGTCCTTATTTTTAAATACAGGATTTTATAGTTCGGACAGTAGGGGTAATTTATACTTTATGTGCATCACCTGCTGAGAGTAGATATCAAAAACTCCAGCACACATTACATATGATTTTCCGACCATTTAAAATAATGGTGGAAAATTTGTGTACAACAAACTCCAGAATTTTTGATTTCTTCTCTTGGCAGGCAAGGTTCCTGTCGAGAGAGCAAAGATAAGAAAAATCACTCCAAAGATGCTGCTTACATCATCATTATTCCCAACATACGGGAAGCAACAACTAAAAGTTTACTTCAAGCAAATAGCTCCTTATATTAGATGCTATTAATAATGTAATGCATTGACCACGATTTTCAGTCACTTGTGCAGGTTTAAGCATCGAGGTAGATTGCGTGAAACAGATGGCTTTCAAGGGAGAAAGACGTCAAATATGAGAAACTGACGTACGATATCGGTAGTGCCAAAGTGGAAAGCCCGGCTGAGTAATTGTAAGCCAGTTATAAGCATTTGAAGAGAACATAGTCACAGATATGGCCAATGGACCTGCATCTTAAGGTGGCAGTCGATATTTGATTAACCTTTTAAAGTACTGTTTGTCTTTTCAGAGACCTGAGCAACAACCACATCTCTGAAATCGCACCAGATGCTTTCCAGGGACTGAGGTCACTTAACTCCCTGTAAGTTTTGTGGAAATTTTCAGGATTGCCTGAGTTTGTCTGTTTTGAGTGTAACTCAGTCTCCCCATTATATGCTAAACTTAAAAAAAAATTGTTTTCCACTTGTGTGTTTTTAAATTGCCTTGCTGCTGTAACTTACAATTTGTGCTAATTATATATAAAAACCAGACACTAAATTATATATGAGCTCAAAAAGCAATTACACTAAAATCGGTATTTTAATTTTAAAAACCATTGTTTTTCTCCATTTAGCCCTACCTAAACTTATGTGACACAAAGTTTTGATTACAGCACGTATAAAAGCCTTCAAAAATCAAAGACAAAGTGGAAGTCTGGATTAACAGAAGCATGGGAAAACAAGCAGGCCAAAATCTCACCGCATACTTTCATGTTTCACTAGGACATGAGAGGAGTGTTGCTCATCGCACATTTGGGTAAACCAAAAGGAATTTTCCTGCAGAGGTTCAAAGCTTCCAGGAATGACTTCATCAGCTTCATAACCACACTGCTTAAGTGGAGCTGGTGCCTGAGGTTTGGGGGAAATTTGCACATGCCGACATGAAAGGAAACTGGTGGCAGCCCACGTTAGCATGGGTTTTATTTTTGTACTGTAGTTTTTATTTTTCTCTCTTTCCCTTTCTTTCTCCCCTCGCCTCACCAAGTGATATGGGCCATTAACCTTTTCTCTGCTGATGCTGCTCCCTCAATGTTGATAATAGTGAAGCAGACTGTGGGCATTAGGATGAGCAGATTCAAATTTTGTGTGATGTGAAGTGCCATTTAGGACATTTGAATCTGCTGATTTGAATGTTAATGTGGAAAAATGGGCTGCTAGCCACCAAGTTGCTGAGCTTACCTGAGCAAGGGAAAGACAATAATCTCAGACTGGGATGGGGCATCCAATTTTAACATTGAGGGAGCAATTACTTCCCGTATGTCAGCTGCCTTGCAGAGCTGCACTAGAAGAGGCCTGTCCCATAGCCTCTTGGCAAAGAATGTTGCATGAAGGGAAGGAGACAAAGAATGGAAAACTTCGTGGATTGAGGGGATCTACAGAGTTGTAAAATGGATAGGGACAGAGATGGCGACAGAACAAGAGGGGAGATAGACTGATCACGAAAGACGGAGAGAAAGCGATAAAACAGGAACCGAAAATAAATAGACAGAGCCGTACCATTTGAAGGCAAATTGTCCAAACAAAAATGATCAGGCTGACCCAATGGCAGTGACTGTCCTGACTACACATGTGCAGTATGCCTTGGTTCTGTACCCCCAGTGTTTTGTGCAAATCATTGTCCTTGTGCTCTACACTGGTGAATAGCACCTGCAGGAAAGTGGCTAGTTTGACTTTCCCTCCACTTTTTTCTTCCATCACTTTCCATGGGAAAGTGCCTGACCTCCGCCTGCCACCTCCCTGAGAGAGTACAGCTGAGATCAAGAACTTATTGTGTGGCGTGTTGCAGGCACAAACCCACATCCTGGCTCTGCGTTTCACAGCATGCTGCAGGCCCACATGAATCACAACCCTCGATGTTTGCATATATGGCTGCAGGCCAGGTAGGTCATCCCAATACTTATTTTTTCAAGCCATTTTTTGATCTTCTTAAAAAAAAATAAGTTGAAGTTTTTTTCTTTAATTTATTTAACACTGTTAATAATTGCATTGCCCATTCATTTATACACAGGTAACGTCATTGAGCTCAGAGTTCATTAATAAAATTGGCTCTGCCTGTGGCAGGTTCTTCGGAATCAGGTTCTCATGTACACACGATCATAAAAATATACCACAGTAAAATAAACAGCTTGTTGATTAAAACCTGCTTGATTTGTAAATACTGCTAAAACCAGTAAAAAATCACCCGTACAGTATCATTTAAGGGCTTGTCTAAACTCCAAGAAAGCCAGAAGGATCTTGTCCACAATGTGTTGGGAAATTCCTTATTACAATGGTTTAAAGATGATTATTTCAAGTCCATGCAGTGGTAAGACGATATGCATCTTTGCTTGCACTGATTTCGTAATGCAGCCTAATATATCTTACCGCAGAAATGGGATCTTGATGATTTCATGTCTCTGCAATAAGCAAGTATCTCACACTGCAGCTTTCTTCTCAGTGCTACTGAAGCAACCTGCTATCTTCATGTGATAACTATTTTCCCATAATTCTTGGAACGTTTGTTTTCACAGAGCTGTGACTGACAGAGAATTTTTGTCCTGTGTCAAATAGAGAAGGGTTCTGCATTATATCTTTCCATATGACTTTCGATAGACAGAGTAATGTGACTTAAAAATTGTTTTCGGTTAGCTGTATCTAGAATGGGGTTCTCTTTGCCTTTGTGTCAGGGGTGTGGTCTAACCTGTTCTGATGCATCCACCTTCTCAAAGAAAGTTGAGTTGGCCTCCTTTGTGGATGTCACAGCTGGTGCTCAGAAACAAATTTGGTGTGGTTTGTTTGATGGCTTCGCGATTCCTCTTTGCAGTGCTAAAATAGGTGGGTCTGTAGACTCTTGTAATTAGAAAAATTCTCTGGGCTGGTTATTCTGCCACTATTCCGACAATATCACGTGGCATGGTGAGTGGAAATCGGGCAGGGAGATCTACCTCCACCTCTCTGCCTATACCAGCACTGACTCCTATTTTACTCCCCCTGACCCTCCCCTATTTTATTCCCCCGAGCCGCCCCTTCACCATCCACCCCCACCCTCCCTCCTGCTGTTAATGATGGTGGGAAGGCAGGGACCAAAAGTGATTCAGGACTGTAACCAGACAATGCAACAATTATTACAAACAGGGCTGTGTATCATGTATAATACACAACTCTGCATTGTTTTCTTTTCAGTACAGTATCTGGAATATTTCCAGAAAGTCGACAAATTTCAATGCTACCCATCGAAAAAGAGGATAGCATGCCGGAAATCCCAAGAAAACTAATATTGAATCGGGGACAGGGACTCGATAAAATTAACATAAGTAAAGCAACAGTAATGAAGATGATAAGAGCACTAAAGAGTGACAAATCCCCAGGACCAGATGGTTTCCATCCCAGGGTTTTAAAGGAAGTAGGTGAGCACATTGCGGATGCCCTAACTATAATCTTTCAAAGTTCTCTAGATTTAGGAACTGTCCCTCTAGATTGGAAAATTGCACGTATCACTCCGCTTTTTAAGAAAGGAGAGAGAGGGAAACCGGGGAATTATAGACCAGTTAGCCTAACATTTGTTGTGGGGAAAATGCTGGAGTCTATAATTAAGGATAGGGTGACTGAACACCTCGAGAATTTTCAGTTAATCAGAGAGACACAGCATGGATTGGTGAAAGGTAGGTCGTGCCTGACAAACCTGATGAATTTTTTGAAGAGGTGACTAAAGTAGTGGACAGGGGAATGTCAATGGATGTTATTTATATGGACTTCCAGAAGGCATTTGATAAGGTCCCACATAAGAGACTGTTAGCTAAGATAGAAGCCCATGGATTCGAGGGAAAATTACGGACTTGGTTAGGAAGTTGGCTGAGCGAAAGGCGACAGAGAGTAGGGGTAATGGGTAGGTACTCACGTTGGCAGGATGTGACTAGTGGAGTCCCGCAGGGATCTGTCTTGGGGCCTCAATTAATCACAATATTTATTAACGACTAAGATGAAGGCATAGAAAGTCTCATATCGAAGTTTGCCGATGACACAAAGATTGGTCATGATGTGGAGATGCCGGTGATGGACTGGGGTTGACAATGGTAAACAATTTTACAACACCAAGTTATAGTCCAACAAATTTATTTTAAATTCCACAAGCTTTCGGAGGCTTCCTCCTTCCTCAGGTGAACGGTGTGGAAATGAAATTTTCGAATCCTTCGCATTTGAAAATCACAGAACAATGCCTGGTGATTACTGCCCGTTGCCAAGGCAATCACAGTGAGCAGACAGAGAGGTGTCACCTAAAAGGCCACCGAATATACAAACCCCCAACAAAAAAAAGAGAGAGAGAGAAGGAAGATAGTCAATGACCCGTTATATTAAAAACAGATAACATTTGTTCGCTGGTGGGGTTACGTGTAGTGTGACATGAACCCAAGATCCCGGTTGAGGCCGTCCTCATGGGTGCGGAACTTGGCTATCAATTTCTGCTCGACGATTTTGCGTTGTCGTGTGTCTCGAAGGCCGCCTTGGAGTATGCTTACCCGAAGGTCGGTGGCTGAATGTCCATGACTGCTGAAGTGTTCCCTGACAGGGAGAGAACCCTCCTGTTTGGCGATTGTTGCGCGGTGTCCGTTCATCCGTTGTCGCAGCGTCTGCATGGTCTCGCCAATGTACCATGCTCTGGGGCATCCTTTCCTGCAACGTATGAGGTAGACAACGTTGGCCGAGTCACAGGAGTATGAACCGTGCACCTGGTGGGTGGTGTCCTCTCGTGTGATGGTGGTATCTGTGTCGATGATCTGGCATGTCTTGCAGAGGTTACCGTGGCAGGGTTGTGTGGTGTCGTGGACGCTGTTCTCCTGAAAGCTGGGTAATTTGCTGCGAACGATGGTTTGTTTGAGGTTGGGTGGCTGTTTAAAGGCGAGTAGTGGAGGTGTGGGGATGGCCATAGCGAGGTGTTCGTCATCGTTGATGACATGTTGAAGGCTGCGGAGAACATGCCGTAGTTTCTCCGCTCCGGGGAAGTACTGGACGACAAAGGGTACTCTGTTGGTTGCGTCCCGTGTTAGTCTTCTGAGGAGGTCTACGCGATTTTTTGCTGTGGCCCGTCGGAACTGTCGATCGATGAGTCGAGCATCATATCCCGTTCTTACTAGGGCGTCTTTCAGCGTCTGTAGGTGTCCATCGCGTTCCTCCTTGTCTGAGCAGACCCTGTGTATTCGCAGGGCCTGTCCATAGGGGATGGCCTCTTTGACGTGGTTAGGGTGGAAGCTGGAAAAGTGGAGCATCGTGAGGTTGTCCGTGGGCTTGCGGTAGAGTGAGGTGCTGAGGTGCCCGTCTTTGATGGAGATTCGTGTGTCCAAGAAAGAAACTGATTCTGAGGAGTAGTCCATGGTGAGCTTGATGGTGGGATGGAACTTGATGATGTTATCGTGTAGTCTCTTTAGTGATTCCTCACCGTGGGTCCATAGAAAGAAAATGTCGTCGATGTATCTGGTGTATAGTGTTGGTTGGAGGTCCTGTGCAGTGAAGAAGTCCAGCTCGAACTCGTGCATGAAAATGTTGGCGTATTGGGGTGCGAATTTGGTCCCCATGGGTGTTCCGTGTGTTTGGGTAAAGAACTGGTTATTGAAGGTGAAGACATTGTGATCCAGGATGAAGCGGATGAGTTGTAGGATGGCGTCTGGAGATTGGCTGTTGTTGGTGTTGAGTATTGATGCTGTCGCATCGATGCCGTCATCGTGGGGGATACTGGTGTATAGTGCCGAGACGTCCATCGTGGTGAGAAGTGTTCCTGGTTCAACAGGTCCGTGGGTACTGAGTTTTTGTAGAAAGTCTGTAGTGTCGCGACAGAAGCTGGGGGTTCCCTGCACGATGGGTTTCAGGATGCCCTCGATGTATCCAGAGAGGTTCTCACACAGGGTTCCGTTGCCTGATACGATAGGACGTCTGGGTGTGTTGGCTTTGTGTATCTTTGGGAGGCAGTAGAAGTCTCCCACGCGGGGAGTACGTGGGATGACAGTGCGTAGGATGTTTTGAAGGTCTGGATCGAAGGTCTTGATCAGTTTGTTGAGCTGGACACACGAATCTCCATCAAAGACCGGCACCTCAGCACCTCACTCTACCGCAAGCCCACGGACAACCTCACGATGCTCCACTTTTCCAGCTTCCACCCTAACCACGTCAAAGAGGCCATCCCCTATGGACAGGCCCTGCGAATACACAGGGTCTGCTCAGACGAGGAGGAACGCGATGGACACCTACAGACGCTGAAAGACGCCCTAGTAAGAACGGGATATGATGCTCGACTCATCGATCGACAGTTCCGACGGGCCACAGCGAAAAATCGCGTAGACCTCCTCAGAAGACTAACACGGGACGCAACCAACAGAGTACCCTTCGTCGTCCAGTACTTCCCCGGAGCGGAGAAACTACGCCATGTTCTCCGCAGCCTTCAACATGTCATCAATGATGACGAACACCTCGCTATGGCCATCCCCACACCTCCACTACTCGCCTTTAAACAGCCACCCAACCTCAAACAAACCATCGTTCGCAGCAAATTACCCAGCTTTCAGGAGAACAGCGTCCACGACACCACACAACCCTGCCACGGTAACCTCTGCAAGACATGCCAGATCATCGACACAGATACCACCATCACACGAGAGGACACCACCCACCAGGTGCACGGTTCATACTCCTGTGACTCGGCCAACGTTGTCTACCTCATACGTTGCAGGAAAGGATGCCCCAGAGCATGGTACATTGGCGAGACCATGCAGACGCTGCGACAACGGATGAACGGACACTGCGCAACAATCGCCAAACAGGAGGGTTCTCTCCCTGTCAGAGAACACTTCAGCAGTCATGGACATTCAGCCACCGACCTTCGGGTAAGCATACTCCAAGGCGGCCTTCGAGACACACGACAACGCAAAATCGTCGAGCAGAAATTGATAGCCAAGTTCCGCACCCATGAGGACGGCCTCAACCGGGATCTTGGGTTCATGTCACACTACACGTAACCCCACCAGCGAACAAATGTTATCTGTTTTTAATATAACGGGTCATTGACTATCTTCCTTCTCTCTCTTTTTTTTTGTTGGGGGTTTGTATATTCGGTGGCCTTTTAGGTGACACCTCTCTGTCTGCTCACTGTGATTGCCTTGGCAACGGGCAGTAATCACCAGGCATTGTTCTGTGATTTTCAAATGCGAAGGATTCGAAAATTTCATTTCCACACCACCTGAGGAAGAAGGAAGCCTCCGAAAGCATGTGGAATTTAAAATAAATTTGTTGGACTATAACTTGGTGTTGTAAAATTGTTTACAAAGATTGGTGGCATTGTAAGCAGTGTAGATGAAAACATAAAATTACAAAGGGATATTGATCGATTAGGTGAATGGGCAAAACTGTGGCAAATGGAATTCAATGTAGACAGATGTGAGGTCATCCACTTTGGATCAAAAAAGGATAGAACAGGGTACTTTCTAAATGGTAAAACGTTAAAAACAGTGGATGTCCAAAGGGACTTAGGGGTACAGGTACATAGATCATTGAAGTGTCATGAACAGGTGCAGAAAATAATCAAGAAGGCAAATGGAATGCTGGCCTTTATATCTAGAGGACCAGAGTACAAGGGGGCAGAAGTTATGCTGCAGCTATACAAAACCCTGGTTAGACCGCACCTGGAGTACCGTGAGCAGTTCTGGGCACCGCACCTTCGGAAGGACATATTGGCCTTGGAGGGAGTGCAGCGTAGGTTTACTAGAATGATACCCGGACTTCAAGGGTTAAGTTACGAGGAGAGATTGCACAAATGGGGGTTGTATTCTCTGGAGTTTCGAAGGTTAAGGGGTGATCTGATCGAAGTTTATAAGATATTAAGGGGATCAGATAGGGTGGATAGAGAGAAACTATTTCTGCTGGTTGGGGATTTTAGGAGTAGGGGGCACAGTCTAAAAATTAGAGCCAGACCTTTCAGGAGCGAGATTAGAAAACATTTCTACATTGATACTAGCTCAATTGCTAAATTTAAATCTGAGATAGATAGCTTTTTGGCAACCATAGATATTAAGGGATATGGGCCAAAGGCAGGTATATGGAGTTAGATCACAGATCAGCCACGATCTTATCAAATGGCGGAGCAGGCACGAGGGGCTGAATGGCCTACTCCTGTTCCTATGTTCCTATCGCTATCCCCACTGCTTTGAATCCTTCTCTGTGACAAGTGCCGTTCAGCCAATGAATCATGGGGCAGAAATTTGTCTTGGGCACAAAGCGGGCGGTTGCGAATCGACTGCCCGTTATACTCCCCGCCCATTAAACTCCTCCCCGCCGGTTAATCGGCGGGGGGGGGCATATAATGGGCGGGGTGTATAACGGGTGGTTGGAGTATTTTGGGCGGGTGTATAATTGGGGGGAGTATATCGGGCAGGGTGTATATCGGGCAGGGTGTATATCGGGCAGGGTGTATATCGGGCAGGGTGTATATCGGGCAGGGTGTATATTGGGCAGGGTGTATATCGGGGGTGGAGAGTATATCGGGCCGGTGTATAATTGGGAGAATATCAAGCGGGGAGTATATCGGGCGGGTGTATAATTGGGAGTATAACGGGCGGGGAGTATATCGGGCGGGTGTACATTGGGCGGGGGGTATATCGGGTGGGTGTATAATTGGGGGGAGAATAACGGGCGGGGAGTATAACGGGCGGGGAGTATAACGGGCGGGGAGTATAACGGGCGGGGAGTATATCGGGCGGGGTGTATAACGGGCGGGGTGTATAACGGGCGGGGTGTATAACGGGCGGGGAGTATATCGGGCGGGGAGTATATCGGGCGGGGAGTATAACGGGCGGGGTGTATAACGGGCGGGGTGTATAACGGGCGGGGTGTATAACGGGCGGGGAGTATATCGGGCGGGGTGTATAACGGGCAGGGAGTATAACGGGTGGGGAGTATATCGGGCGGGTGTATAATTGGGGGGAGAATATCGGGCGGGGAGTATAACGGGCAGGTAGTATATCAGGCGGGTGTATAATTGGGGGGGTGTATATCGGGCAGGTTGTATATCAGGTGGGTGTATAATTGGGGGGGGTGTATATCGGGCAGGTTGTATATCGGGCGGGGAGTATAACGGGCGGGGAGTATAACGGGCGGGGAGTATAACGGGCGGGGTGTATATCGGGCGGGGAGTATAACGGGCGGGTAGTATATCAGGCGGGTGTATAATTGGGGGGTGTATATCGGGCAGGGTGTATATCGGGCAGGGTGTATATCAGGCGGGGAGTATAACGGGCGGGGAGTATAACGGGCGGGGAGTATAACGGGCGGGGAGTATAACGGGCAGGGTGTATATCGGGCGGGGAGTATAACGGGCGGGTAGTATATCAGGCGGGTGTATAATTGGGGGGTGTATATCGGGCAGGGTGTTTATCGGGCGGGGAGTATATCAGGCGGGGAGTATATGGGGAGTATATCAGGCGGGTGTATAATTGGGGGGTGTATATTGGGCAGAGAGTATAACGGGCAGGATGTATAACAGGCGGGTGGTGTAACGGGCGGGGAGTGTAATGGGGGTCCGATGCGTTACCACCCGTTTCGATGCCACCTAAGATCAATTTCTACCCCATAACATTTATATCACCAAGAATACAGACCTATCAGAGGCCACTGTGGGCCCTGGCTCAATTTCTAGTGGAGTTGAAATGCTGGAAGCTGCCCAATAGGCCAAAATACATTGATTCAAACAACATATGGTTTTGATATTAAAAGAGCACAGCATGTTTCGTTACCATAAAATTATGTTAGGGCTTTATGGCAAGCAATTGAAAATTATTTTTATAGACATTACTGATGAAATTGCATTAATGATGCAAGACTGAGGCGGATGTGGTTTGCATGCCGACATTTCCTTCAGCAAAGTCTCACAGGGACTGCAAACAGCCACTTTGATGTTCTGTGAACGTTAATGTCATCGATGCACACAGAAAGCAAACTGTAAACAACCCTGGAGACCGAGTGCTGCCTTTAGTACCAGTATTTATTTTTGTTCATTATTCAGTGCCTGCAATCTGTAGCCATATTCACAACACATAGCTGACAGGCTCTGCAAACCACTGTTTATTTATCAAAGAAAAGTGGCAACATTTTTTTTGTGTGTAATGGCCCATCATGTTCGAAGTGACAGCTTGCTAAGTTGCAAGCTGAACTTAGGGAAGCGACAGCCTTTTTTGCAAACTAATGATATCACAGATCTAATCTTCGATGCCGCTTCAACTTTTAGGTTGGTTTCTATGAAAAGGCAACATTATTTTTATTGATTTGCCAGTTATTTTTTTGAAAGGCTACTTAGCATTGTTTGGATTTGCTTCTATTAAATATACAGTCGACTGGGATGTGGTTTCTGGGGCATTCCTTTTTAAGGGTCAGTTTTCAGGTGTCTAATTGACCTCTCCCTCCTATTTTCATCAGTACTGACAAGTTTTGCTTAATGGGGAGAGTTGTTTAAATGGGATAATTTTATTTCCCCCGGAACATCCCAGTGAATAGGCTGCAAATAAATTTGGATGGTTAAAATAGGCTGGAACATGTAAGAGAGATTGTACTCTATTGTGTGACACTGTAGTTTAGGTTATATCGGAGACTTGTAAAACATTGCAGTTCAGGCCAGAGCTTTTGTTTTTGTGAGCCACATAGGTGGGTACCATGGAACTTTGGGGGCCATATATAAAGTTTAAATCCATGCTTCGTTTAATTAGTCTCAAGTTGCTCACATGAGTAGATCATGGTATTTCAATTTAGGATTGTCTACAAATAAACTAAAAGCACTAAAATCCATGGGGTCAATTTTCGGATGGCCGAGCGGGTGCGTTCGTGGCGGGAGGGCTCCGAAAATTGGGGATTCCTGGAGCGGGTCCGGAGCCCGGCTCCAACCCGCCCACTTCCGGGTTCCCCACTGACGCGAATCGCATGCGGGGCTCCCATCGCCAATCAAAGCCGGCGGGATCCCACTTAAGATCATTATCTGGGTACTTGAGATCGTTTACAGACCTCATTAGTTGGAGATTTTAGGAGGATTTGGATTTTGAACTACCCAGAGTGTGTTTACCATGCTGGGGGAAACACTCTCTGTTTAAACAGATGTGTTGCAGCCAGCAGCCAGTGGCAGCTGCAAAGGTCCATTTAACAGGTGCGGGGTAAACCCTCATTCATTGCAGCAGGGAACTCTGTCACCTCAGACAAAGTTTTGCCTACCACACCATTGTCTCCACACTCCAAATGATTAAATCATACCCTAGACTCTGCTGTCCAAACACATTTACCTACTTTGTGGACCCCCTCACACTCACACCGTCAGGATGTGGGTGGGTTCCATTGCTGCATTCATCACTCCATTGGAGGACGAGCAACATCACCAGCCTCCCCAGGCACGCCGTCCACCTCCGCCACATGGAGCTACACAACACAGTGCTGCACAACAGGCACCTGCACAAAGTAGTCGTGCAAATACACATACACCCACTGTAGGGTGACCCAATGGGTGGCATCAAGGGTCTTCATGGAGAACCTCATGAAAGGGCATTATTGCACAAGCCAATCAAGAATGGCCAAGACGTGGCAGTGATGGTGACAATATAATATGTAATGTGAGTTGATCAGAAATCAAATACAAGTAAAAACCATGACAAACCCTCAAACACCCTTGTGCATCCCCTTCATGCTCACGACACGTTTGCCTTACGCTTCCTACTCCACATATGTGATGCATGCCCTGTGGCTGCAGCACAGGTAGTGGCAGGTTGGGTGAGGCTGGCCGTGAAAGAGATGAATCAGAGGATGAGTATGAGACAGAGCCATGAGATTGTATGAGGATTGGGTTGAGTGGTAGTGGTGGGATGAGTACTGGCGAGGTGAGTAAGTGCAGGTAAGATGAGGATGAGCTTTGAGTGGGTATGAGGAGTGATGTGAGAGAGTAGTGTTGGCAGTGCAGAAGGAGATGTGGGGTGGGGGCGGTGATGTGGCAGACGGAGTGTAGGGGAATGAGTAAGTGTACTCACTTCGGCTGACCTACTTAGGTCATTGAAGCGCCTCCTGCACTGTATGCAGGTGCGTGATATGTTGGTGGTGCTGGTGATCTCCTCTGCCACCTCGAGCCAGGCCTTCATGGTGGCAGAGGCAGGCCACTTCCTTCCATTCACCGGGGAGAAGATCTCTGTCCTCCCCCTCCTCCTCACCCCATCCAGTAGGACCTGGAGTGAGGCATCATTAAACCTGGGAGCAGCCTTCCCCCTGGGCTGCTCCATGCTGTAATTTTGGCTCCTTTCTGCAGCATCAGTCAGTGGAGGACTTCCCCTTTAAATAGGGCTCCTCCAGCTGACAGCCTTTGATGCGGGTGCGCAGTCCGCCTGCTGCGCAGCTTTCCAGCGCAAAACCCGGAAGCCAAGGTAAGTGGCTTCAATTTACTTATGATGTGGAGATGCCGGTGATGGACTGGGGTGGACAATGTAAGGAATCTTACAACACCAGGTTATAGTCCAACAGTTTTATTTGAAATCACAAGCTTTCGGAGTTTACCTCCAGTCACCTGACGAAGGAGGTAAGCTCCGAAAGCTTGTGATTTTCAAATAAAACTGTTGGACTATAACCTGGTGTTGTAAGACTCCTTCAATTTACTTACGATCGCGTGAGGAACCCACCAATTTTACTGGGCGGGTTACCCACGCTGACAACCCACCTCCCTCCTAATATCAGGCCCCATTTGTTCCAAACCACTCGATCCACAAAATTCAAGTATCAAACATAATATAATTGGTTCTGACAAAAGATCTTCGACCTGAAATGTTAACTCTGTTTCTCTCTCCACAGATGCTGCCTGACTTGCTGAGTATTTCCAGCATTTTCTGTTTTTATTTCAGATTTCCAGCATCCACAGTATTTTGCTTTTGATAATATAATTGGTTTAGACTATAAGAAACATAATGCCATCACATGTAAACTTAACAGCACTAAAAAAAAAACTGGATGTAATATTTGAAAGTTGAGCTGAAAGTACAGAAGTATAAAAGATAGCAGCTGCTTTAAACTTCAGAACAAAGGCACAGTTAGGGACGGTAACCAGACAATGCATTGAATATTACAAACAGGGGCTCCCTGTGCATCACGTACAATACACAACTCTGCACTGCTTTCTTTTCATTACCGTACCTGGAACACTTACAGAAAGTTGACAAGTTTCAATGCGACCCATCGCTATCCCACACCCCTTTGAACCCTTTTCTGCATGACCAACACCGTTCAGCTGATGGGTTACTATTGCAAACTTGCAAGGAACCAGCAAATAATAAAATATGAGGACAAGTAGGAATACCCCTGTCTGTCAAATAACTCTGCAGGTTTCTGTTTTTAAGACAGCCTGCCAGATAATACTGCAGTTTGGGCTATATGAGAGAGACTTTGTAGTTATAACATGTTTTAAGGTTTTCAGTCCAGTTTAGGTTTGCACACAGATCTCTCTTTAAACTTGACCCAGTGGCTTGATTCAATGCAGTAAACATGGCCACTGCATGACTGGTTATGGTAGTGTAGGGGTTATGTTACTGAACTAATAATCCAAAGGTCTAAACTAATAACCCAGAGATCGTGAGTTCAAATCCCACCATGGCAGTTTTCAGAATTTGAATTCAGTTTTTAAAAAAAAATTGGGAATAAAAAAAAGCTGATATCAGTAAAAGTGACTGTGAAGCTGTTGGATTTTAGTAAAAACCCAACTGGTTCACTAATGTCCTTTAGGGAAGGAAAACCTGCTGTCTTTATCCGGTCTGACCTATATGTGACTCCAGTCCCACAACAGCCCCTCAGTTGTATCAAACCACTGCAAAGAATACAGCCTGCAGCGATTCAAGAAGATAGCCCAACACCACGTCTCAGGGCAACGAGAGATGAGCAATAAATGCCAGCCTTTCCAGTAAAGCCCACATTCTGAGAATAATTCTTTAAAAAAAAAATGCAGCAAAGTAATTTAAATAATGGTATGATAGTTTCCTGAATCAGGTTTATATACATCACCACAAAAATTTAAAGAGGTTCAAATCTCGAAAGTGTGTGCAAGGTGTGGAAAATAAGTTGTGAATGTCTGTCACTGTTTCATTCCAGTTTTTGACTGACAGTGTTCTACTTTCTTTCCACAGTGTATTGTATGGAAATAAAATCACAGAGCTGCCTAAAGGCCTCTTCGAAGGGCTCTTCTCTCTGCAGTTACTGTAAGTATGCTTAGCCAGTTCATGTATAATAGATTGGGAAAGAAAAACACAAGACACTTGATGCTAGCTACGCTTCTACAGTTCCTGAAACTAAAGATAATGGACTCGATTTTAATTCTCCCACCCCCCCCCCCCCCACCCCACCAACCTGGCAGAAACCAGGCGGATGGGCAGTTAAAATGGAACGGGGGACATACCATTCTTTTCTGACCCGATAGGGGCAATTATAACACCCAGGATAGGCAGGGGTTAAATTCATAAAAATGGAAAACTCGACCCCAACCTCCTGCGAGCGCGCCTACTTCTGGTTTAACTTGGGCGGGTTGGGGGGTGGGCGAGTAACCCGCTCTCGAGAGGCGGGTCAGTAATTTAAATATATTAATCAGGCCTAAGATTTTAGTAGCCATTTGGATTTAACAGCTTCAGGTCCGGTTTCCCAGGGATCGGGAAACCCGACAGCTAAAGGGAGGCAAGAACGGCCGGATCCAGCAGGTAAGTGCTTTTCCAGCTCTGCTTGTGGGCCAGGAGGAGCAAGAGCGCTTCCCCCCCAGACCCCCAAGCTAACCTGCTGCGATCTCTCTCCCCAGCGCTCTGCTGATTTCCCCCTCCCCCCGCGATCTGCCGACCCCCTCCCCCCGCGATCTCCACAGCGCCCTCCCCGGCGATCTGCCGACCCCCTCCCCCCGCGAGCTCCGCACCGCCCTCCCCGGCGATCCCCGCACCGCCCTCCCCGGCGATCTGCCGACCCCCTCCCCCCGCGAGCTCCGCACCGCCCTCCCCGGCGATCTCACACCGCCCTCCCCAGAGATTTTAACAGCCAGGCAGCCGCTTCCTGCCGACTTCCCGGGCTGGCAAACCGCACATTTTGTCATGTTCCCACCTAGAAGTTAAAATTGAGCCCCGTAGGTTAGTTGTCTTTAGGAATTCAACATAATTCTATATACACACTGCATATGTGCAAATGAGTTTGTGGTTTTAATCATGAAGGGAAGAATTGTTTTCCAGCTTTAGTATTAGGCTCCAGGCACTGCAGGACAGATAGTGCAGTATTCATAATATCATTAGAAACACTTCAGAATTAAAGAAAAATAGCTGGGCTTGGTTAGAACATCTCTCATTCTAGGGAGTCTCTCGTGTCATGTAGAAAACCAATCTAGGTTTGATCAGTGCTGTACAGGACAAAACCATTCAACCGCAGATGTAAATTCCATCAGTATTGACTCCTCCCTTCAACCTGCAGATCCTCAGCTTGTGCTTCATCTTCCATGGGGACAGTTGATACTATCAGTTCAATATTTAAAGGGATTGGGTATCGGAATTGCAAATTATTTTGTGGAAGCCAAGGGATCTTATGTTAAGCGTTCAAGCACGTGATATTCAGTGTACATATGATAAGGCTCAGTTAAAATTCAGAAGCACCTTGTTGTGATCCGAGCAAAAACAAAACCCATCCAAACTATTGAGCCCTGATTTTAACCCCTCGCACTCAATGAGAATGGAGCCAGTGGGGGTTAAAATCGGGGCAGAGCTCTTGCGTCTGTGTTTGCAGTGAACTCCCGCCTGCTGCCATTTTAACTCCTGGGTTTCGAGAGATGTCAGATGTGCTTGCAGCAGGCAAGCGAGGGCCACAAATATGCAAAAGTCCGTGTCCTATGATGCAGTTCGGACCCCAATGCCATTTTAACCTGAGTCGTGCTGAGTGCCAGAGACACCAGCGAAAGTTGGCGGCAAGCAGCTGCCAGGCCAGAAGAGGCTCAGAAAAGTTAGTAAAATTATATATTTATTGTTTTCCTTGTGGGCCGGGACAAGCAGGATTTCTCCTCCAGGCCCCAGAGGGAAATCTAGGGCCTCCTCTGCCCTAGGCTTCCCTCCCCCTCCTCCTCCCCAAACCGAGATTGCTTCCAGACCCTCCTCACCACTTAATGTTGGGGATCGTTCCCTCCTGCCACACGAAATTGCACTCCTGCCTGCCAGCCAGGTTGCAATTCCCACCGGGTTCAGGCGGGAGTCTGACTTGGAATATTAAAACGGGCCAGGCCTCACACCGGCACTGTCATTGGCGTTTCCTGCCCACCCCAGCTCCCACATGCTGCACTCATCCTGACTTAAAATCGGGGTTTGGATTTTGCTTGCTCCTTCAAGATACAAATCCACTGAAGTCTGCACTTTGGTCTTTCATGTCAGTCTTTTTTTTTAGAAACTGTAACTGCTTAATGGTAAGTCCAAGTGGTGTTTCATTTCTTAACAAATCAATGAAGCTTGAGCAGGCCTGTTGACTGCAGAGTCAGTAAAATCAACACAAAACATTAGGGGTGAGCATTCTGAGAAATTCAGGCTTCGGAATCGGACTGCCGGAAACATATCCCTTAACCATAAGGACTCTAAAGGCTTGCTCCAGGATGCTGCAGAATAAAGGGTGTATCCTGTAGAGAATGTTGGTTCGGGGTCAAAGCACTTTTATTTCCAGTGAGTTTGTACAGTACACACAAAGCAAGCGTGGAGAATTTGTGGAATCTAGTTTCTCAATCTCCGTCGGTGATCCTTTTGTAGAAGCTGTCATATTTGCTGACCCCGGCACTATTGGATGCCTTAGTTTCAGCTCTGCGATGTGTGAAAGAATTTGATATGTTTATCACACACTGTCAAAGCAAGCAGCAGGAATGAAGATGCACCATTGCCAGGCCTGGCTGAAGAGAAAATGGATGCATTTAGCTACTTTAAACAGCAGTAGCATTCCAGCACAGATTATAGGAGAATCACGGGGCACTCTGCTTGCACAGAGTATTGAGCTTAGAAAATACCGTTCATCTGGTTAATTAAAAGCATTTAATGCCAGGGCTGAGTTTTGGTGGGCACCCTGTGTGTGAATATGGGAGGCCAGTGATTCGTGATGGTGATATGCATCGTTACCCACAGGGGCATCGCCTCAAAACTTTTTTTTCCTTTCAATTTCATCGCCTTTAGCTGGGAGGGTGGATCATTTCAAGCTATGGTTACATTATCAGCACAGTGATAAGCCAATAGTAGGTGTGTTTGGAACAGGGTGAGATGACTGACCGTGCCACTGTGAGATGAAATATCTTCGTATGTTTAGATACTCAATCTAGCAGCACAGCTGGGAATCCTGTACTGAATGAACATTTTACTAGAAGGCAGGCAAATACTGCTGGACTCAATTTGCAGGACTACGTGGTACAAACTTGAACCAGCTCTTGGCTGGTCTAATGAATGGGATGCCTTGACTAACGGGAGGACTCACAAAAGAGGTGGCCCAATCTCCTGCAGATACATTGTCAGACTAAAATGAAGGGATATTGATGATAATAAGAGAGCAGTGGAGCAGCATTGGTTGTGAAGGAAACCACGTAGCAGCGGCTTGGCAGTGGGATGGAGGCAGGGAGTTTGGGGACAGAAATAAGTGGGGGAAAATTGTGTTTGAAATGTTTTGAAAGATGTATACGCTGTTTAAGGTACCTTGAGAATGAGTGTAGTGAACAATTTAGATTAGAACTAATTGATGCATTTTAAACCCAAACTATAAACCAACAAAAGTGAATTGTGCACTCTAGTTTCTAAACAACAGTGAAACCAAGAAAATGCCACACAAATAGAGCACCTCTCAAACTGTGCAGTACCTTAGGAGCTGGAAAATTGGAATTGACATAGGTGTGGTGTATAGAATATTTGCCATGGAGAGATTAATTACAGATGTGGTTGCTATATTAGTACATTCTTCTCCCACAAAGATATGCCAAACAAGCCTTCCCACCATAGAAGAATGTATCATCCTTCAGTTCGCTAGTCTGGGCAAGCTATTTGCTTTTGTTTTATAAAAAGACCAAAAGTACAGAACATTGTACATCTTTCCAAAGCAATTCTCCTGGAATGTGTCATATGCAATGAGCCACTTGTGGTTTGGCTGATGGTTGGCAGTGACGTTCCAACTATTGGAAGTCCTGTCACTGGTAAGTGTAAGAGAGTGGAATAAAGTTTAGCAAAAGACTAGCTTCCGTTGACATTACATTCATTGCAGTTCTCAGACATGATCTGCGATGAACTTGAGTTACCTGGAGATTATGAGTAAGAACACAATCTGTCACGATGTGCAACATTAAAAAAAAAGGTCAGGACCTGGTTTTAAGGAGATTTAATATTCTACAGAAGTCTTTCATTTGTATTCTGTAGATAGCAATCCTAGTTTTCTCACAGAATGGGGCAAGAAGAGGGGAAATGAAATGCCTACTGGCATGTGCTAGAGGATATCTGATTTCCAAATCCTTCTAGATACAGTAGGTTTTTATAAGATATTCTGTAGGATATTTTTGGCGAAGAAATGGGAAATTTCCATTGAGGTTCTGTGCCTTAGAATTCCTAAAATAACTGACAGACTTGGTAAACCGTAGGAGGAAGCAAATCCATGAATGAGTAGTAGTTGCATAATTAATGATTTGCATAGTTTACACTTGCATTAACCTTTACTTGTCACATTAATTAAACTTCGGTTATTGAGGGCATTTGTGAGACCAGCAGAAGAATGTTGAGCTTTAATTGGTTTTACCTGCACAAGCAAGAAAAGGACTCCTGCACATTGTGAGAGAGGAAACAAGAGGAAGAAGAGTATCACTGTGGTTTATGTCAGTCTGAAAAGTCAGGGGAGCTTGTCTGCAATGTTCAGTTTTATGCTGCAAACTTTCAATTGAAATCTCCAACGGACTTGTTTTGAAATATAACTGCTCAGGAGACAAAACCTCCTTGTGTAAGTTTTTTCGGTTCCTCCTAGCCTGCAATAGTAATTCACTACAGAAAGCTACATTTTCTTTTGTACAATTCAGATCAGAAGATAATGGGTATTTTTGAAAAGTTTCAGGAAGGGCCATCCAGGTTAGCCCCAGCAGCAGCAACATAGATTGAAACACAGAGCCTGACACTTGCTTTTGGCTCAATGAAATTGGCATGATTTTTGAAACATGCTTTAACTATTAGATGGCAGACTTGGTGGAAGCAGTGTGCTGTTCTGTGAGAGAGCTCAGAACTGTGAACTAGCAGCCAGGCATAAAGCTACATTGGTAATAGACATGGAGAAAGAAGCAGACCTCACTTGTTTTGTTTCAAAGGAGGCAATTTTAACCTAACCCTCTCGTCGGGATACTGACGAGATCGGGTGCAATGCTGGTTTTACTCCCCACCTGTTGAAGTCATTGGGGGAGAGTAATATTGGGCGGGTGTAAAACCCGTGTTCCATCCAATCCTGTTAGTTTCCCGTCGGGCAGGTTAGGTTAGAATTGCCCCCAAAATGTCACGCATTTTAATGTAATACACTCTATAAAGTGAACAATACTCTGTGGGGGTAATTTTGACTTTGTGCGACAGTGTAAAACGGGCAACAGCGAATCGGCAGCCCATTTTCCATCTCTCCCAATTTTTGTTTCCATTGAAGTCATCGGGAGAGATGTAAAACAGGCTGCCGACTCGTTATCACCCATTTTACACTATTGCACAAAGTCAAAATCTACCCCTGTGTGATTAAATAAGTTTGCTATCGGTTTCTCTCTTTTTGATCATAAGTTTCACCGACAACAATTCCCTGATGTTAACAGCTGGCATGTAAAGGCAAAAAAACAATTCTGGACGAACAAAGTCAGGTTTTAAGAATACAAATTTCAGAACATTGAAAAAACAGAGAATAGAAGTAAATCTGGAGAGTAAAAACACTTGCACAGAAAGGATGACTCTGTCTTCCAGCTGTTCGAAGTCTGTTGGGACCAGGTGTTGTGAATTTTGTTCTGATGGGAATTGTTCATGTTTAATGTAGAAGGTGTTTATACATTTTACACAATGTCTATTCTTTGTTTGACAGGTTGCTAAATGCCAATAAAATTAACTGCCTGCGAGTGGATGCTTTTCAGGATCTCCATAACCTAAACCTTCTCTCTCTATATGACAACAAGTTACAGACCATCGCCAAAGGGACGTTTGCTCCTCTGCGTGCCATCCAAACTTTGTATGTATTCCTCCGTACTCTCGGCTGAATGGAAAACTCCTCTATCTTGTGGAAATGTGAAAATAATGCATAAGACGAGTGGTCATGATTTTACCCTTTTTTAAAAACGTATTTGATTTTCTTCCCCTTCTCTTAGTCTCCTCTGAGATATACATGCACTGTGCCCTGGCAAGAGACCAGGCGAATGCACCCTCCACCTTCAGGTTACACTCCATTCTGTTTACCTCATTACCTGTAGGGAAGCAGCTGCCCTCTACTTATGGCATAGGTTATTGTGGGTGCAAACTCACATTTTGCCCCTCTACGGCATAGTCCATGGAGCACAAAGGAAATACATTGTCTGTTAAAGAATGGATATATTCATCAACAGGACAGTGTTTTCCCAGGAAATTGGTGCATGTACCCCAGGTGCAAGACACATATTCCAGTTCTGCACATTTAACTTGTGACACAACGCCCTTTCAATTTCGGACGACAATTGTCAGTTTTTATATTTATTAATTATATATATTTTTTTTATGGTATGGTCCCATAGATACTGGAAGCCATCCAGTATCTTGCCTCAAGTATCCATTCTTCATGTGTGAAACTTTGAACTGCCCTAGTTTAAATACTCCCTGAGTGCTGTAATTGACCTCTCTGTGAGAATACTGATGATGGTTCACTTTAGGTGAAGCTTTCCCCATTGGAACAGCTTGCCCCAGCCCCAGAACACATCCCAAAGTCTCAGAAATGTGAAACTCTCCCTTTTATGCCAACTGATATCCATTAATGTGTCTAATCTGGCCTGGAACAGACAATAATCCTTAGATTACTATTCTTAAGATTCTGCACTTCAATACATCACCTAACTACACAAACTCTTTTTGCAGACCTTCATCCTCTGTTTCCCTATGCTATTGGTTCCTATATGAACCATAACTTCTGGCTGATCACCCTCCCTTTCCAGAACCTTTTCTACCTGCTCTGTTATGTCCTTATCCTGACACCAAGGAGGCAACACATCATTCAGGACTCCCAGTCACAGCTGCAGAAAAGCCTATCTAGTCCTTCAGTTATAGAAGCCCCGATAAGTACCATTTGTGTTAGCTTCACTTCAATACTATACCTTCCCCCTTCCCTAGGAAACCACTTGCTTCACGGTGTCATGGTGTTGCTCGTGATTTTTATTTTTAAGGATTATGTCCATAGTTAATAACACAGTTATACATGAATAATGCAGCTTTTACATCTCTGGTAATGAAAGCAATGTAGGCCTTCACAGCTACAGTCTCCCTTAAATAATTCAGTAGGAAGTTCTGCCATGTCTCATCTACTCAGGTAATAAGCAGTTTTGAAGGTGATGCAGTACTAACAGTCACTCACTGTGTCTAATGCTAAATCATACATTGTAAATTCTTAATGCATCAGGGTCCCAGTAAATGTATTGCAGCTGCAACTAACAATTGGAACCATTAGTCAGGTCTGCTGTACCTCTTCCTTTGAAGAGCTCTTTGCACTGCTGTTTTATATTCTTTCGACAGGGTTGATACTTTTTTTTGATCATTCTGTTTTTTTTTTGTTGTTCACCTTCATAAAAGGCATTTGGCTCAGAACCCATTTATTTGTGATTGCCACCTGAAATGGCTCGCGGATTATCTTCATGCAAACCCTATTGAAACAAGCGGTGCCCGCTGCACCAGTCCTCGCCGCCTGGCAAACAAGAGGATCGGGCAGATCAAGAGCAAGAAGTTCCGCTGCTCAGGTAATAGGATTATTTGAACTTTCTTATTTAATATATATATATTAATTATATTGTCTTGGCTAGAAGCCACTCTCGTATGGATTCTGAAAATTCATCTGTTTTGCTGTTGAATTATTAAAGCTCTCAGAAGCTTTTTTGCCCTTTTGTTTCTGACTCGATGCTAACCGCAGCAGATCAGCCTGGTGCAATTTGCTTTGCCTTTTTTTTATTGTTCACAAGTTACAACCTGTGGATTTAATATGAAATAAACTGTTTCTTTTTTCTTCAGCTGCTAACATTCAGGTACATCTCTTCTGTCTTTTTCTCCCTCTTTTTTTATGTTTATAGCAAAAGAACAGTATTTCATTCCAGGTAGGTTTGTCCTGCAGCAGAACTGATGAGCTGTGGATTTTCCTTAGGATTTAGTGGAGTGTTGCATGCTGTAATAGTCCAGTGAACCTTCCCGATAGACAGCAACATAATTCTCTTTCTAGTCTTCCAGTAGCTGAATCTGCTCCTACTGCGCGCTTTGCATGAAACCTTTTAACCCATGTAGCTGAATCCTTAAGCCCATGCTTCCTTTTGTCAGCTATGCAGTTGCCATACATCAGAGTTCTTTTTATTGTTATTTAGCTCACCTCCACCTTTGATGCCCTTGTCTCCATAAAAGCCATTATTCTCTCTCAGCCTGATCATTCCTCCTGGAATGGCTCTCATCTCCACTCCTTTAAGTCCAAGGGGCGCAGACTTGAACGTTTATGGCGGACAACTGGTTTAGCTTTTCATCGCCAGATCTGGCTGGACCACATAAAGCACTATCGGGTCCTGCTCTCCTCTACCAAAACTACTCACTATTCCAGGATTATCCTGGAATGTAAAGATAACCCCCGGCTTCTCTTCATTACAAACTGTCTTCTTAAACCCCTCTCCCCTGCCCCTCCAACCTCACCTCCAACAGAAAGTGCAAGGAGCTCATGGACTTCTTTGTCACTAAGATTGAGAACATCCATTCAGTTGCCTCTGCCACTTCCCTCCCTTCCCCTCGCCCACCAAGCAAAATTTCCCCTTCGGTTCCCCCCTGCCCTAGCCCTGAACTTACATCTTGCTCTAGTTTCTCTCTTATCTCCCCTCATGCCCTCTCTGAGCTCATCTTGACCATGAGAATCCCGTCCTGCTCCCTGGAGTCTATTCCTATCAAACTGCTGACCACCCAACTTCCCTTCCTGGCCCTCATGTTAGCTTATATTGCTAACAGTTTCCTCTCCTTGAGTGCTGTCCCCCTCCCCTTCAAATCTGCCGTCATCACCCCCCCCCCAAAAAAAATCCTCGACACCTCTGTCCTTGCAAACTATTGCCCCATCTCCAACCTCCCTTTTCCTCTCAAGTCCATGAACGTATTGTCGCCTCCCAAATCCATGCCCATCTTTCCCGCAACTCCATGTTTGAATCCCTCCAAACAGGTTTCCGTCCCCGCCACAGTACTGAAACGGCCCTTATCAAACTCACAAATGACATCCTATGTGACTGACAATGGTAAACTATCCCTCCTCATCCTTCTCGACTGGTCTGTAGCCTTTGACACGGTTGATCACA
Organism: Heptranchias perlo; assembly: GCF_035084215.1. Classification (NCBI taxonomy): domain Eukaryota; kingdom Metazoa; phylum Chordata; class Chondrichthyes; order Hexanchiformes; family Hexanchidae; genus Heptranchias; species Heptranchias perlo. The sequence goes on along the minus strand of NC_090325.1, from coordinate 105,489,998 downwards.
CCATCCTCCTCCAATGCCTCTCCTCCGTCGTCCAGCTGGGTGGGACTGGGTTCGCCTGGTTCCATTCTTAGCCATGCATTCGTAGCTAGAGAATCATCTCCAATGGCTTCCCTTCCCGCTCCTGCACCGTTACCTCTGGAGTCCCCCAAGGATCTATCCTTGGCCTCCTCCTATTTCTTATCTACATGCTGCCCCTCGGCGACATCATCCGAAAACACATCAGGTTCCACGTGTACGCTGAAAACACCCAGCTCTAACTCACCACCACCTCCTTCGATCCCTCCACTGTCTCTGATTTGTCACACTGCTTGTCCGACATCCAATACTGGATGAACAAAAATTTCCTCCAACTAAATATTGGGAAGTCCGAAGTCATTGCCTTCGATCCTTGCCGCAAACCCCGTTCCCAAGCCATTGACTCCATCCCTCTCCCTTGCCACTGTCTGAGGCTGTTCGCAACCTTGGCATCCTATTTGACCCTGAGATGAGCTTCCGAGCATATCCACTCCATCACCAAGACCGTCTACTTCAATCTCCGTAACATCACCTGTCTCTGCCCCTGCCTCAGCTCATCTGCTGCTGAAACGCTCACCCATGCCTTTGTTATCTCGAGACTTGACTATTCCAATGCTCTCCTGGCCGGCCTCCCATCTTCCACCGACCAATTCAAGAAAGGAGGGAGCGAGAAAACAGGGAACTACAAGCCAGTTAGCCTGACATCAGTCGTTGGGAAAATGCTGGAATCCATTATTAAGGAAGTGGTAACAGGGCACTTAAATCATAATATGATTAGGCAGAGTCAACATGGTTTTATGAAAGGGAAATCGTGTTTGACAAATTTGTTGGTGTTTTTTGATGATGTAACTAGCAGGGTAGATAAAAGGGAACCAGTGGATGCAGTTTATTTGGATTTTGAAAAGACATTCGATAAGGTGCCACATAAAAGATTGTTACACAAGATAAGGGCTCATGGGGTTGGGGGTAATATATTAGCATGGATAGAGGATTGGTTAAAGGACAGAAATCAGAGAGTAGGGATAAACGGGTCATTTTCAGGTTGGTAGGTTGTAACTAGTGCGCTGCCGCAAGGTTCAGTGCTTGGGCCTCAGCTATTTACAATCTATATTAATGACTTAGATGAAGGGACCGAGTGTAATGTATCCAAGTTTGCTGACGATACAAAGCTAGGTGGGAAAGTAAGCTGTGAGGAGGACACAAAGGGGGTGATTTTAAACCCCAAGAATGGGCAGGTTAGGGGCGGGCAGGAGTTGAAAATAGTTGTTTCTTTGGGTCGCAACAGCAAAATCTTCGGACTTTGCATTCCCAGTGGGAAGCCTGCACTTTTACACGCCGATGTTAAACCCCAAAATAAAGCCGGGTTGCAGTTGCCATCCAAAAAACAACTATTTTCAACTCCTACCCGCCCCCAACCCACCCATTCTTGGGGTTTAAAATCAGCCCCAAAGAGTCTGCAAAGGGATATAGACAGATTAGTTGAGTGGGCAAGAAGGTGGCAGATGGGGTATGATGTGAGGTTATTCACTTTGGTATGAAGAATAGTAAAACAGAATATTCTTTAAACTGTGAGAAACTGTTAAATGTTGGTGTTCAGAGGGATTTGGGTGTCCTTGTACAAGTAACACAAAAAGTTAACATGCAGGCACAGCAAGCAATTAGGAAGGCAAATGGTATGTTGGCATTTATTGCTGGAGGTTGGAGTACAAGAGTATGGAAGTCTTACTACAATTGTACAGGGCTTTGGTGAGACCTCACCTGGAGTACTGTGTAGAGTCTTGGTCTCCTTATCTAAGGAAGTATATACTTGCCTTAGAGGCGGTGTAACAAAGGTTCACTAGATTGATTCCTGGGATGAGAGGGGTGTCCTGTGAGTAGAGATTGAATAGATTGGGCCGATACTCTCTGGAGTTTAGAAGAATGGGAGGTGATGTCATTGAAACATTCAAGATTCTGAGGGGGCTTGACAGGGTAGATGCTGAGAGGTTGTTTCCCCTGGTTGGAGAGTCTAGAACTAGGGGACATAGTCTCAGGATAAGGGGTAGGCCATTTAAGACTGAGATGAGGAGGAATTTCTTCATTCAGAGGGTTGTGAATCTTTAAAATTCTCTACCCTATAGGGCTGTGGATGCTGAATTGTTGGATATGTTCAAGGCTGAGATAGATAGATTTTTGGATTCTAGGGGAATCAAGGGATATTGGGATCGAGCGGGAAAGTGGAGTTGAGTTCGAAGATCAGCCATGACCTTATTGAATGGCGGAGCAGGCTCGAGGGGCCATATGGCCTACTCCTGCTCCTTTTTCTTATATCCTCATCCAAAACTCTACTGCCTGTATCCTAACGTACCAAGTCCCTTCACCCATCACCTCTGTGCTCGCTGACCTACATTGTCTCCCGGCCCGGGAATGTTTCGATTTTAAAATTCTTGTCCTTGTTTTCAAATCCCTCCATAACCTCGCCCCTCCCTATCTCTGTAATCTCCTTCAGCTCTACAACCCTTTAAGATTTCAGTGTTCCTCCAAATCTTGCCTCTTGCGCAGCCCCGATTTTAATCACTCCACCATTGGCAGCCTTGTCTTCAGCTGCCTAGACCCTAAGCTCTGGAATTCCCTCCTTAACCCTCTCTGCCTCACTACCTCTCTTTCCTTCTTTAAGATCCTGCTTAAAGCCTACCTCTTCCCCTGTCCTCATATCTCCTTATGTGGCTCGGTGTCAAATTTTGTTTGAAAATTGCTTCTGTGAAGCACCTTGGAACGTTTTACTGTATTGAAGGCACGATATAAATGTTGTTGTTGTAGTTTTAGTGCCACATCCGAACTAGGGTCATGATCTATTGGAGGTAGTAGCACTTTATTCATTCCAGTCTTGATGAAGTTAAATATTTAATGTCGCATTTCATACATTATTGCTTCAACAGAAAGTTTTCATTCATATTACTTGGAAATGGGATGGTGTGAACACTTAAAATTAGTTAAGAAAAAATGATCACAACAGATCCTTTCATCACCTGACCACCCCCTGTTGCAATTCCTTAGTGTATGGCACCATTGGTGGAGGAAGGGAAATTTGCTTCTTATGGCTCTTTGGGTGGTGTTACAATGAATTATATCAGAGGAAAGTATCTTGAGTACTCCAATCATAAACTAATCCACATAGTACTGGGTGAAATAAAATTAAGGCCCTGTTCTGAAAGCAGGAAAATTCCTTGGAATTTTTCTCCCGTTTCCTGATATCCACAAGACTTCCTATCATTACTTGTCTGTGAAGTCGAGTAAGTTATCTGCCCCCAGACCTTTGTTGTGTTGCTTCCACCCTTCCGTAAACTTCAACCCAACCAAAACCTGCTGCCTGTATCCTTTCCTGCACCAAGTCCCGTTCCCCTATCCCCCCTGTTCTCGCATTGGCTCCCGGTCCCCCAACATCTCAAATTTGAAATTCTCATCCTTGTATTTAAATTCCTTCATGGCCTCACCTCTCCCTATCTCTCTAACCTCCTGCAGCCATGCTGCGCCCAGCCTGACCTCTCCGTCCATCCGACTCTGGCCTCTTGTGCACCCCGCCTCCCTTTGCCCCACCATTGGTGGCTGTGCCTTCAGCCACCTAGGCTCAATGCTCTGGAATTCTCTCCCTAAACCACATTACCTCTCCACTTCCTTCTCCTACTTTAAGGCCCTCCTTAATACCCACCTCTGACCAAGCTTTTGGGTACCCCCCTAATATCTCTTTTCTTGGCTCAGCGTCCATTTTTTTGATTATGCCTCTGTGACGCTCTTGGGTCGTTTTTCTACATTAAAGGTGCTTTATAAATGCAAGTCATTGTAGAATTGATAGAAGCTCCTTTGTTGTCAGATCCGTTTTCTTGTCACATTTATTGTGTTGAGCTACAATGTATTTTAAACTCCTTTTAGAAGGATTTTTCATCCGAGTTCACGTCAGTCCATTTTTATTGGAGAGTTTATACTTGGGTAATAATTTAGTTTGAGGTGGGCAGTTTACTGGGATTTCAGTGTTTATTACTTGATAGCTGTGGAAAATGCTTCTGTAGCTGTTTGCCTTTTTATTTTTTAAAGGTATATTTTTATTCCTTCATCAAAATCTGTCATCTGTGACGAATGTGGCAGAGGCTCTCTGTCTGACTCATGACAGATCCTTTTCACAGCCCTACAGAGAATTGCTACAACCTGTTTAACCCTTCATGTCCAGTTTATGTAGAGCTAGCTACATGACAATCATCCAGGAGGCTGCCTGACAAAGAAACATCTCCTGATATGTTGGTGCTTGATGATTGGAAGAAAGGCTTGAATTTATATAGTGCCTTTTGCGACCTCAGGACATCCCAACGCACTTTACAGCCAATTAAGTAGTTTCTTTGAAGTGCAGTCACTGTTGTAATGTAGGAAACACGGCAGCCAATTTGGGAAAGTAAGGTCCCACAAACAGCAATGTGATAATGACCAGATAATCAGTTTTAGTGATGTTGGTTGAGGGATAAATATTGACCAGGACACTGGGGATAACTCCCCTGCACTTCCTCAAAATAGTACCATGGGATCATTTACATCCACATGAGAGGGCAGATGGGGCCTTGGTTAAATGTCTCATCCGATAGAGCAGCATTCCCTCAGTACTGCACTGAAGTGTCAGCCTGCATTATGTGCTCAAAGTCTCTGGAGTAGGACTTGAACACACAATCTTCTGACTTAGAGGCAAGAGTGCTACCATCTGAGCCACGGCTGTCACTGAGCACATATTATGGACAAGCAGCAGTGTATCAGAGTAAGGAGCGCAGAGTCGACCCACTAGTACAGTGTCCATAAACTTTGTTGTAACGAGCACCAAAAAGCGTTCAATCCTGCAATATTTTCAAACATTGCGCAAGTGTGGGCACGATGAGCAAGACAGTAGGGCCGATTCCAGGGTCCAGCGCTCCCAGTGACGAGCAGCACTCAGAGGAAGCTCGTCTCGGAAAATCGCAGACTGTCACCTACACCGAGAAATGCTGCCTGTGAACTCCACTTCCCACTATGAGTGCTGCATCATAGACACGGCCTTAATTCCATTTTCATATCTGGCAACTGTGTAGCTGTGCTTTTGAAACATAATTTTGTTGCTGCTCTAATTAATGAAGGTTAAATTGTCCCCAGTCAATGTTTTTATCTAACGTTTCAGTTGTTTTTCCTCCTAACCTGTCTGTCAGTTGATACACTGTGGTGTGTATGTGTGAAAGGATTGTTACACTAACAGGCTGGTGTGCCAGTTTGAATGCCATATCCACACTTGAACCAGTCCAAACTGGAGCTGCTTTTAAAATAAATCCTCAAGAAACAGTTGAGATTAAAAACAGGAACTGTTTTCACAAAGTACATTTTATTAAGATGTAAAGAAGGGTTTCACAGTGTACAATAATTATTAAATATGTGTATCTAGTAAATTAAATATTTAACATTTCCACGAGCAGGCTGTAGGCACTCTTCATAGCCATGGGCAATCCTAGGGAAAATTCAAATCTTTTCGATAAAACCCATGAAGTGTCCTCCCTCATATTTCCCATCATTATTTATAAACACGAATGTTATTTTGAAATTGTGCTACAGTCCAATATGTTCAGCTTATTAATTGAATAATTAAAAGGGGTTTTATTGTGATGGCATCCCATGCCCAAAGCTGGCACTGTGCAATTCTTGTTTGGGAGTTGCTAAGTTTCTTGTCTGGCAGGTTCTCTTTAGCATTGTACTCTACCTGGGTACAATCTGATACGGGCTGTGTAAGGGCTGCCTAGTCAAGGGTTTCCCCGCAAAGAATCTATTTTATTCAACCCAATTAACAACTAATGCCCTGCAGGGTCTTAACACAAATGGATTGGCTGCTTTCTTTGCTTTCCTGAATATAAATGCAATCGCTCTGTCTCTCTTTTCCTTCTGTGCTTCTTTACTTTTTGCAGGAATTCACCATTTTGGCTGTAAGTACAACTTTGTGTGCTACCTGATACTTTACCTCTGCCCATCTTCACCTCCTCCTCTTTCATATCTGGTCCAACTCTCTCCCCCCAACTATTTTTTCCCCTTTATGTTCCTACCTTGTTGCCTCACACTCACCCTCTTGACAGCTCTTAAGAAACCACCCAGCTCCCAGTCACAAGTGCCCCCTTTCTCTGTACCTTCATGTGCCCCAACATATCAGGTTTTTAGTAGTGCCTAGTTGGCTAGTGCCATCATGTACTGAATTGGAGCAATATCCAATTGGAAAGAGCTATTCTTTCATGTAGGCATGTATATTGCTTGTGTTCAGCATATAATTCGCAATAGTTGTTCTGCTGTACATTAACTGAATGTGAAAAAAATGTTCCCTTGTGTATACTAATGCTGTTGTAGCCCAGTTACCTACTGCTACATTCTGTACCTCTTGCAGTAGAATGCTCTGCCTTCTTTCCTCTACTATCTTCCCTAACACTTTTACCTGGCCTAGCTGATGCGGTTCTGAAATTCAGCGGGATTTTCCGTTGTGCTTGATCTAACCATGTGGTTGCAAGGTACGAATAAAACATGGTTCTGTCAAGCACCATGGAGCGTCACGTATGCCTTCTACAGCATGCCAAGCTACAAACAATATAAGTATCTAGAGAGAGGCAGTGTGCCGTACTTCTCTGGTCAAAGGCCAACAAGACTCAGGATGGTAGTTCTACAGACAGAGGCTTTTAGAGCTAGAGACCAATTTTATGACATCTGTATTGCGGTCATGGCTGATTGAATTTTTCTCATTAAAAAAATAGTGGATAGAAAGACAGACGAGGTTTGATGTAGAAAAAAGCAGGTGAAGGAACAAATGTAATGACTGTAGCAGATGTATTACTATAGGCCTGGAAATGTTCAGTCTTTTTGAATTCCACTCACTATTTCAAACGAATGGCTCAGGTGGGAGCAGTAAATTGAATTAGATAAGGCTTAGCAACACAATGAGCTAGCTACAGGAGTAGTGAGAAGGCGGTTAACTTTGTAGTAGAAATTGCCATAGAAGGAGTCTGCATTGAAAGGTCAGCTTGTAAATGTTACCTCTACTCTTCTGGATCTTGTCTTTACCTTATGATAAAGCTCAAGATCTACATATAATATTTTAGGTCTTGAAGTTTTGCTTTTTGTATGGTCATTGTAAAGTACCCAAAATTTTTCTGCCTTGTGGTTAACTGAGTCCCTTTGCATATTTCTACTTCTGTTAAAATGTCTGCTTTCCAGTTTGCCGACTTGAGTAATCTGCATATTTTGACTCGAATAATCTGCAGGCACGGAGGATTACAGAGCCAAACTCAGCGGAGACTGCTTTATGGATCTTGCTTGCCCTGAAAAGTGCCGATGCGAGGGAACCACTGTGGACTGCTCCAACCAAAGGCTCACCAAAATTCCTGATCACATCCCTCAGTACACAGCGGAGCTGTAAGTTGGCACAGCAAGCCCACTACCCCACACTTTCTTGCTCACTCTTTCTCAACTACACTTTGGCAGTGAAACAAAGATATAGAATTCATTTAGAAAACGGCTACAGGCAGTATCCCCACATCCCTCAAGCTGAAAGAAAGACAAGACACTCCTGGGGAAGGGCTGTTGGTTGCCCGTGATCATTAGAAAAAAGAAAATGGGGGAAAAAAACCTCTTGGTTGTGTGTTTGAAAATGTTAATATCTGTGCTAGTGTTGGCCAGGTTCTGTGGATCAAATAGAATTTGGACAGCAGTGGCCACATTCTTTGAAATAGGGTTTGGTTTTCATGTTTTTGGCTGCTTATGTTACAGAAGTGACTTTGTAAACCATCTACTATTGTTCTACTTTGATTCCGAGTGTGTCTGAGGTGCCAACTCATTAAACACCAAAAAAAGTTTGTGTTGTGTCTGTGCAGAGAGAAAAACATATGGGGTCAATTTTTTGGTGTGGGCACTTCCGGGTGCCGAGCTTCACGTGACGGGTTCTATTCGGGAGTTGAGGCACGGGATAGCACGCCCCATTTGTAGCCCACAGGGGATAGCACGCCCCATTTGTAGCCCACAGGGGATAGCACGCCTAATTTGTAGCCCACAGGGGATAGCACGCCCCATTTGTAGCCCACAGGGGATAGCACGCCTAATTTGTAGCCCACAGGGGATAGCACGCCTAATTTGTAGCCCATAAGGGATAGCACGCCTAATTTGTAGCCCACAGGGGATAGCACGCCCCATTTGTAGCCCACAGGGGATAGCACGCCCCATTTGTAGCCCACAGGGGTTAGCACGCCCCATTTGTAGCCCACAGGGGATAGCACGCCCCATTTGTAGCCCACAGGGGATAGCACGCCCCATTTGTAGCCCACAGGGGATAGCACGCCCCATTTGTAGCCCACAGGGGATAGCACGCCCCATTTGTAGCCCACAGGGGATAGCACGCCCCATTTGTAGCCCACAGGGGATAGCACGCCCAATTTGTAGCCCACAGGGGATAGCACGCCCAATTTGTAGCCCACAGGGGATAGCACGCCCCATTTGTAGCCCACAGGGGATAGCACGCCCAATTTGTAGCCCACAGGGGATAGCACGCCCCATTTGTAGCCCACAGGGGATAGCACGCCTAATTTGTAGCCCATAAGGGATAGCACGCCCCTTTTGTAGCCCACAGGGGATAGCACGCCTAATTTGTAGCCCACAGGGGATAGCACGCCCCATTTGTAGCCCACAGGGGATAGCACGCCTAATTTGTAGCCCACAGGGGATAGCACGCCTAATTTGTAGCCCACAGGGGATAGCACGCCCCATTTGTAGCCCACAGGGGATAGCACGCCCCATTTGTAGCCCACAAGGGATAGCACGCCTAATTTGTAGCCCACAAGGGATAGCACGCCTAATTTGTAGCCCACAGGGGATAGCACGCCTAATTTGTAGCCCACAAGGGATAGCACGCCTAATTTGTAGCCCACAAGGGATAGCACGCCTAATTTGTAGCCCACAAGGGATAGCACGCCTAATTTGTAGCCCACAGGGGATAGCACGCCCCATTTGTAGCCCACAAGGGATAGCACGCCTAATTTGTAGCCCACAGGGGATAGCACGCCCCATTTGTAGCCCACAAGGGATAGCACGCCCCATTTGTAGCCCACAGGGGATAGCACGCCTAATTTGTAGCCCACAGGGGATAGCACGCCTAATTTGTAGCCCACAGGGGATAACACGCCCCATTTGTAGCCCACAGGGGATAGCACGCCCCATTTGTAGCCCACAGGGGATAGCACACCTAATTTGTAGCCCACAGGGGATAGCACACCTAATTTGTAGCCCACAGGGGATAGCACGCCCCATTTGTAGCCCACAGGGGATAGCACACCTAATTTGTAGCCCACAAGGGATAGCACGCCTAATTTGTAGCCCACAAGGGATAGCACGCCTAATTTGTAGCCCACAAGGGATAGCACGCCTAATTTGTAGCCCACAAGGGATAGCACGCCTAATTTGTAGCCCACAGGGGATAGCACGCCCCATTTGTAGCCCACAGGGGATAGCACGCCCCATTTGTAGCCCACAGGGGATAGCACGCCCCATTTGTAGCCCACAGGGGATAGCACGCCCCATTTGTAGCCCACAGGGGATAGCACGCCTAATTTGTAGCCCACAAGGGATAGCACGCCTAATTTGTAGCCCACAGGGGATAGCACGCCTAATTTGTAGCCCACAAGGGATAGCACGCCTAATTTGTAGCCCACAAGGGATAGCACGCCTAATTTGTAGCCCACAGGGGATAGCACGCCTAATTTGTAGCCCACAGGGGATAGCACACCTAATTTGTAGCCCACAAGGGATAGCACACCTAATTTGTAGCCCACAAGGGATAGCACGCCTAATTTGTAGCCCACAAGGGATAGCACGCCTAATTTGTAGCCCACAGGGGATAGCACGCCTAATTTGTAGCCCACAGGGGATAGCACGCCTAATTTGTAGCCCACAAGGGATAGCACGCCTAATTTGTAGCCCATATGAATAGTGGGTGGAAAATTTTGAGGGTTGCGAATCAAGTGTGCTGACCTCCATGCCCAAATTTCCGTCACACGAAGGTCTGTGCTGGGAATGCTAAATTGTAACATGTAACCCATATACCCCAGTCACAGCAGCTCTCCTGTGGTTTAAATGGAATTTGCCTTCCACAAAAATAAATTGAATGGCCTAATTTTAATTGTTGCACAAGGCGCTGTTCTCAAGTTATGAAGTTTTTGAGCCCCCCAATAACTCAGTTGGTAAAGGCATTGCCAAGCATGGAACAGAGACACGTGGACAGGGTTTCCGCTGCACTTCCGGCAAAATTACGGCAGTGGAGCGGGTGACGCTTTGAGGAAAATCACCCCCAGGAACTTCCTAAATCAGCCCCTGGGCTGTGCTGAATCAGCCAATCTCAGCTAGGTCATCAGTTGGGTGTTACGATTGGCCTCAATGCTTCTTGGCTAGGTAGGTGGATTCTAAGTCAGGTATCTCCATCCTGATTTCTTTCCAGTAATTCCTGCTGGAAAATGCACTTGTGTAGACATTGAATGAGGAAAGAATCACCTTTAATGCCACCCTCTCAAATAGTCTAGCGATACTCCCGTCAAAGTGCACACTTAAAGAATGGCCTCATGGAAGAAGTGCTTGAAACTGCGGCTGCCTGGAAAACTGCACGAGTCAACACCTTCAGAAGAGGGAGAAAATTGGGGTGGGGGGAATGTTGTGACATTTCTACATAGCTCATCCTTTATTCAAGAATAAAGGTGGCATGACTGAACCCAGATTCGCACTCCCAAGTAGTAGTGGTGGGACTACTGTCACATGGTCCTAAGTCACTGTAGTGCGATTCAGCCCCATGCTCATGATTAGCGGCGGGGCATTCAATTCTATAGTCCTAAATGAAGCTTTACTCAGTCTCGCATCCCCTTCAAGTCATCCTAATGCTCGTGAAGGGAGATAGCATGATTCAGTCTCCCATTTGAAGTGAAGGTGACACAGCATTAAAATCATTACCTGGTTTAGAATCTGTTGTTAACAATAAAACTAAGCAAAATCCGATCAATGCGTCACTCTTAACTGTCCAACTTCAATTGAGAATATTTGAAAGTAAATTTTTCAACATTAAGTTGACTAAAGCTACCACAAAGAAAGCATCAGATCTATGTTGGAAGAACTTGAGGTTTGAAAAGTGAAAAGATTAGGTTAAAAAAAATGTACTTATGAAGGAATTTTTCTAATTTATTTCTTTTCCACTTGAACACTTTAGGCGTCTTAACAACAATGAATTTACAGTATTGGAAGCCACTGGGATCTTCAAGAAGCTCCCTCAGCTCCGCAAAATGTGAGTTGAACATGAACTTTAGAACAATTTCCACCTTGAATCCAGATCAGCTCATGAGCAACTCCCACCTCTGTCAGCTCTGCTTTATGAACAACATTATTTAAGGCAATTACACGAGTGATCTGCAATGTGCTTTTAGCACAGTTAGTGTGGCAGTCTGGAGTTGGCAGGTTGCTCCTCTGTGTGCTAAGCTGCTGCCAAAAGCAGCTCTTCGTAAGTTGAGCACTGGCATCTCCCAGTCTTCTCATTCAGACAGCTGGCCTGTTGTGCTGGCACAGCAGGGGTCACCAGCTACTGCAAGCCAAAAGCAAGTCCAGCAATCTCCTGTAACTTCCTTTGCAGCACTCCCGAAATTACAGTCTCCTTTAAGTATATTTAACATATGTCTCTGATTTTTCAAATTAATGACACTTTTATTGAGAGAAAGCAAAGAACTATTTTAGACAACTGACTTTACTGCCAGTGTGAACTACTATTTAATTACCAGCAATCATTTTTAAGAGGTTTTACTAGAATGGCATTTGGACTTGAAAGTTACGGTTCACTTCCTGACTGGTGCAATAAAAATAGGTCATGGGGTAAGTGAAGCATTTGGCATTTTCTTGTCATATCTGAATATACTAGAACAGGACCAGTAGCACTACTTAGGTAATTAGCTTTATAGACTAGATGGTAATTCAGCACTGAAAGCAAAAGCAACTAACAATGCTGACTGCAAGTAGTGCCCATTTAACCAAGGGTTTCCATAAAGTGCATATCATAGAATCATAGAAAGGTTACAGCACGGAAGGAGGCCATTCGGCCCATCGAGTCCACGCTGGCTCTATGCAAGAGCAATCCAGCTAGTCCCACTCCCCGCCCTTTCCCTGTAGCCCTGCAATTTCTTTCCTTTCAAGTACTTCTCCAGTTCCCTTTTGAAGGCCATGATTGAATCTGCCTCCACCACCCCATCGGGCAGTGCATTCCAGATCCTAACCAATTGCTGTGTTAAAAGGTTTTTCCTCATGTCACCTTTGGTTCTTTTGCCAATCACCATAAATCTATGTCCTCTGGTCCTTGACCCTTCCGCCAATGGGAACAGTTTCTCTCTATCCTGTCTAGACCCTTCATGATTTTAAACACCTCTATCAAATCTCCTTGCAACCGTCTCTGTTCCAAGGAGAACAACCCCAGCTTCTCCAGTCTATCCACGTAACTGAAGTCCCTCATCCCTAGAATCATTCCAGTAAATCTGTTCTGCACCCTCTCTAAGGCCTTCACATCTTTCCTAAAGTGCAACGCTCAGAACTGGACACAATACTCCAGTTGTGGCCGAAACAGTGTTCTCTAAAGGTTCTTCATGACTCCCATACTTTTGTACTCTACGCCTCTATTTTATAAAGCCCAGGATCCTGTATGCTTTTTTAACTGCTTTCTCAACCTGCCCTGCCACCTTCAATGATTTGTACATATAGAACTCTCTGCTCCTGTACCCCTTTTAGAGTTGTGCCCTCTAGTTTATTTATTTATTTATTTATTTATTTATTATTCGATCATGGGATGTGGGCGTCGCTGGCAAGACCAGCATTTATTGCCCATCCCTATTTGCCCTTGAGAAGGTGGTGGTGAGCCGCCTTCTTGAACCGCTGCAGTCCGTGTGGTGAAGGTTCTCCCACAGTGCTGTTAGGAAGGGAGTTCCAGGATTTTGACCCAGCGACGATGAAGGAACGGCGATATATTTCCAAGTTGGGATGGTGTGTGACTTGGAGGGGAACGTGCAGGTGGTGTTGTTCCCATGTGCCTGCTGCTCTCGTCCTGCTAGGTGGTAGAGGTCGCGGGTTTGGGAGGTGCTGTCGAAAAAGCCTTGGCGAGTTGCTGCAGTGGGTTCATGCTGTTGTCTGGTTGTATGAGTGGAATTTAATTGGATCAGTTTTTGACATTTTATCAAATTGCCTACTGTAGAAAATGCCTAACCTTTTAATATTTACTTTCAATATCCATGCAGGGCAAAGTTCATGTATAGAAACTTGACATCTAAGCCCAGTTCAGATGGGTGCTTTCAATTAAGGTTGTAACTTTCTGAATTTCTTCCACTTGTTTGTCTTTTAGAAACTTGAGCAATAATAAGATTACAGACATTGAGGAGGGAGTGTTCGAGGGAGCTACAGGTGTGAATGAAGTGCTACTGACCGGTAACCGCCTGGAAGCTGTGCACCGCAAAATGTTCAAAGGACTGGATAGCCTTAAAACACTGTAAGTAAAACAGTTCTGCCTTTAATTCTCCATTCTGCACAACTGGAGGAAAGTGCCTCACTACAGCTCGCAACAACTCCCTCCTGAGCTTTGTTAGAATCTAATAACATGCTTGACCCTGTGAATGCTTTTTCATTGTGGTTATCGTCATTATCCCCTAGGATGCTCTGTCCCTTTTTTTCTGTGTGCTTAGATTATATGCATGCAGCCTGAAATTTATCATTCAATTCAGAGAAAGGAATGGGGCGTGTTTACATTTAATCAGGAAATTAGAGTTTATGGGCGCTATATTTGGCCGTGTAGCGTCCGTTATTTTGGCGCTAAGCAGCCTCTCGAACATCCAAGATGGCGTCTTGGCTGCACACGCATGTTTCCAGCATGACATGCGCCAGACGCCATCTTGGCATAGGAATTAGCGCATGTGCAAATACCAAACACTGGAAGCATGTAAAGTAGGGAGAAAATGCGTACAATTAGTGTGCAATGCTGATTTAAAGTAATGGACACCATTTTGGACCTTAACGCTCAATTCAACACGCAGTCTTAACCACGTACACCTGAACGTGTCTTAGAGTGCCTGGATGACCCCCCACCAGCGCTATTTAAAGGGACCATGCAGGATTTACAGGTTAGTTGCTGGATTATTGCTTCTGGCTGCTGGTGGAATAGGAAGTGTTTTTTGAAGCTCCCGATACTTACTGAGAGTTCCGAGAGTACATTTGAGAGTGGTTTGGCAAGTGCTGCCTTATGGTTCGGAAAGTTACAACCGTGGTTGAACAACATTCCTGGCAACCATGGGTGGCCTGCTAGGGATCCCGCTGGGCATTGAGCACGACTGGGAGCATGCAGAGAGGCCACGCATAGCAGGTCAAGCTGCGAGGAGAGGGAGGAGGAGGAGGAGACGCAGGGCACTGAGCAGGAGGCCCTATCCAATGAGGGCCTTCAGGGATCAATTCTTTTACCTCAACATGACTGAGGAGGATTGCATCCGACGCCTGAGGTTCACCAATGAAGCCGTGACCAGTCAACTAGTGCGGCCACAACTGCAGCCTCAGAGCAGAGCAAGGACAGCATTGCCTGTGGCTGTGAAGGTAACCATGGCGCTGAATTTCTGTGGCTCAGGATCATTTCAAGCCTCTGCTGGCGACATATGCAACATCTCGCAGTATGCAGTGCACTGCTACATAAGGGAGGTCACAGACGCACTGTACAAGATGAGGAACAGGTTCATCACTTTCCCTCTTGAAAGAGACAAGCAGAACGAATGAGCACGGGGGTTCGCTCACATTGCTGACTTCCCCATGGTGTAGGGTGCCATTGACTGCACACACATTGCCCTGTGTGCCCGCATATCAACTCAGCCGTCTTCATCAACTGAAAGGGCTTCCACTCCCTGAACGTGCAGCTGGTGTGCGACCACATGCATCGAATCATGGAGGTTGATGCCCGCTACCCTGGGAGCAGTCACAACGCCTTTGTTATTCGGCAGTCCAACGTGCCAGCTATCTTTGACCCGCCTCGTCAAGTCAAAGGCTGGCTACTGGGCGACAAGGGCTATCCCCTCACGCCATGGCTCATGACTCCGGTCAGGAACCCACACGCACACGCACATGAGAGCAACGCTGCCACACGCAACGTCATGGAACACACTATAGGCCTCCTCAAACGACGCGTCCACTGCCTGGACCAGTCTGGAGGAGCCATGCAGTAGTCTGCTGAGCGGGTGGGCAGATTCGTGGTGGTCTGCTGCATGCTGCACAACCTCGCCATCATGAGGGACCAGCCTTTGCCACTAATGATTGCAGAAGACCATGAGCCAGAGGCTGAGGAGGAGGAGGAAGAGGCTGAGGAGGAGGAGGGGGAGGAGCTGGAAGAGGAAGTGGAGGAATACGCAAGGGTGCAACAGGAACCACACGCCTTGTCTGCAAGGGCTCTGCGGCTCGCCTGATCCGTGCCCACATCAATAATGTCAACTACATCCCCCAACTCACCTACAGTCCTACACTCCCCACCTTTCCGCTCCCACAAGACAATCAAATCGCCCTCCATCTGATTGCACATTCGTTTCCCCCTCAGCTCATCACACAAAAACCACCACCAAATGCAAATTCAAAGTCACATTTATCAATGAATAAATAGAATTATGGAAACAGAACAGAACTATTCACCTTTGTGCATTCCCTTAATGCCTGTTGTTGGTGTGCCTTTACCCACCCAAGTGCTCCGACGAGGTACTTCCCCATTGGCTGGAGCAATGTGCGGTGGGAGACTGCTGACCTTCAATGGAGGAGCATGCAGATGGCCTTGGAGGACGACCTCGAGCAGCTCTGAACCGGGAGGGCCCGACTTCAGACTGCACCATCTCAGCATGGGCTGCAGCAGTCTGGCCTGGCTGATGGCCAACAACAAGGGCACTGGGGGAGCGGCAGGAGTGGGAGCAGGAATGCTGTCGTCCTGAAAGAGAACAGCAGGTCCGACTGCCATGACGCCACTGCCACTCTCCCGGGGCGGTGCCTCAGCAATCCTGGAGAATGGATTGCTAGAGTGCTGTGACGCCCTGCAAGCCCTGTTCCACAGTGGTCCCCAGAGCCACGATAGTAGCCGTCTGGGCTTCCATTGCAGCAGTCTGAGCAGCAACTGTAGCTTGCAGACCTTTGATGACATCGGTCTGTGCTGCAATGGAAGCTGCGACATTGGCCATCAGACGCTGCATCATGGTGGGTTCCATAGGTGTGCTGATGGAGGTGACCACCCGTTCCATGTTGGAAAGGATGGGCTCCATGCTCTGTGCAAAGCCCTGTGCCAAGTTGGAGCTGGACTCCTCCATGCCCCTTCTCATTGTACGCAGGCTTTCATGCAGGCTTTCCAATGCACCAAGTATTTAGTTGTGTACGCCCATCAGCTGTCTTCTGTAGCCTGGCCCATCGAAGTCCTCATCTGACTCCTCTGCAGCAGAACTAGTGAGCGACCTCGCCCTCCGGTGAGCTGGCACCTGTGGTATCCATTCCCCCTGCCCTGGCTCCTGCGCACTTATGCCCGTTGTCTCACCACATGCAGATCCCTTCTCTAACCTAGGCTCTAAAGGACGCGCAGTGTCAGTCTTTGAGCTGGTGGATGCGAGTGTCAGGTCGAGTGACGGTGTGGCTTCAGTGTCCCCCTCCTCCTCCTCCTCCTCCTCCTCCTCGGACGGTGCCGCCACATGTTCTTGGGTATCTGCAATGACAAAGAGAAACAGGTTGAGTTGTGGAGCAGGGAGAGGAGCAAGTAAGACATGTGTGGTGACAGCATCTGCAGCATGTGAGTCAGAAAAGATTAAGTGAGGAGCGAGATGTGGGAAAGGAGAAGGAGCATTAGATATGCAGAGATCTCCTTAATCAGGAACCTCTAGCCCGCCCAATGATCCGAAGTACTGTCTCCTCCTAGGGAGGGTAAGAACGTGTAAGTGTTCCAATCCTCCCTCAGGTCTCTCCTGCTGCCAGCTGTTAAGTGCCACCTTCTCCTGCTAGACAGAGGACAGTGTGTCAGTGAGAATCCTGCAAGGTGTGTGGGTGATGTGCCTGTCATGGTCGAATATATGCCAGTGTGTGTGACCTGTGAGTGGTGGTTGTGCAGGTGAGATGCAGCATGCCGAATGCAGCATTGCATGTGAATGGGCAGTGTTTGTTGGTGGGTGGGTGTCGGGGAGTGTGATGCATGGAGCAGTGGTGCATTTGGGTTGGATGTGCCCTTGACACTTGCATTCACTCACCTTGACCACTCGTGTCAAATCATTGAACTTCTTTCAACACTGCATCCACGTGAGTGGTGCAGTGCTCCTGGTGATGACTTTCTGCGCCACAGCCTGCCAATGCCTGTGGAGCTGCAGTCTGGAGGGTCTCCTGCCCCCCAAGTACATGTTGGAACTCCTTTTGTACACCCCTTCCATCAGGGCCTCCAGTGCATCCTCGGAGAAGCGTGGAGCCCCTTCTCGCGCCAATACTGCCATCCTTCCGGCCATCTTTCCCTCCTCCGAGCAGACTGTGCCTGTCCCATTTAAAATGTTGCAAGTTCAAGAGGTGCAGGCTGCTGATGACGTGCGCTGAGCACGCCCCATTTCAGGCTTCCTCATTCTCCGTACAGTGTCTCAGCAGAATGGGTAGCGCTGGCTGCACAGACATATCATGGTAAGTAGCAAGCAGCCTGAAATTCATGTGCTGCCTGCGTAGGGACCATCAGGCGCAGGGTAATGGCAGATCACACTACCTACGCCCGAAAATGGGCCTTATCGAATTTTTTTTCCCCCTATATTTTTTGATAAATATCTTCAAAACACACTGACCTTCTATTCTCACTATAGTGTAAGTCTGTCTGAACCACCTGATCCGGTGGAGGTAGAGTCACAAAAAAGTATCTGGCGTCACAGACTCCCTTTATACTGCAGGCATTAAGTGTACTTTTACATTTCTGCTCAGGCTTCAGGAGAACGGCGCACCAGCATACTTCCCTGTAGTCCATGTAGGCTCGTTTGAAAGTCCAATGGCAAAGGGGTGCTTTTGTGCATTCTGTCCTTTGCTTACATTACCCAGAAAAATGTGTGGCACCTTAAAGCCATTAGGATCACGGAAAATGGATGATTTAAATTAGATGCACTGTCTGTGGTACTCTATAAATGTAAAAGTGTTTTATGTTAAAGCAGTAAATGGTAGGGAGCATTTATAGGGATCAGCTTGGCTCAGTTGGTGGCACCCTTGCTTCTGAGTCAGAACGTTGTGGGTTCAAGCCCCACTATGCTGATATTTCAGTGCAGTAATGAGGAACTGCTGCATTTTAGAGGTACTATTAAACTTGGGACCTTGTCTGCTTGCTCAGGAAGATGAGAAAGATCCTACAGCATATTTAAAGATAAGTGGGGAGTTTTCCTGATATCCTAGCTAATATTGCTGTCTCAATCAAATCAGATTAACCAGTCGTTCTTTCCTTTGTTATTTGAGGTAATTTGCTGTGTGCAAAATTGACTGCCACATTTGCCTACATAACAACACTTCAAAAGTAATCCATTGGTTGTAATCCTGGGAACATGGACCACATAAATGCAAGTTCTATCTTTCTAGAGGGACCATTTCTTCGCAATACAAAAAGACAATTTTTTTTTTATTTGGGGAGAGAGAGGCACCATAATGACATCAGGTACAGGAGGCAGGGTGGTGCAATTTTGGATGGTGTATTATTGACAGAATTTGCATCATCATGTAGGTCTGTAAACAAATGAAGAAACATTCACCAAATAGTTTTTTCTTCTTGATAAGGGTGGCCCTTTAACTGGACGTATTTTAATTCTAAATTCTATGGACATTTACCAAATGTTCTGTGCAATGCATGAATGGCTGAAATGAGACTTTAATAGCATCAAAGAGACGCCATCTGGTATCAGGTATGATTCAGAGCAGTGCTCAGATACTTAACTCCCTTATCCCAGACAGAATAATGGACCCACGTTTCCAAGGGTCTGCTGTTGTGATAAAAGTGGTAGTTTTAACAATGTGAACATGAAGACCAGGCACACAATGTTGGTATTCTGCAACCTGAACTACAGAAGCACCAATGTAAAAGCACCTATTATGAACTGGCATAGATATTGGCATTCTGATTTTTTCCACATGTGCATTTAGACTGAATAATGCATTCTCAGTATATTTATTATTAAAGTATTCACCACACACTACTTTAGTGTCTACAGTATATGTAATGAAAGAACGAAAAACTTATTTATATAGTGCCTTTCACATCCTCAGGTTGCAGAATACCAACATTGTGTGCCTGCTCTTCGTGTTCACATTGTTCCCAAAATGCTTTGCAGCTAATGAATTACTTTTGAAATGTGGTCACATCCACTTTGGATCTCAGAAAGAATAATCAGAATAGTTTCTTAATGGTGAGAGATTAGGTGCTGTGGAGGAGCAAACAGATTTACTTGTCCAGGCCGCAAATCATTAAATTAATGGACTGTTGGCCTTTATCTTAAGGAGTCTGGAGTTCAAAAGTGAAGAAGTGATGCTTCAGTTTTACAGAGCCTTGATCAGACCTCATCTGGAGTACTGCGTTCGGTTTTGGGCATAGAACCTCAGGAAAGATATTTTGGATTTGGAAGGGTTATGGTGCAGATTCACCAGAATGATACCGGGGCTTAAAGAGCTAAATAATGAGGACATGTTGCTTAAACTTGGCATGTATTCCCTTCTGTTTAGAAAGTTGAGGAGTGATCTAATCAAGGTATTTAAAATGACTAAGGGATTCGACAGGATAGATACAGAGAAACTAGTTCCTCTGGTGAGGAATCCAGGACATGAAGCCATGTCAATTCAAATTTTCAAGACTGAAATCGATAGATTTTTGTTAGGTAAGGGTATCTAGGGATATGGAGCAAAGCCAGGTAAATTGAGTTGTAGTACAGATCAGCCATGATCTAATTGAATAGTGGACAGGCTCAAAGGGCTGGATGGCCTATTCCTGTTCCTATGTTCCACAATTTTGTAGGCAAACACAGCAGCCAATTTGTGCACAGCAGTGAGATAAATGATCAGTTTATTTGTTGGTTTTTTTGGTTTTGGTTGAGAGATAAACGTTGGCTAGGAATATATTTCACTGGCAGCCAGGTACTGTATTCATTAGCTGATGCATTGACTTGTTGAAGTGAAATTATCAGCTGTTCAATGATAAATTCTTCCAACAAAACAGGTTATGCTACTGCCGTGAATCATACTCATTTCTTTAATTCATGTTATGTAGTTTCTTTCATTGATGAGTGCAGATATATTCATGGAATAGATCACATATAGTGCTGCATAACTATCCCGTCCAATTCAGATCACATTAACATAACAACCTGTTTATCATTTGAGGGCCTAAACACTCTATGACCATTAATAGAGCAAGACGTGATACTGGAGAAAGGTCTGATGTTACTATAAATATACCATACCAGCCTATACTAAGGTGCTCATTCCTAAATCATCTCATCAAAAGCAGAACCCTGCCTTTTGAAATCTGCTTTGTTAAAGGGGATTGGTGCTACAGCTGCTACATTTGATCTCAGTGCCCCGGGTTAGGAAGGGGAAAAATCAACCAGGGCTACCACCCTGATCGCTATCCAATGGCCCTGGAAGGAAAATGCTTGTGTGGATGTTGTGTGAGAACATGTTCAGCTGCATGGATTGCTGAAAGATTTTTGCTTCTGCTGTGCAGAGTATGAGTCTTCTGAAACTCATAGTCTGCAAAATTAACACTGGATTTACAAATGTCACTGCCATTAATCCGTCAACCTTCCAGCCAGAAACCAGCATCTAGTTCAGCCCTGAGATAGCAAGCTGAAGGTCAGAGTATTTATAAAAAGCTTTTGGATCTACATGCTGATGAAGGGCTGGATTTTCTCAGTGCAGGCTGAATATTTTGGCTTATTATTACAGCTGCAGAACAGGAAGGAGTTAGCATTAAGGAATTCATTTCCCCTGGTGCGAGATGTAAATATTGCCGTATAGAAGCATCACCTGCCTTATCTTTTATAGAAATATAAGAGTGTGTTTCTTAAGGAGCAGTGGTGCTGCAATGCCTCAAATGGGCCACATGTGCTTTAGGGGTAGGAGTTAATTCCAAGGCACAGGCTGCATTTTTTTTTATCCCACAGGTTATGTCATGAAGTTACTTTGCTCTTATAACCTAGCATACTCAGCTGCTCCTGCAGCTAACATTTGCCTGATATTCATTGGGTCCTGAGTCCCATTCGTTTCCGTGTAAAATAAAGTGCTTCCATTCTATTTGGTAATTCATCTTAGGGACAATAACTTTGGCAGGAGTATGCCAGAAATGAAGCCAGATCCCAACTTTGTGGAGGACTTTCTAGAGTAGCCTTATGGGGATGGAGGCTCTGCCTGCCCTTTACAAGTACACTTGTACATTTTGGAAGCAACTTTAAACTTTCAAATCCTGGAGCAATGTAACTATATGTGTTTTTTAAAAAAGTATTTACTTTCTGACTGTGAACATAAGAATATTAGAAATAGGAGCAGGAGTAGGCCATCCGGTCCCTCGAGCCTGCTCCGCCATTCAACAAGATCATGGCTACAGTCCAAGAATTGTAGTCCAAGCACTACAGCCCAAGAATTTCAGACTCTGTATTGGAGTTTGTTTCTGTGTCCCTACAGGTAGAATTGTGGCTTATTTCTTGTATGAAGTTATCTCTGGCCATGTTGTAATGATTCTGTTCTCTCTCCTACAGGATGCTGAGGAGCAATAAGATTAGTTGTGTCAGCAATAACACGTTCACCGGCCTGAGTTCTGTTCGTCTGCTCTCACTCTACGACAATCAGATAACCACCATTTCTCCAGGAGCCTTTGACACTCTCCATTCTCTGTCCACGCTGTAAGTTGTTAAGAGATATGATGAGAAATCTGAGGAGGGACATTTCAGCAAACTGGGACTTCATTTTCAGTATTGATGACTTGTGTTCTTTGCATGTAGGCGGAAGCATTTTAACCTGTAATCGAATTTTACATAATCAAACAAGCATTCTTTATGTTTATTCATGCCTATAGATTTTCCTGCTGAGGGTTGATTAGTTATTGAGGGCAATGGAATTTCCAGTAGGAAATTCATTTTTTTGCAAATGATATGTAATCAGTACGGTTGTCAGCTGCGAAAGGGAACCTATTTGCTTGTGCAAGTAAGTGATGGTGGTCTGGAAATAACATGTTAATGAAATGGCCCTTGTAAAGTAAAAATCCAATCTGAGAGTAAGTCACTGCAGCTTCTCCTTTTCATCTTCAGGTTGAATTACCTTTTTATTAGTTCAGCTCAGTTTGACAATATGCTGAAGCTCATTGACAATTTGAATCACAGCTAAATGAGCTGTAACCAATAATGCATTATATTCTGGATTGGATGGCCCCTTTTAAACTTAAAACATGTCATAGGAGCGCAAGAAAAGTTCAGGACTATAAAGGTCGTTCATTCCAGCAAAGTTCACCTTTGCCACAGTTCCTGTGTGGCACCATGATTGTATAGTGGTTAGCACTCTGCATTGTGGTTGCAGCAACGTCAGCTCAAATCCGAGTCTCTCTTGCCTTGAAAGAGTCTCAAAGCTCTTCCCTCATGTCAAATTATCTTATTTTTGTCTTAATTAAGTTGATGGAGGGTACTGGAAAATGAAGCAATTTTCATTTCATGGCATCTAGCATCAGCATCAAGCATCTCAAGATCAGGTATAGCACAGCCAGATATAGAATGAAGTTCCCTTTACTCTGCTGCAGCAATGTGCCGCAGACCCAGTCACAGAAGAACACTTCCCCACAGAGCGAGATTTTCTATTTATGGCACCAGCTGCCCAGTCATTTCCCTGAGTTACATTTTCAATCTAATGTCAAATTATGGGCATTTTTGTGTTGTTTGAATGTATGCCCACTAGGAATTGACTTGATACTACTCAAACCCATTTCTATAAAACTTAGATCCATCCAAGACTTCAAGATTGCTTCATGATCTGGGAGGCTCTTATAGCACCTCTCACAGTCCAGAATACCAGAACAAAGCTTGTCATCTGAAAGGAAATCCTTTTCTCACCTCTAGCCTCCAACTTCTCTTCTGTTCTTCAACCTTTCTTGTTGCTCTGTATTTTATTGATACAACTGTAGTTCACGCTCATCCAAATTTTCCTCCATCTGACATCCTCTTCCTCCACCTGCATCTACAGTGTTGAAATCATGATTCATTGTCCATTTCTCTAGTCCATTCTTTCATAATTGTAAACAATTTTACAACACCAAGTTATAGTCCAGCAATTTTATTTTAAATTCACAAGCTTTCGGAGGCTACCTCCTTCCTCAGGTGAACGATGTGGAAATCACCTGAGGAAGGAGGTAGCCTCCGAAAGCTTGTGAATTTAAAATAAAATTGCTGGACTATAACTTGGTGTTGTAAAATTGTTTACAATTGTCAACCCCAGTCCATCACCGGCATCTCCACATCATTCTTTCATAGACTATGAAAAATGGAAATTCTGCCTCCTGCCCCCCCACTTTAATTTTCCCTTCCTCCTGCAATCAGCAGGCCTTTAAACCCAAGTTTGGTGTCATTTAATCACCGCTTCCTGATTGACCTTATCTTCTCTTCTACTGTTTTCAACCTCAGTGATCTTGTCTTGCATTGCAGGCCATGGCTCTACCATTGGTTTCTTCATGCAAAAATGAAATGGAAAGGTAGAGACCTCATCAAAGGTGGTGCAGTTGAGAGTGGTATTAGTAATCCCATTCATTGAGATCATCCCTGATCCACACAGAGTTCAATCTCACCAATATTTTACACTGGACCTCATGCCACAAACCATGATGTGGTTGGGCGGTATGAATTTACAGGATGCCAACAATGTAATGTTACTGGACAATAAAGAAAATGTTGAGATTCAAATCATTCTGGTCATTCTAGCCTGATTGGATCTGTTGCTCACACAGCCATTAACATTTGACTGAATCTAGGGCATTTTTACTAATCTAACATCAGTGACTTTGCATCATTTACACCATGCGTCATAATTCAAATAAAATTTACTGCACATTTACAGCTTTAATGTAAATGAGATTTCAGGCACAGACATGAGGTAGGCCACAAGCCATATTTTAGAATAATATGTTTCTTATTATGTGTTGATGACTTTATGATGACTTACACTGAATTTAATTTCACTTTTTTGATCACTAATCCCTTCTTGGTCTCTTCAGAAATCTGCTGGCTAATCCCTTTAACTGCAATTGTCATCTGGCCTGGTTGGGTGAGTGGCTGAGAAAGAAACGCATAGTAACCGGAAATCCTCGCTGCCAGAAGCCCTATTTCTTGAAAGAAATTCCCATCCAGGACGTAGCAATCCAGGACTTCACATGTGATGATGGTAAGCCTTATAACCCTGCTCTTTTTCTTCGACAATGTTTAGTCCAACAAAACATTTGACCGTATGTAAAACGTGAGATAGTTAGTTTTGTCGGTATTAATAGTTATCCAAAAAGCTGATCATGAGGAGTACAATTCATGGTAATTGTAACTTGGTTCTATAATAAGGACTTAATTCTAGGTGACTACAATACAGTGAGCTCATCTATGGTTCCTAAAATGTTGATGTTATATCATTCTTGAAATCTCATCGACTGAGTAAACTGAACTTTCAGAATGCAACAGCTTTTTAAAGAACAGTTTGAAATCTAAATTTATTGCACATGACAACATATTTCATATTCTTCACCTGTTTTTAGAAATATAGCTACATTTTGTAGTCTGCAAAGTATAGCACTTAAATCATTACTAAGTGTGAATGCTAATTCATTATGTAAATACAAAAAGAGTGAAACTGCTCTAATTAATCATTGAGCAGAATTAAATTTCTCTCTATATAAATATGTATATGACACAAAAGTCATTTCACTGTGAATTGAGAGTTCCGTGTTTGTGCAGGTAACTTGTCTGTTATGCATGACGTGTGCCTCATGTGGAGTGCGATGTCCGTGAGCAATCTGCGGAGCTGTGTAACTATTTATTTATGCCTGTGTTTCCTGTCACACGCTGCTCATGCATGACGATGTGTGTATTTAGTGTTGTGATTTCCTGGAAAGCTTATCTTGGACATCGACCTGCATTAATTCAGTGCCATGAATAAAACATTGGATGCAGTTAGTGACTGCGCTTTGACACTGTGCCACAGCTTTCCCTCCATGATAACATGATAATGGTGTTTGCTCCAAGGGCCATAAAGAATCGATTTGTGTAAAACACATGCATCGAAACACATCTGGAGTGTAGATGACTAATTCAAAAAAGCATTTTTCCATTACTGGGCATCTGTTTTATGGGAGAAACGCTGTGAGATGGGCAGAAACACATGGCTTCATACCGGGCGGCTGGAGACTTGAAGAATTTGGACCATCTGTTTCTTCCACTTACACCTTTGACAGTAGTTGCTGTTTAATTAAAAGTATTTTAGCTGTTTTTCCCTTAACAACATAAGAAATAGGAGCAGGAGCAGGCCATCCAGCCCCTCGAGCGTGCTCTGCCATTCAGTAAGATCTTGACTGAATTTCTACCTCAACTCCGCTTTCTTGCCCGATCCTCATATCTCTGGATTCCCTTGGTGTCCAAACATCTATATCTGGGGTAGAGAATTCCAAAGATTCACAACTTCTGAGTGAAGAAATTTTTCCTCATGTCCTAAATGGCCGACCGCTTATCTTGAGACTACGGGTTAAATTTTGACGGGGAGCCGGAAAGAGAGCGGGGGCAGGGTGGGAGGGATTTCCTGATGGGAAACCCAGATGTATGGGTTTCCCGGATGTCCTTACGATTTTGCCATAAGGACGTCTTACGATTTTTTTCAGTAGGTTTCCTGCTCGACAGCCAGCCAGATTGACAGGCTGGCTGTCAGTCGGACGAGAGAGCGGCCAGGGAGCAGATGCCAGCTGGTAAGCCTTAGATTGGGGTCGGAGGTCATCGGATGGAGTCATTGGTGTTGCCGGTCATTGGAGGGCTCAGTCATGGGGGGGCTGAACATCCGGGGAGGGTGGGGGATCGGACATTGAAGGGGGGGGTCGGTCGATCGGGTGTGTGGGATCGTGGCAGGTAAGCTTGTAGGGCCTGGAGGAAGCACTCCTGCTCCTCCCGACCCAGAAGCAGTACAATAAAGACACTCACCTGTTGATCCGGGCCTTCTCGCCTCCTCTCATGTGGCGAGAACCAGAAGGCCCCGGAATCCCGGCCCCCAGGAGTTAAAAATAAAAAACCAATTAAAACAGAGGCCCATTGCCTCTTTAAAAGATTTCACTGACAGACCCGCCTCCTGAGAGCGGGTTGGTCGCCTGCCCCTCGACCCGCCTCTGTTAAAAACGGAAGTGGGCAGTTTGGAGGCGGGTTTTACATTTTTTTTACCTCCCCCCCACCCCCCAGCCCCCCAGCCTACCCGTTCATAACTGCTAATTCTAGACTCTCCAGCCAGGGGAAACAGCCTCTCAGCATCTACCCTGTCAAACCCTCTCAGCATTTTATACGTTTCAATGAGATCACCTCTCATTCTTCTAAACTCCAGAGACTATAGGCCCATTCTACTCAACCTCTCCTCATTGGACAACCCTCTCATCCCAGGAATTAATCTAGTGAATCTTCATTGCACCACCTCTAAGGCAAGTATATCCTTCCTTAGGTAAGGAGCCCAAAACCGTACACAGTACAGGTCTCACCGGAGCCCTATACAATTGCAGCAAGACTTCACTCTTATACTCCAACCCCCTTGCAATGAAGGCTAGCATACCATTTGCCTTCCTAATTGCTTTCTTTTTTTAAATTCGTTCACGGGATGTGGGCGTCGCTGGCAAGGCCGGCATTTATTGCCCATCCCTAATTGCCCTCGAGAAGGTGGTGGTGAGCCGCCTTCTTGAATCGCTGCAGTCCGGTTCTCCCACAATGCTGTTAGGAAGGGAGTTCCAGGATTTTGACCCAGCGACAATGAAAGAACAGCGATATATTTCCAAGTCGGGATGGTGTGTGACTTGGAGGGGAACGTGCAGGTGGTGTTGTTCCCATGCGCCTGCTGCCCTTGTCCTTCTAGGTGGTAGAGGTCGCGGGTTTGGGAGGTGCTGTCGAAGAAGCCTTGGCGAGTTGCTGCAGTGCATCCTGTGGATGGTGCACACTGCAGCCACAGTGCGCCGGTGGTGAAGGGAGTGAATGTTTAGGGTGGTGGATGGGGTGCCAATCAAGTGGGCTGCTTTATCTTGGATGGTGTCGAGCTTCTTGAGTGTTGTTGGAGCTGCACTCATCCAGGCAAGTGGAGAGTATTCCATCACACTCCTGACTTGTGCCTTGTAGATAGTGGAAAGGCTTTGGGGAGTCAGGAGGTGAGTCACTCACCGCAGAATACCCAGCCTCTGAGCTGCTCTCGTAGCCACAGTATTTATATGGCTGGTCCAGTTAAGTTTCTGGTCAATGGTGACCCCCAGGATGTTGATGGTGGGGGATTCGGCGATGGTAATGCCGTTGAATGTCAAGGGGAGGTGGTTAGACTCTCTCTTGTTGGAGATGGTCATTGCCTGGCACTTATCTGGCGCGAATGTTACTTGCCACTTATGAGCCCAAGCCTGGATGTTGTCCAGGTCTTGCTGCATGCAGGCTCGGACTGCTTCATTATCTGAGGGGTTGCGAATGGAACTGAACACTGTGCAGTCATCAGCGAACATCCCCATTTCTGACCTTATGATGGAGGGAAGGTCATTGATGAAGCAGCTGAAGATGGTTGGGCCAAGGACACTGCCCTGAGGAACTCCTGCAGCAATGTCCTAGAGCTGAGATGACTGGCCTCCAACAACCACTACCATCTTCCTTTGTGCCAGGTATGACTCCAGCCACTGGAGAGTTTTCCCCCTGATTCCCATTGACTTCAATTTTACTAGGGCTCCTTGGTGCCACACTCGGTCAAATGCTGCCTTGATGTCAAGGGCAGTCACTCTCACCTCACCTCTGGAATTCAGCTCTTTTGTCCATGTTTGGACCAAGGCTGTAATGAGGTCTTGGAGCCGAGTGGTCCTGGCGGAACCCAAACTGAGCATCGATGAGCAGGTTATTGGTGAGTAAGTGCCGCTTGATAGCACTGTCGACAACACCTTCCATCACTTTGCTGATGATTGAGAGTAGACTGATGGGGCGGTAATTGGCCGGATTGGATTTGTCCTGCTTTTTGTGGACAGGACATACCTGGGCAATTTTCCACATTGTCGGGTGGATGCCAGTGTTGTAGCTGTACTGGAACAGCTTGGCTAGAGGCGCAGCTAGTTCTGGAGCACAAGTCTTCAGCACTACAGCTGGGATGTTGTCGGGGCCCATAGGCTTTGCTGTATCCAGTGCACTCAGCCGTTTCTTGATATCACGTGGAGTGAATCGAATTGGCCGGAGACTGGCTTCCGTGATGGTGGGGATATCGGGAGGAGGCTGAGATGGATTATCCACTCAGCACTTCTGGCTGAAGATGGTTGCAAACGCTTCAGCCTTGTCTTTTGCACTCACGTGCTGGACTCCGCCATCATTGAGAATGGGGATGTTTGCAGAGCCTCCTCCCGTTAGTTGTTTAATTGTCCACCACCATTCACGACTGGATGTGGCAGGACTGCAGAGCTTTGATCTGATCCGTTGGTTGTGGAATCGCTTAGCTCTGTCTATAGCATGTTGCTTCCGCTGTTTAGCATGCATGTAGTCCTGAGTTGTAGCTTCACCAGGTTGGCACCTCATTTTTAGGTACGCCTGGTGCTGCTCCTGGCATGCTCTTCTACACTCCTCATTGAACCAGGGTTGATCCCCTGGCTTGTTGGTAATGGTAGATTGAGGAATATGCCGGGCCATGAGGTTACAGATTGTGCTGGAATACAATTCTGCTGCTGCTGATGGCCCACAGCGCCTCATGGATGCCCAGTTTTGAGCTGCTAGATCTGTTCTGAATCTATCCCATTTAGCACGGTGGTAGTGCCACACAACACGTTGGATGGTGTCCTCAGTGCGAAGACGGGATTTCATCTCCACGAGGACTGTGCGGTGGTCACTCCTACCAATACTGTCATGGACAGATGCATTTGCGACAGGTAGATTGGTGAGGACGAGGTCAAGTAAGTTTTTCCCTCGTGTTGGTTCGCTCACCACTTGCCGCAGGCCCAGTCTAGCAGCTATGTCCTTCAGGACTCGGCCAGCTCGGTCAGTAGTGGTGCTACCGAGCCACTCTTCGTGATGGACATTGAAGTCCCCCACCCAGAGTACATTTTGTGCCCTTGCTACCCTCAGTGCTTCCTCCAAGTGGTGTTCAACATGGAGGAGGACTGATTCATCAGCTGAGGGAGGACGGTAGGTGGTAATCAGCAGGAGGTTTCCTTGCCCATGTTTGACCTGATGCCATGAGATTTCATGGGGTCCAGAGTCAATGTTGAGGACTCCCAGGGCCACTCCCTCCTGACTGTATATCACTGTACCGCCACCTCTGGTGGGTCTGTCCTGCCGGTGGGACAGGACATACCCAGGGATGGTGATGGAAGAGTCTGGGACGTTGGCTGAAAGATATGATTCTGTGAGTATGGCTATGTCAGGCTGTTGCTTGACTAGTCTGTGGGACAGCTCTCCCAATTTTGGCACAAGTCCCCAGATGTTAGTAAGGAGGACCTTGCAGGGTCGACTGGGCTTGGTGTTTTGCCGTTGTCGTGTCCGGTGCCTAGTGGTCCGATGCCGGGTGGTCCGTCCGGTTTTATTCTTATTATGACTTTTCGTAGCGAGATTTTACAACTGAGTGGCCTGCTGGGCCATTTCCGAGGGCAATTAAGAATCAACCACATTGCTGTGGGTCTGGAGTCACATATAGGCCAGACCGGGTAAGGGCGGCAGGCTTCCTTCCCTAAAGGACATTAGTGAACCAGATGGGTTTTTACGACAATCCGGTAGTTTCATGGCCATCATTACTGATACTAGTATTTTAATTCCAGATTTTTATTTAATTAATTGAATTTAATTAATTAATTGAATTTAAATTCGCCAGCTGCCATGGCGGGATTTGAACTCATGACTCTGGATTTTAGTCCAGGCCTCTGGATTATTAGCCCAATAACATAACCACTATGCTACCGTACCCTCTGTACTTGCATGTTAACTTTCTGTGATTCGTGTACAAGGACACCCAAATCTCTCTGACTACCAACATTTCTTGGTCTCTCTCCTTTTAAAAAATATTCTGCTTTTCTATTTTTCCTACCAAAGTGGATAATTTCACATTTCCCCACATTCTACTCCATCTGCCACCTTCTTGCCCACTCACTTAACCTGTCTATATCCCTTTGCAGACACTTTGCGTCCTCCTCACAGCTTACTTTCCCACCTAGCTTTGAATCATCAGGAAACTTTGATACATTACACTCGGTTCCCTCATTTAAGTCATTAATATATATTGTAAACAGCTGAGGCCCAAGCACTGATCCTTGCGGCACCCCACTAGTTACAACCTGCCAACCCGAAAATGACCCGTTTATTCCTACTCTCTATTTTGTGTCCATTAACCAAACCTCAATCCATGCTTACCCCCAATCCCATGAGCCCTTGTGCAAAAATCTCTTGTGTGGCATCTTGTCGAATGCCTTCCAAAAATCCAAATATACTACATCCACTGGTTCCCCCTTATCGACCCTGATAGTTACACCCTCAAAAAACTCCAATAGATTTGTCAAACACGATTTCCCTCTCATAAAACCGTGTTGACTCTGCCTAATCATATTATGATTTTCTATGTGCCCTGTTACTGCGTCCTAGCATTATCTCTACTACTGATGTCAGGCTAACTGGCCTGTAGTTCCCTGTTTTCTCTCTCCCTCCTTTCTTGAATAGCATGGTTACATTTACTATCTTCCAATCCACTGGGACCATTATAGAATCTAAGGAATTCTGGAACAAAACCAATGCATCCACTATCTCTGCAGCCACCTCTTTTAGAACCCTAGGATGTAGGCCATCAGATCCAGGGGATTTGTTGGCATTTAGTCCCATTAATTTCTCCAGTATTTTTTCTTTATTAATATTAATTACTTTAAGTTCCTCACTCTCATTAGACCCTTGGTTCCCCATTATTTCCAATATGTTTATTGTGTCTTCTACTGTAAAGACAGATACAAAATATTTGTTTAACGTCTCTGCCATTTCCTTATTCCCCATTATAATTTCTCTTGTCTCAGCCTCTAAGGGGCCCACGTTTACTTTCGCTACTCTCTTCCTTTTTTATACTTGTCGAAGCTCTTACAATCTGTTTTTATATTTCTTGCTAATTTACTCTCGTATTCAATTTTCTCCCTCTTTATCAATTTCTTGGTCATCCTTTGCTGATTTCTAAAACTCTTCCAACCCTCAGGCTTACTACTCTTTTTGGCAACATTGTAAGCCTTTTCTTTTAATCTAATACTATCCTTAACTTCTCTGGTTAGCCTCGGTTGGATCACTTTTCCCTTTAGGAGTTTTTATTCCTCAAGGCAATGTATATTCGTTGAGAATGATGAATTATTTCTTTAAATTTTTGCCATTGCTTATCGACCGTCATATCTTTTAATCTAATTTTCCAATCTACCTCAGCCAACTCATCCCTCATTCCTATGTAATTGGCTTTGGTTAAATTTAAGACCCTAATTTCAGATTTAACTGCATCACTCTCAAATTCAATGTGGAATTCTATCATATTATGATCACTCTACCAGAGGATCCTTAACTATAAGATTACTAATTAACTCTGTCTCATTACACAATACTAGATCTAAAATAGCCTGTTCCCTAACTGGTTCCGCGACATATTGTTCTAGAAAACTCTCTCGAATGCATTCCATGAACTCATCCTCCAAGCTACTTTTGCCAATTTAGTTTGCCTAGTTTATGTAAAGATTAAAGTCTCCCACGATTATTGCATTACCCTTGTTACATGCTCCTCTAATTTCCTGATTTATACTCTGTCCAACATGATAACTACTTTTAGTCAGCCTATAAACTACTCCCTCCAGTGTTTTCTACCCCTTGTTATTTCTTAGCTCCACCCATACTGATTCTACATCCTGATTTTCTGAGCTAAGATCCTTTCTCATTTCTGCATTCATCTCATCTTTTGTTATCAGGGCTACCCCACCCTCCCTTTCCATTTTGCCTATCATTTCTAAAAGTCAAATACCCTGGAATATTTAGTTCCCAACCTTGGTCACGCTGCAACCACATCTCCCTTAGTCCGCTCTACAGTGATACCAATTGCTGATCTCCCCCTCATGTCTGGAGCAAGTCCAACCTGAATCATGCACTTCTCCTTGAAATGGAAGCTTGCACCACATCAGGCAGCATCAAGCATGATTCAAGCGGGGGGAAGTCCATCTGGGACATTTTTTCCTCCTTTCCCCATTCCCTCCCTTGATAGAACAAACTCTCCTCCATGCGGTACTCTACCTAACAGCCTACTTGCGAGATGGCAGAGTTCACCTGACCAGCGAAAACAAGCCAGACTGCCAGGGAACTCTGGATTCAATCTGCCCCCTCCTGCTTCAGTATCAAGTACTACCTATTGCTTAAAGCAACTTTTTAAAACATTTGTTCATGGGATGTGGGCGTCGCTGGTAAGGCCAGCATTTATTGCCCATCCCTAATTGCCCTTGAGAAGGTGGTGGTGAGCCGCCTTCTTGAACCGCTGCTGTCTGACTGAGATGTCCAAATATATTATAAATCTTGCATATAGTGTGCACTTCCTGAAGCATAACACTTCTTTTGACACTTTTCTGTTATGAATCATAGAATCATAGAAATTTACAGCACAGAAGGAGGCCATTCAGCCGGCCGAGAAAGAACTATCTAGCCTACTCCCACTTTCCAGCTCTTGGTCCCTAGCCTTGTAGGTCACTGCACTTCAGGTGCATATCCAAGTACTTTTTAAATGCGATGAGGGTTTCTGCCTCTACCACCTTTTCAGGCAGTGAGTTCCTGACCCCCATCATCCTCTGGGCGAAAAAATATCTCCTGAACTCCCCTCTAATCCTTCCAACAATTACTTTAAAATCTATACCCCCCCGGATGTTGACCTCTCTGCCAAGGGAAATATGTCCTTCCTATCCACTCTATCAAGGCCCCTCATAATTTTATACACCTCAATTAAATCTCCCCTCAGCCTCCCTTATTCCAGAGAAAACAACCCCAGCCTATCCAATCTTTCCTCATAGCTAAAATTCTCCAGTCCTGGCAACGTCCTTGTAAATCTCCTCTGTACCCTCTCTGGTGCAATCACATCTTTCCTGTAATGTGGTGACCAGAACTGGAAACAGTACTCTAGCTGTGCCTTAACTAGCATTTTATGCAGTTCTAGGATAACCTCCCTGCTCTTATATTCTATGCCTCAGCTAATAAAGGAAAGTATCGCGTATTCCTTCTTAACCACCTTATCTACCTGTCCTGCTACCTTCAGGGATCTGTGGACATGCACTCCAAATCCCTCTGTTCCTCTACACTTCTTGGTATCCTCCCATTTATTGTGTACTCCCTTGCCTTGTTTGCCCTCCCCAAATGCATTACCTCACAATCCTCCGGATTGAACTCCATTTGCCACTTTTCTGCCCACCTGACCAGTCCATTGATATCTTCCTGCAGACTACAGCTTTCCTCCTCACTGTCAGCCACACGGCCAATTTTTGTATCATCTGAAAACTTTTTAACCATTTCCCCTACATTTAAGTCTAAATCATTGATATATAGCACAAAAAGCAAGGGACCTAGTACTGAGCCCTGCGGAACCCCACTGGAAACAGCCTTCCAGTCACAAAAACACCCGTCGACCATTACCCTTTGCTTTCTGCCACTGGGCCAATTTTGGATCCAACTTGCCATTTTCCCTTGGATCCCATGGACTTTTACTTTTCTGACCAGCCTGCCATGTGGGACCTTGTCAAAAGCCTTGCTAAAATCCATGTAGACTACATCAAATGCACTACCCTCATCGACCCTCCTTGTTACCTCCTCAAAAAGTTATGCTTTCTATTATACTTAAAATCACTATTTTTAGCCACGTTTCTTCTACTTGATTGGCTACTTCTTTCCACGTAACTCACTCCCAAATGGTTCTTCCAACTTTCACCTCCCAACTTTGAATGGCACTGTTGTCAACAGCTCCGGCTCTAACTTCCACCAGCTCCAGCAACTCTTAAGGCCAATAATGAAAAATAATTTTATATTAACTTCGAGTCAAAAGTAACTTCATGCTAATTCTCATCATTAGATCTTTCCCTCACCCGCCTTGCCTGCCATTAAGGTGCTTTCAGGCCGCTTCCTCTCAATATGTTCTTTCAATTTCAAAAGTTATGATGCCCCACTCCAGCTCCTCTTTCTTCTAATTCCAAAGTGGCCTTGACTGCTATATCCCTGAAAGCTTTTTTAAATTTTAAAAGTGCCCACCTTCTCCTCCGATCTCATAGCTGTTAAACTGTCTCCAACCTCCTTTGCAGTATTAAGACCAGGATGAGCTAAAATTGCCCCAGTTTAATGTTGGTAAAATGAAGCCATCCTTTTTGGCTCATGCAAACGCCCTCCTCACACCAATTTTAAAACTTCAGTGGAGAGTAAAATCGGGTGGGGTGTAAAATCAGCCAATCTCGTCAGTTTCCCGACGGGCAAGTTAGGTTAAAATTGCTGCATGGCTTAAAAAATTGATGCTTACCTATGCCCCCCTTTTCTGGTGCACCTCTGCTCCTTGCCCCCCCACCCGCCGAATGCTTAGGTCCAGGGCGGTAAAACAAGAAGCTAAATCCACAATGTTTGCACACCGCTCATATCTCATTTACTGGGTTTTAATGCTGGATTCATTGGATCATTCCCATATCCATTTTGCCAACCCCCTCTTTATGTTAGGAATGATATCACAAGCTAACCACATGAGAAAAAAGGGTTGGCAGGAGACTCGGGGGGGCTAAATTGTGCCGTGTAGTGCCCGTTTTGTAGGCGCTATGCAGACACCTAAGCCCCGAAAATGGCGTCCCAAGATATGCGTGCACACTTCTGGCGTGAAGTACGCAGGATGCCATCTTGGTAAAGGTGATTGCACACGTGCACCTAACAAATGCCGGCAGCATGTAAAGTAGGGAGATTATGATGCTAATCAGTGTGCAACGCTGATTTGAAGCAGCCGATGGCATTTTCGAACTCCACGCTCCAGCCAATACACTGTCTTAACCTTGCACAGCTGAACAGGAGTTAAAGGGCATGAAGGACACCCCACCACCACCACCACCACCAGTGTTATTTAAAGGGAACATGCAGGATTAGTTAGTTGCTGGATTATTTATTCTGGCTGTTGGTACAATTGTGGGTGTTTGTGGAAGTTTCCTATACTTGGAGAAAGTTGCAATATTTATATAAAGAGTGGTGTGGGGTGGCCTTGCAGTACTGTTAGTGGCATTTAAAATGGTGTGCTGAACAAGTTTGCTTCCAGACATGGGTGGCCTGCGAGGGCTTCCTCTCAGAATTGAACATGACTGGAAGCATGCAGAGAGACCACTAGAGAAAGACAAGCTGCTAGAAGAGGGAGGAGGAGGAGGAGGAGGAGCACGGCACTCAGCATATCCAAGGTGGACCTTTAGGGACCAATTCTCTTACCTCAACTTCAGCGATGACCAGTGCATCAGACGGCTGCAGTTCGCTAAAAAGATCGTGCCTGAAATTTTTCAACTGCTGCAGCCACAACTGCAGCCTCAGAGCAGGGCAAGAACAGCAATGCCTGTGGCTGTCAAGGTGTAACAGATTTGGACGTGACACCAATTGGTAGTCAGTGTCTCATTTATTAATAGTCAAATCAAGCATGTAAAGGTATCAAATATTTAGACAACAAAGATTAAGACACTATTACCCCGTTTGATCTCTGGACAAAGGTTGTAATTACGTTGGCGATGTGGTCGTTTCAGGTTTTCCGACAGTGAGGTAGTCCTGAAGTCCTCAGTGAGATAGTCAGGTGTTCTTCTGACAGCAGTGTCGTCTTCAGACAGCTAGGTGTTCTTTCGACAATTGGTGGTCTTCGCTGATTCCTATGCCCTGAGCTCAAAAAACATTGGGTTTTTATGTCCCCCCTGGGCAGGAAACTCACACCACATATGGAACAACATTCATAAGACCCTTATAGATTAACAAAGTTGTTTTTCAAAGAATTCAAGATGGTCAGCATGTTTTAACATTACTCATTTAACCCTTTGCAAGGTTGTTTTTCAAGGTGGCTAATTTGTTTGATCACACTCATCTAGCTATCTCATCATGGTCTTGGTCTTATCGCTATCTTTGAATCATTGTTCTGCTTTTTGGGTTATTATTCCTCTTTTATCATGTAGCTGCCTTGCCTCACAATGAGGGTGACAAGGGTCAATCACTAGTCAAAGGTTAACAGTATACAATTCAGCAAAATACGCAGCACAGCCTGCAGAGCATGATGGTTAGTAGCATTAAGAAAAAGCTGTCAATTTTTCTCTATTTCCAATGTTCTTGCAAAGGTGACCCGGGTGCTTAATTTTTACGGCACAGGCTTCTTTCAGGCTGCTGCTGGAAACATAACCAACATCTCGCAGTTTGCAGTGCACTGCTGTATAAAAGGGAGGTCACTGAGGCTCTGTGCGCTCTCAGAAACAGATTCATCTCATTCTGTCTTGCCAAGATAAGCAGCAAGAGTGAGCACGAGGGTTTGCTCGCATTGCAGGTTTCCGCATGGTGCAAGGTGCGATTGACTGCACGCATATTGCCATGCTTTGCGAGACCATGCCTGGAGTACTGTGTACAGTTTTGGTCTCCTTACCTAAGGATATAATTGCCTTAGAGGTGGTGCAATGAAGGTTCACTAGATTGATTCCTGGGATGAGATGTTTGTCCTATGAAGAGATTGAGTAGAATGGAGTTTAGGAGAATGAGAGGTGATCTCATGTAAGATTCTAAGAGGGCTTGACAGGGTAGATGCTGAGAAGTTGTTTCCCCTGGCTGGAGAGCCAAGAACTGGGGGGCATGTTCTTTGGATAAGGGGTTGGACATTTAGGACTGAAATGAGGAGGAATTTCTTCACTCAGAGGGTTGTGAATCTTTGGAATTCTCTACCTCAGAGGGCTTGGGATGCTCAGTCATTGAGTATATTCAAGAATGAGATTGATGGATTTTTGGACTCTGATTTTTGGACAATTGATATGGGGATCGGGTGGGAAAGTGGAGTTGAGGTCGAAGATCAGCCATGATCTTATTGAATGGCGGTGCAGGCCCAAGGGGCTGTATAGCCTACTCCCGCTTCTATTTCCTAAGTACTTAAGTTAATTGTGCTCCACATCTGAACTCGGCCACATTCATGAATAGAAAGGGATTTCACTCCCTCAATATGCTGCTGGTGTGCGACCACACGCAGTGCATCATGCAGCTCAATGCCCGCTATCCTGGCAGCAGTCATGATTCCTTCATTCTGCGGCAGTCCAACGTGCCACTTATATTTCAACCAGCATGGCAAGTCAAAGGCTGGGTCCTGGGGGACAAGGGTTATCCCCTCATAAAGTGGCTCATGACTCCGGTCTGGAACGTACGCACACGTGCACAGCAGGCCTACAGTGAGAGCCATGCTGCCACACGGAACATCATAGAGCACACCATAGGCGTCCTCAAGCAATGCTTCTGCTGCCTGGACCGCTCTGGAGGAGCCCTGCAGTACTCAGCTGAGTGGGTATCAAGATTTGTTGTCGTATGCTGCATGCTGCACAACCTCGCCATTATGAGGGGACAGCCCTTGCCACCGCCTATCCGGCAAGACCCTGAGCCAGAGGCAGAGGAAGTGGAGGAGGAGGAGGAGGAGATGGAGGAAGAGGCAGGGAGACAATAAGGTAGACAGGCCCTGTCTGCCAGGGCTCTGCGTGATCAGATGATTAATGAGCGATACCAGTAACCTCAATTGTAAGGAATCTTACAACACCAGGTTATAGTCCAACAGTTTTATTTGAAAATCACAAGCTTTCAGAGCTTACCTCCTTCGTCAGGTGAGTCACTCACGAAGGAGGTAAGCTCCGAAAGCTTGTGATTTTCAAATAAAACTGTTGGACTATAACCTGGTGGTGTAAGATTCCTTACATTTGTCCACCCCAGTCCATCACCGGCATCTCCATATCAGTAACCTCAATGACACCTCCCCATTCACTGACACTCCACACTCCTTACCTTTCCGCTCCCACATGACCATTAAATCGTCCTTTTTACGATTACACATTGCTTCCTCCCTCAGCTCATCACAGGAAAGAAAACCAACACCAAATATAAATTCATAACCACATTTATAGATTTACACATAAAATAATTCAAACAAAATGAGACTATTCACCCTTGTGCATTCCCTTAGTGCCTGTTGTTCGTGTGCGTTTACCTTTCCTAGTGCTCCTACAAGGTGCTTCCCCAGTGGCTGGAGCATGGGTGGTGGACGGTTGCTGACCTTCAATTGAGGAGCGTGCAGATGACCTTGGAGGACGACCTCGAGCACCTCTGGGCCGGGAGGGCCCAGCTTCAGACTGCACCATCTCGGCCTGGGCTGCAGAAGTCTGGCCTGGCTGGCTGACAGGCAACAGTAAGGGCACTGACAGAGTGGCAGGGGTGCGAGCACTGAGATGTTATCCTGAGAGAGGACAGCAGGTTCGCCTTCCATGGAGCCACTGCCACTGTCCCGGGGCGGTACCTCATCAATCCTGTGATCTGCTGCAGAACAGAGTGCTGGACTGCTGTGACACCCTGGAAGCCCCGTTCCACAGTGGAACCGGATCAATGATAGCAGCAGTCTGAGCCTGTAATGCAGCAGTTTGAGCTTCCAAGGCAGCAGTCTGAGCTCCAAATGCAGTGTGCAGACCTTGGATGGCAGATGTTTGGGCTGCAATGGAAGCTGTGACATCGGTCATCAGACACTGTATCATGGTGGGTTCCACAGGTGTGCTGATGGAGGTGACCACCCATTTCATGTGGGAAAGGATGGGCTCCAAGCTCTCTACAAAACCCTGTGCCAAGGTGGAGCTGCACTCCTTCATGCTCCTTGACATTGTGTGCAGGCTTTCCAGTGCCCCAAGCATTAGGTTGTGTACACCCATCAGCCTTCTTCTGTAGCCTGGCCCATCAAAGTCATCATCTGACTACTCTGCAGCAGAACTAGTGAGCGACCTCGTCCTCCGGCGAGCCGACACCTGCGGTATCATATGTTATAATGTTCTAAGATGTTTGGGTGATGTGGCTGTCCTGAATGAATAGCTGCCAGTGTGCGTGACCTGTGAGTTGTGGGTGTGCGGCTTGCAACAGTGGTAATGTGTAAGGGTGAGATGCAGTATCTGATTTGAAGAGTTGTGTACTGATGGAAAGAGTTTGTTGGTAGGTGGGTGATGGGAGGTGTACTATGTGGAGCAGTGGATGCAGCGAGTGATGCAGTTGGTAGGAAACGCCACTTGACAGTTGAACTACTCACCTTGACCACTCGTGTCAAATCATTGAACTTCTTCCTTTACTGCATCCATGTGCGTGGTGTGATGCTCCTGGCATTCACCTCATGCCCGACTTTCTCCCACTGCCTCTTCAACATATGCCTGGAGGTCCTCCTGCCCCCCTGTGGATATAGGATGCCCCTCTGTCTGTCCACCTCCTCCACCAAGGCATCTAGTGCACCGTGCGAGAACCTTGGTGCACGCTCTCTCGCAGGCACAGCCATTCTTCACCATATTCCAGCACACAGTTACTTCCCAAAGGACTTCCTGCAGCCACAGTGCACCTCCCCTTTAAGAGGTACAGGCTGCCTTTAAGTAGTGCTAGCCGCTCCCAATATCAGGGCCCCCTGCTGATGGGTGCAGCCAATCAACAGCGCAGGTCGCATTGTCTGATCACAGCAATCATTTAAATCATCAGGCAACCATGCATGTTAAGTGCTGCCTGCATCGCTACAACCAGGCACGGGTTAATCGCGCACCACAATTCCAGGGCCTGTTTTCAGGGGTTATTCAATACAGCCCTGTTGAAGTCTCCTGTAGATAACTCACCACCTGCACAGTGGGAGCCTCTGAGATACTATGGTTATTGCATCAGCACTGGCACAAGAAGTCCAGAACAAAAAAAAAAGGGAAATATGGGATGCAAGCAATGTTCCTTTAATGTAATGTCCCTTTTTGCAATGTAAGAATCTAAACTTGGGAGTAGTACAGATTATATGCGAGAGATGGAAAGAAGGAGTTCCAAATGCTGAAAATCTGCAACAAAAACTGAAAATATTGGAAATATGCAGCATGGAGAAACTATTTCTACTGGCAAAAGGGTTGGTAACCAAAGGACACATTTAAAATAATTGGCAAAAAATTCAAGGGGGAAAATGAGGAGAATTTTTTTTACACAGCATGTTGCACTGCCTGAAAGGGTGGAAGCACATTCAATAGTAACTTTCAAAGGGAATTGGGTATATACTTGAAAAGGAAAAATTTGCAGGGGTTTGGGACTAATTGGATAGCTCTTTCAAAGAGCCAGCACAGGCATGACGGGCAGAATGGCCTCCTTCTGTGCTGAAAGATTCTATAATTCTACGTCTGTCAACCTCTGTAAGGCAAAAAGATGGGTTAACAGGGCTGATTCCCTGGCAGGGATCGATGGTTGTAGGGGCCACTGGTTAGCAAATCACAGGCCCACACTGCTCGAATTTCTATCCCAAACAGAGGTCCTGTGAATGCCAGGCCCTGCCGATCAAAAGTCCAGCCAAACATTTCAGGTGTAGACCCTTCATCAGAGCTGAATTGTTCTGACTAAGAGTCTCCACACAAAACATTAACCCATGTTTTTGTTTTTAGATCTTGATGGGACCTGTTCTATATTTCCAGCATTTTCTGTTTTTACCACCGTTTATACATATAATTGAGGTAATTTCCTGACTTTGCATTCCTGGATGGAGGCCACACCCACTCAGGGTGCCTATCGGAAATTCAAGCATGCACTGCCCACGACTGTGGTTGGAAATTAATCTTTGAACAATATCACATAAATCTCACGTTCCTGTCTCGTGCCACAATGATATTGCTTTGTGGAAACCAAAGTGTTTTCAAATGTTTTTGCATTCTAGTTTTCAGCTGCAAAACAGTTTGTGAACAGTAAGAGTTTCTCTTCTCAATGACAAATGTTTGAAAGCATGTCTTCCCCCTCAAGAACAGTGGAGTTTCTGTCAGGGAACAGTTTTCAAGCTGTCAGTCCTTATGCTCTATTTAAATTACTTCCTGGTGCAAGTGGACCTGGGCCAATTCCAGTTTAATCTGCAGGGCGAGTTTCGCAGACCTGCATTCATTGATGGATTGTAGAAATCATTTCAGGTGAAGCTAAGATACCTGTCCCAAGAAGTAATATAAATTGAGCATCAGGGTTGACAGCTTGAAAATAGCTCCCTGACACTAACAGAAACTCCACTGTTCCTGGAAAAGGCTTCAAACATGTGTAACTGGGAAAGGAAACTTTTACTGTTCATATGGGGGACCAAACTCCAGAATGTTAATGTGTTTCAATCCCTGTCCCTTAATGAATGTCAATGTGGTTGTTGTCATGCTGACTAAATAGAAGACGGTGTTATACTTACTGTCACTGTGCTGCGAAAAGCATGTGCCATTTTGCACAAGACACTTTAGTCTAGATTTTCTATTGTTGGCATAGCTTATGCCAGAATGATAATTAGCATGGTTCAGATTGATTGAAATGGAAGTATGTTGTTTGAATCCAATTTTTCACGGTCAGTTCATCAGCAAAACTTCAACGCAGGTTCAGACTAATTTTGGGAGCACATTCAGCGGTAGATCTTGACTTTGTGCAATATGTATAACGGGTAATTGCGAGTCGGCAGCCCGTTTTACATCTCTCCCGATTTTGCACTATCACACAAAGTCAAGATCTACCCCCAGTGGTGGAAGTGGAAAATTGTGTGTAAGTGAATTTAAAGTGATAAGGATCATTAAAGTGGAGTATTATAATTGGGTGGCAAAAATTCTGAAAGCCTTTGGAGAGGCTGAAAAGGCATGTAAAACCATTGTCAGCCATTGCCAAGACTGTAGGGTAAGGGGACTTAGAAAAGAGGCAAACATCAGGGGAAAGGAAACTCAAGGTGCAGGCATGAGTCTGCAGGCAAGTGATGGAGCAGTCCAGTACCAAACCCCTTGTTTCAGGCTGCTGAAGTGAGAGTTGGGCTGCTTGAGGTGATTGTGAGGAAGGTTGACCTCTGTGCTGGTCCATGGCACCACCCCCATCTGTCTGCATTGCAGCACATTTGCAAGTGGGATGGAGCCAAGTTTCAGGACATAGCTGCATGTTCCGGCCTCATTCTGCATGATATCTGCAGGTGTCCTTGCAGCAGATGGCACAGCTCTGCACCTGCTTCTTTGCTGACCCAAACCCCGGGAGTACAGTTTCCTGTGGCCATTGCTGGGTAGGTATGTAAGATCTACAGAAATGGATGGTAGTTTCTTGGCAGGTGTGGCTAATCAGGCATTGGCTGTTGATCACCATTGACATGCCTGCTTTCATGCATCTCCACTGAAAGCATGCCAGATTGTAATTAGGATGCTTCTGAGGAAGCATCCAGCATTAAGATTGATTGAACATTCACATATCTTGGTGATGCCATCTGAGGAATCTCTACAAGCTCTAAACATCTGTCAAAATGAGGTTTGGCCACCTCTTTCTGCAAATATGGGTGAGAAGGTCCCAGCGGGTGAGCATTGAGTATCTCTAAAGCAGTCTGTCTGGCTCTGTAATTTGTCCTCTTCTTCCAAACACATCAGATAGAGGGATTTCCATTGGGAAACCCACTAGTGCCAGTAATGTTGTTGGGAGCAAAAAATAAATAATTTACAACAGAAACTGGTGAAATAGACTTACCTTACCTTACTATGTCTTTTCTATGATGTCCAGTATACTTACTAGCAACCCTAGATACCAGTATCTACGGCATGATTAACGCTTGACATTCCACACATCAGAATAGCAGGAAATGGTATGCACGATCGATGCCCACCTGTTTGAGGCAGGAGCTTCCATTATTGCTGTCCTGCCAACTGGAAACTGCACTGGGGCATAAAGTGGGCCACCTGATTATGTTCAAAACTGGGTGGACCATAGCAGGAAATCATGGCTTTTCTGTTTCTATAAGATTAAGGACAACCAATAGTCCTTTACTTTAATGATATATTTATGTGATTCTCCCCCACCACCAAAGTAAATTACTCCAGATAGTGAACAATGAATAATGTCAAAATAGCGGACTCAGTAATTTCATATCAATGCATTAAGTGCTTGTATATCACAGTGTAATTTTTTGATTTGTATTATTAATCAAAAATCCAACCAAGAGATTTGGGTAACGCAATACGTTCAGAAGAAGCTCAAGCAATGCATAACTATTACCTGAAACTAGAGACTGGTGTGCTTACAAGGGAGTACAGCAGTAATCTGATCCATGGGGTCAGTTGATTATTAACCATTTCAGCTTCACTCTTACAATTTCCTGGTGTCATCTGAACCATTCGATTAGAATACTGCCTTATAATCACTGCCAGGTAGCTAGAATTCTCTATATAAACAATCTAAATTTCTCGATTAGGTTCCTGCCTTGTAATCACTACCAGATATCCATTATTCTATGTATAAATTTTTTAATCTTGGTACACTTTTCATTTTGGTACAACAATGCTACTGTACTCCTATGTGAGTCAATGTGAGCAGTTTGAATCTATTATCTCAAACAAGGGTCCATGTTTTCGTTTTCTTTTGAACTGTCTGTAGAATTTAAGGAAATAATTGTTTATTTTGCCTCACAGTAAGCTTTTCTTTCCACAATCCAGGAAATGATGACAACAGCTGTTCACCCCTTGCTCGTTGCCCTGCAGAATGCACTTGCCTGGATACTGTGGTTCGTTGCAGTAACAAGGGGCTCAAAGCCTTACCCAAGGGCCTCCCCAAAGATGTGACAGAACTGTGAGTAGCACTGCTTACTTCTTACCTTTGGATGCTTAAGTTCAAAGTCATAATTGAGAGAGCTTCAGAGTTTAAGGATAATCAAAAGGGAGCTGATCAAACATGGCAATCTGTAACCCGAAAGATCCTTATCAGATGGCAGATGTGAGTCCTGTTCTCTTTCTGTGGAGGAAATTGTAATTTCCTCTGGCAGAGAAAGTTTGATTGTACAAACTAGAAGGTTAGCTACATTGCACTAGCATGTACCTGGTGCCAATCTTTAAAAAGCAATGCCCAACTTACGTTAAATTTACTGTAATTTTATCTTTCCTTATTTGAATTTTGCAGTTACGTAGACGTTTTGTGGAGTCACAGGAGCAGGCATTTTACATTTCCACCTCTAAGTCCATGTTGTGCTGTAGGTTAAAGTTCTGTAACTTGGCAGCTTCCACTAAATGAGAATGTTATGGGGCTTCACGCTGTAGACATAGTTGTTTGCCCACGGGTAGTGCATATTGGAAACTTGGGTATGTGCTGCACATGTTTTTCT
The DNA here is from genome assembly GCF_035084215.1 of Heptranchias perlo. Classification (NCBI taxonomy): domain Eukaryota; kingdom Metazoa; phylum Chordata; class Chondrichthyes; order Hexanchiformes; family Hexanchidae; genus Heptranchias; species Heptranchias perlo. The sequence continues at coordinate 105,445,355 of NC_090325.1, read as the reverse complement.
GATCATTTAAATGAATGGTTGAAATGGTGCACAGCGCACTTGAATTTCTGATATTGAAAATTGAGGAAATTGTGATGTTGATGAAAATTCAGAAACATGCGGTGGAAATTGGTCATGACCCATTATCAAGTCCATAGTTTGGAGGAGTTCGGTCCATTAGGCTCAGTGGGACTCATCAGCTGAGAGCTGGAGTGAGTTTCATTGAGGGCCTAGTAAAGGCTCCAAGACAAAAATAATTGGTACCAATGTGGATCAATTACCTTCAAAAAATGCCCGTCTATTCTATTAGGAGCAGAAGAAAATTTAAATTACTTTTTTCTTTGGCTTTCCTGGGCCTCAGGGTCCTCCTACTCACTTAAACGTACGTTAGCAGAATGGGACGAGCTCCACTTGAACTGAGTTGGGACCAGTGTCCTGGTGAATTGAATAACTAAGGCAGTAGATAGGGCTTTAAACTAAAAAGTGGGGAGGGTGGGGGGGGGGGGGGAGTAGAGATTGTTCAGGTATAGGTAAATGTATAAATCTAAAGAGAAAAGTCAAGGCCATGGAGCAGTGTAGCAATTTGAGTAAAAATAAGCAGAGTGTGTCAGAAAGGGACAGAGTTTAACGTTAATAGTGTATCAGTGAATAAGGTCACATCGGGAAAAATAGTAAAAAGTTAAAATCAATGGCGTTTCATCTGAATGCATGAAGCATTCGTAACAAGATAGATGAATTAATGCCACAAATAGCGATAAATGGGTTTGATCTAATAGCCATTACTGAGACGTGGTTGCAAGGTGACCAAGGCTGGGAACTTAATATTCCAGGGTACTTGACTTTTCGAAAAGACAGACAAAATGGAAAAGGAGGGGATGGGGGTAGCCCTGATAATAAAGGATGACATAAAGACAGTAGTGAGAAAGGATCTTGGCTCGGAAGATCAGGAAGTAGAATCAGTATGGGTGGAGATAAGAAATAATAAGGGACAGAAAACATTGGTGGGAGTAGTTTATAGGCCCCCTAACAGTAGTTATACTGTTGGACAGAGTATTAATCAAGAAATACGAGGAGCTTATAACAAAGGTAATGCAATAATCGTGAGAGACTTTAATCTTCACATAGGCTGGGCAAATGAAAGTAGTTTGGAGGACAAGTTCATGCATTTAAGACAGTTTCTTAGAATAATATGTCATGGAACCAACCAGGAAACAGGCTATTTTAGATCTTGTATTGTGTAATGAGACAGGGTTAATTAGCGGGTTGTCCTGTGAGGAGAGATTGTGTAGAATGGGCCTATACTCTCTGAAGTTTAGAAGAACGAGAGGCGATCACAATGAAACATATAAGGCTCTGAGAGGGCTTGACAAGGTAGATGCTGAGAGGCTGTTTCCCCTGGCTGTAGAGTCTAGAACTCAGGTGCACAATCTCAGGATGAGGAGTTGGCCATTTAAGACTGAGATGAGGAGAAATTTCTTCACTCAGAAGGTTGTGAATCTTTGGAATTCTCTACCCCAGAGGACTATGGATGCTCAATCGTTGAGTATATTCAAGACTGAGATCAAAAGATTTTTGGACTCTAAAGGAATCAAGGGATCGGGCTGGAAAGTGGAGTTAAGGTCAGAGATCAGCCATGATCTTATTGAATGACGATCAGGCGCGAGGGGCCGTATGGCTCCTGTTTCTTATATTCTTATGGGACAGGTGTTTCTGAAACACCCGTACAGCGCTGGACCTCTGCCCCCATTATGGTAATGATGGGACAGGATCTGCCTCGATTTCTGGAAATCCCATTCCACTACACATCTACCAGCAGAGCAGGGACCCCAAAATTTCAGTTCCACTCTCTTCATGTTGTCCAGGCTCGGTGTTTGAATTTTAGTGATGGATGTTACTCCCATTCACCATCTTTTCTGATGGCCTGATCAGTAGGTGTCAGGCAATAATTGTCATTCCATGCAAAGAAATATATTTTGTACATTTCTGAACACTATACAAAATCATCCACCATTCCACCATCCTGAAAAGGAAATGAGAACACTATAATCTTTGTTTTCTCTAAGTAGCTTTCAGCTTCGGATCTCGCACATCCCACCCCAGACAAACCACACCTCTGTACCCCTCTAAGTGGGCTTCTTTGTAAGCACCAGCCTTGTCTCCTCTGTCAGGGGACACACCTGTACTATGTAGGAATTTTTTCCCCTCCCAGCCAGTCTAATTAAACGCTTTCCTTTTAGCACCACATTTATAATATGCCTCAGGAAGCATTTCTCGAAAACCAGTTCCCAGGTCCCAATGCTGTAGAAACAGGGAATCATGGCTGATGATGGGATTCAGGAATTATTCTTTTAGCTGGGAAGATGAATATTGTGGCCTTGAGGTTGCTAAACCACCCTCAACCTTGTTATAGCACACTGGGTCATCAATAGTGCTGCAGTCATTGCAGTTTAAAAACCACCTACACATACATTTTGATATTGATTATATCAACATACATTCGTTAGTTGATAAATTTTGTATTCATAGAGAAGAAGGTTTGCATTGGTTACAGGTCCTTTTTAGAATAATTACTTACAGATTGGGGAAAAACAACAGTGATTAATATTTAAAGCAAAGAGTAGCGATTCTCAGTCTTACTCAAACTTCAGTCCATACTTAAAATGTCCAGGACCAGTTGCACACTAATCACTATTATTAATATTTAAAACAATATGTTATAGCTTCACAAAGGCACAGTATTAATTTTCAACTTGCTAATGCCATCAACAGCCTTCCATAATCAACAATAATGAACATTTTACATCAACAATAACAATTGACAGTTTCCCAAGGGCAATGGTGATTAGATCTTAAAACAACTAAATAAAAATCTTCCATAGCAGGGAAAAACAACAGCACTTTCAAATTCCTCTTCTGTTAGATCCTATAGGACATATTGTAAATTATGTAGATTTTTACTATATGCCTGCAGGACTTGTTTGAAGAAACCTATAGGGATTCTACAGGATATGTTGATTCACAACACTCTGATCTACTGATCAGTTCCTAGGCATAAAGGAAAGGATAAGGAGCCAGAGACCCATAATGGGTCAGGTTTTCACTCCTTTTACATTGCTGGGATTTTCGGGCAGGGGAGGAGAGGCAGAGTACCTATGGCTACAGCTGCTGGCAAAGAGTCACCCATTTCCTTGCCAGAAGACTGCCCGATTTGAGGGTTGCCAGCAAATGTTGGCAGTAGGCCTAGGTTCATTTGTTTTGTTAATAACGGACGCCTTTCCTGTATCGTGTTAATTGTTGTATTTGGTTTTAAAGTTGGAAGACAGAAGGGTGAACTCAAACTATTGTACCACTGCTGCTTGATGTTGTATCTCATGCACTGTTCTATGTTCCAGATATCTGGATGGAAATCAGTTTGTGATGGTGCCCAAGGAGCTCACCACCTACAAGCATTTATTACTTATGTAGGTACTCTTATTGTTACACTTTTAAGATACTAGCATTTAAAACCATATATTCTGTTCATTAATCAATCATAAGGTTTAGTTTGACAGATTACATGTGCACAGGAGGTTGGGCCACTGATAAGAAACTGTTTAGCTCAGAATCAAAGAGTGTTTTTTGTGATGTTGCAATCAAATAGTATTTTTGGAAAATGGATATCTGTCTTGACTGCCTGCTGTACCTATGCATGGCTGAGGACCTTAAAGGCCAAAGAATTTGCACAGATTACAGGCTGTCCCAGGCAGTGCAGCGTATCCCAAAGGGCAAATAATGCAAAGTACAAGTGTAGATTCTTCTGAGTGTTTTGTTGGCTCTCAGGCCCTCACATGTTGCCCCAGGCTTTTCGTGGCTTTCTGGGGAAGCCGAGCCTATGCCTGCAGCAGGTGCAACCCTTCGCACCAATGCTAATGAGGGGGTGTTCCCAGCACCATGCCTCATTTTCCTGCTGGATCACTGGCTGGACACGCCAGGGGAGGTGTAGAGTGACCACTGTTCATGTGACTGTCTCAACAGCGAGTGTTGGTGGGCTGTTTAAACAAGGAGGAGGAGCATATCATATTCGAGCAAGACATCCACAGTAGCAGGGCTCAGTAGGTAACAATTTTGCTGATATTTTTCCCTTAGCAACCTGGGATTGCAACCAATTGCAATGCTTGGAAAGGGGGCTGGGCCATGCTAGCGGAAGTCACCTAACCTGGCACTTTCCTGGTCCATGTTGTTCAGTAACCATTGAGCCACCAGGGATGCCCCTGGAATACACTTGTTCTATGCAGCGTATGTGACATAAATCTGAGAATTATAAATTCAGGTGGCCTAGTGACTTTCAATTGACGTGTCTAGTGGTGCCAGAGTGGAACTGGTGATCAGCGCTGGGAAGTTGATCACAAGACATACAAGAACTTTATTCTAATATTACAATGAATAGTAATGAGATGGAAACACCACAGATGTGATACCATGATTTGCTGTCAGGGACTGCGCTACGCACTCCGATCTCCAATATAAAATATCACTTTGGTAGGAATAACAGAAAAGCAGAATATTTTTTAAATGATGAGAAACTATTAAATGTTGGTGTTCAGAGATATTTGGGTGTCCTGGTACAAAAAACACAAAAAGTTAGCTTGCAGGTACAGCAGGCAATTAGGAAAGCAAATGGCATGTTGGCCTTTATTGCAAAGGGGTTGCAGTACAACAGTAAGGAAGTCTTACTAGAATAGTACAGAGCTTTAGTGAGACCACACTGGCGTACTGCATACAGTTTTGGCTTCCTTATCTAAGGAAGAATATATTTACCTTAGAGGCGGTGCAATGAAGGTTCACTAGATTGATTCCTGGGATGAGAGGGTTGTCCTGTGAGGAGAGATTGAGTAGAATGGGCCCATACTCTCTGGAGTTTAGAAGAATGAGAGGTGATCTCATTGAAACATACAAGATTCTGAGGGGGTTTGACAGGGTAGATGCTGAGAGGTGTCTCCCCTGGCTGGAGAGTCTAGGACTAGGGGATACAGTCTCAGGATAAGGGGTCAGCCATTTAAGATTGAGCTGAAGAGGAATTTCTTTACTCAAACGGTTGTGAATCTTTCAAATTCTCTATTCCAGTGGGCTGTGGATGCTGAGTCGTTGAGTATATTCAAGGCTGAGATAGATAAATTTTTGGACTCTAGGGGGAATCAAGGGATATGGGGATCGGGCAGGAAAGTGGAGTTGAGGTTGAAGGTCAGCCATGATCTTATTGAATTGGTGGAGCAGGCTCGAGGGGCCATCTGGCCTATTCCTGCTCCTATTTCTTATGTTCTTATATTCTTAAAATGAGTGGTCAGGCATATTCTGGGCCGTCTGGAAGCCTTTGTTTAAAGAGAGACCAGCTGTATTTTTATAAGCAGGTTTTAACTTTAGGCTTATAAGAGCTGAAATTTTTGTTTGTATTTTTTGGAAGTTTGTTTATTTTTTGGAGGTTTTTGCCTCAGAGTTAGCAGCAAGATTTATGATTGCTGTAACCAAAATTCTGCATCTGCAAACTCTAATGGGTGTTCATCTCTGTTTGTATTATTTGGAGGAGAAAGAGACACTCGGCGACTGGAGTACTGCTCTGGCACTATGGTTACATTATGGAAATGTCCCCAAATTAGCATAGTTGTTTGGGCCTTAATGAGCCATGTGCACAGTTTGTATGTAGACTTCCAGTTCCTAAACGCTATTTGACCACATTGTGGTGCATTGGGTGCCGTAGACATGTCGTAGGCCTCGAGCCTTCACACCTAACAATATTGGGAGCTGCAGTGCATCAGGTGCCTGCCATCCCAATATGGGCCCCTACAGTTCTGTGTGTCTATGTGTCACATGTATGTCCTTAATTACCAACTGTGTTAATTATACTCAATGTGTTTTCCAGTGATTTAAGTAACAACAGAATCAGTACATTGTACAACCAGAGCTTCAGCAACATGACGGAGCTCCTGACCTTGTAAGTATTAACCCTCAATATTTATTTGGCACTAAACCAGGACTCCTGTTTTCGCTGTAGATATGCTGATCAAACTGGCTATGTTAAACTCTATTGCAAGTTTTCACACTAGATGAGTATTTTACCCTACCTCCAGTAGGTGATTGTTTGTCTGTTTCTGTTGATGAACTGGCATTACATTTTTATTTTCACAGAATTCTTAGCTATAACCGGCTCAGGTGTATTCCAGTTCGAGCATTCGATGGTTTAAAGTTCCTGCGTTTATTGTAAGTACAAGAAAAGATCAGATGGTTCCTTTAGATGTTATGCTAAATGATGCAGCTAACTGTCACCAGCCTCTAATTAACCTTAAGTTGTGTGTTGGAGGTTTGCGGTTTCCCTGCTTCTTCTCTTCTACCAATTAATGCTGTAACTTATATTGGTTGTGTCGCCTCCTCCCCCCACCCCTGTGCTAACAGCTATGACTGAGTGCCAGGAAGACCTGAGCCAGTAATTTCCTTGGAGCTGCACCCACTCTGCTGCCATAACTTTGTTTATGTGCTTCCACCACAATTTCGATTAAGTTATGGCAGCAGAGTGGGAGCAACTCTGAGGAAATTCCCAGCCCTTGATATTGGTGAACCTGAACATTTTAGTTTAGGGTTGCCAACAGCTACATGAGATTAGCGCATCAGGAGTTATTGGCATTAGCACAGCACAAAAGCAATATGAAGGCGGCTTTCTGCATCTCTGACCAGCTTCCGAGTGAGTTACATGTAAAATTTCACTGTGTGCTCTGCAGCTTGATTGTAACAATTTAAAAAGCTTAATTTTGGCCTGTAAGTCTGCTCAAGTGAGTAGGCCCAGACCAGTCCTAAATTACAAGGGGGTGGGGGGGTGGTCATTCACATACATAGAAACAAACGGACCACATTGCAGAGGGTAATATTGGGCGGGGTCTAAAACAGGTCTTCCACCAGATCCTGTGGGTTTCCCGCTCGGCGAGTTAGGTTAAAATTACCCCCAATAAGTGAGTGGACAGAGTTTCAGAAGATAATGGAAGACCCTGAGCTAGGTAGATGTGGTTCCTGGGTTTCATTTAGCACAATGGCCATGGAATTGGTAACCTGCACAATATGGGAATACATTTTGATTATGCCTTAAGTCTGACAAAAGCTTTATTTGCACTTTTGTAGGATCAGAGAAAAATCAGGTCCATGAAAACATGCTCACAGTATCCAGAACTTAGTGCTGTAATGCAGATTTTATTTTTCTCCAGTTGCGATCGAGTTGTGAAGGAGATAATTCGATTCAAGTTAAGGCACTTTCACAGTGGCAATTTTTAAAAATATTGCAACAGGGGAAACCATTGCCCATACGCGGGCTCCCCACATTTACACTCGAAAATTGGCTCCCTTTCCCCAGTGGTGAAATTGCAGAACCACAAAAAGTTGGGGCAATGATTCTGTGATTGGGATGAAAGAGGCCAGATTTAGCAGTGTAAACAAGCACCAATGTACAAGCACCATTCTCCCACAATCCAAACTAAACAAACACCACTGTTAAAATGCTTAAAGGTTTGATCGCACTCTAACCTGTAATTCAGCCTGAAATGCAAACAGTCTAATTGCTGCTTCATAGGCTGAGTAGAATTTAAGTCTGTCTCTGGTAGATTACATTCATTATTTATTATAACCTTTCTTCCAGGTCTTTGCATGGGAATGACATCTCAACTATTCCTGAAGGAGCTTTTAATGACCTCTCATCGCTGTCACATTTGTAAGTACAAACTTCAATAAGGCCCAGCTATTATTTCAACATTTCTTGGATAAGAAGAGCATTTTTCCTGCTCTGGGCTTTAAGTGGATAGAATTCCCCCTCAACTTGGATTAGAACATCTTCAACTAGGCTGCACTCTGTGTGACAGACAGGCGATGAAATCCAAAGAAGAGGACAAACTGATCTTTTCCTCAGGAACAAAAAATGGTTCTGACAGTTTTACAGGCTAATCTGATATTTCCTTCTGCACAGAAAGTTGTAATGTTGAGTTTTGTTACCTTCTATATTGGTGAACCAAATTATACAGATAATATTTTGCTTTGGATGAATTGATTCTCTTGTTTATTATGAATTTAAATTGAATGGAGCCATAGAGCTTTGCCCATACGCGGCAATGATACAGAATCTGAAACTGTATTTGCTATTTCTTCAATCAGGATATTATGAGGTGAAATTGGTCTTTGGCAGTCGAGTAAAATGGGTGATAAAGAATCAGCAGCCCATTTTACAGCCTGCCTGATTTTCTATCCAATGACTTCAATGGAAAAGAAAATTGGGTGGGCTGTAAAACGGGCCGCTGATTCGCATTTGATAAGGTGCCACACAAGAGATTGTTTCACAAGATAAGGGCTCATGGGGTTGGAGGTAATATATTAGCATCAATAGAGGATTGGTTAACAGACAGAAAACAGAGAGTAGGATTAAACGGGTCATTTTCAGGTTGGTAGGCTGTAACTAGTGGGGTGCCTCAAGGATCAGTGATTGGGCCTCAGCTATTTACAATCTGTATCAATGACTTAGATGAAGGAACCAAGTGTAATGTATCCAAGTTTGCTGATGATACAAAGCTAGGTGGGAAAGTAAACTGTGAGGAGGACACAAAAGGCTCCATTTTAAAACCGAGCCGGGAAGGGAGCGGGGGGGGGGCGGGACAAATTGAGGTTGGGAAACCCATTAGTACGGATTTCCCGAACGTCCTTACAATTTTGACGTAAGGACGTCGTTTATTTTTTGTTTGTCGGTTTCCCGTCCGATTGACCAGCCTGATTGACAGGCTGGTTTCAGTTGGACGGGAGACCAGCCAGGGAGAGGACATGTTCAGGTAAGTCTGCAGGTAAGTCTTTGTTTGTACGTGGGCCATGGGTGGGCACGGTGGTATGTAGCATGGGTGGGCACGAGAACATGGGTGGACATGGGGAATAGGTTGGCACAGGGTCGTGAGTCATGTGGAATGGGATCGGGGTCATCGCGGGGGTCCGTGATCGTTGAGGGGGAGGGTTAGGGGGTGGGGGTTGGGGATCTGGGGTTTGTGATCGTGGGGAGGGGGGTCTGCGATCGGGGGGAGGGGTGTCTGCGATCGGCGGGGGGGGTCCACGATTGGGGTCGGGAGTCCGCGATTGTTGAGGGGTCAGTGCAGGTAGGCTTGTTGGGCCTGGGGAAAGCACTCCTGCTCCTCCGGGCCACAAGCTGTACCAGAAGGACACTTACCTAATAGTCTCGGGCCTTCTTGCCTCCTTTCACAAGGCGTAAAACAGAAGGCCCGGGAATCCCGGCCCCCCACAGTTGAAATCGGGAAGTCTGAATAAATGGAGGCCTGAAGCCTCCTTGAAAGGTTTTAAGGCCCGACCCGCCTCCTGGGAGCTTGTTGGTCACCCGCCCCTCTTTTCGCCCCGGTGAAAACTGGAAATGGGCGGGTTGGCGTTGGCGGCGGGTTGGGGGCAAGTCTGAAATAGTGGCAATTTTCAATGCCCCCCCGCCGCGGCCCCAACCCACCCATTTTTCACTTTGAAAATTGAGCCTAAGATACTGCAAAGGGATATAAACAGGTTAAGTAAGTGGGCAAGAAGGTGGCAGATGGAGTATAATGTGGGGAAATGTGAGGTTATTCACTTTGGTAGGAAGAATAGAAAAACAGAATATTTTTTAAATGATGAGAAACTATTAAATGTTGGTGTCCAGGGAGACTTAGGTGTCAAGAACAAGAAACACAATAAATTGACATGTGGGTACAGCAGGCAATTAGGAAGGCAAATGGAATGTTGGCCTTTATTGCAAGGGGGTTGGAGTACAAGTGTAAGGAAGTCTTACTACAATTGTACAGGGCTTTGGTGAGACCACACCTGGAATACTGCGTACAGTTTTGGTCTCCTTATCTAAGGAAGGATATACTTGCCTTAGAGGCGGTGCAATGAAGTTTCACTAGATTAATTCCTGGGATGAGAGGGTTGTCCTGTGAGGAGAGGTTGAGTAGAATGGGTCCATATTCTCTGGAATCTAGAAGAATGAGAGGTGATCTAATTGAAACATATAAGATTATGAGTGGGCTTGACAGGGTAGATACTGTGAGGTTGTTTCCCATGGCTGAAGAGTCTAGAACTAGGGGGCATAGTCGCAGGATAAGGGGTCGGACATTTAAGACTGAGATGAGGAGGAATTTCTTCACTCAGAGGGTTGTGAATCTTTGGAATTCTCTACCCCAGAGGGCTGTGGATGCTGAGTCATTGCATATATTCAAGGCTGAGATATATAGATTTCTGAACTCTAGGGGAATCAAGGGATATGGGGATCGGCAGGAAAGTGGAGTTGAGGTCGAAGATCAGCCAGGATCTGATTGAATGGCGGAGCAGGCTCGAGGAGCCGTATGGCCTACTCCTGCTTCTCTTTTTTTATGTTCTTATCACCCGTTTTGCACTACCGTCAAAGACCAATTTCACTCCTATGTGTTTTAATTTGCACAGAAATGACAGCTGAAGGATGTTTTGATATTAACAACAAATACATTGCAGGGTATATCTCAATATTGCAGCAGCTGTAGAAAAAATTGTCTTGAGGAAGCATGTATTCATATCATCAGACGTGTGTTGCCAGATCGGTAGTACAACATCTGAGGCTGTGATCCTGAATCTGTAGTTCTCTGATCAGGTCACACCTTGTGCACTGTGTTCATTTCTGTTACTAAAGCACAAGGGAAACATCCAAACCTGAAAGCAATGTAGAAATGATCCATGAGACTGATTCCCTCTAATGTCAAAGGACGGAAGTATGAGGAAAGTTTAGAAAAACTCAGGCTCTGTAGCCTTAAAAGAAGGTGAATGAGGGGGGACCTTATAGAGATATATAATGATACCAATTGGAATAGCAAATGCTAATCCGGGGCACAGATTCAAGAAAAATCAACACCATTTGACAAGGAATATAGAGACAAGCTATTAAAAGGCAAGTTCAAGATTGATGCCAGTATGAGTAATTAATACCTGGCGTAGTCCTCCAAGGAGGGGGGGTGCGGGGAGCCAAAACTCTGGAATTATTCTAGAGGAAGTTAGATGCAGTGATGGGGGGGTGGGGGCCATAGGTTTCTATGGAAGGATATTTTTGTTAGGCATGGGTATTAAGGGAAATGGAACCAAGGCGGGTAAATGGAGTTAAGATACAGAGCAACCATGATCTAGTTGAATGGTAGAACAGGCTCAAGAGACTGAATGGCCTACTCCTGTTCCTAAGTTTGAGATGGGTTGAACAGCTTCATTTATACTTATTTTTGTGATCTTTTATGTTAATATTTGGGCATATAGAAAAACAATTAATCAACTTTCTTGTCTATGCAGGGCCCTTGGTGCAAACCCACTGTATTGTGACTGTAACATGCAGTGGTTGTCTGACTGGGTAAAGTCAGGCTACAAAGAGCCAGGCATAGCTCGCTGTGCTGGACCTGGTGACATGACAGATAAGCTACTGCTCACCACTCCTTCCAAGAAATTTGAATGTCAAGGTAATGCCACCAATTTAGTACATCAAAAATGTCTTTGTATTGGAGTGAAGAGATTAAATCAGAACTTTCTAATGTGGATTATCTGTCAGATTGACTTCCTGGACTAATAACTATTTGGTTGGAGTTGACTGGCTACACTTATAACAAGGAGCTTTGACATTAACTTTCAGATAAAGCTTTTTGTAACCTTTAATTGCCCTTTGACTTTCTTTGGTTGCATGTAATCTAACACTCTTTAATCTTTCATTTGTGACCTTTGACATCCTGTGCCCTGCCAATAGAGATTCCAGGGCCTTGCGGTTTTCTGGTGCCAGGTAAGACAGCTGACCCGCCCTTGGCAATAATGGATGGTGTTGAACACAGACCTTCTGCCTTTCCTTAAATGTGATCCCAAAAAAAAAACCTGATCCCTCAAATGGACGTGTTTTACTTAGATTACTAATGTCCATTTGATGTGAATATACAATTTATGCACTGTCAGTCTGACTTCCGACCTTAAATCCATAGTGCATGAATTAAAGCCTACATTAAAAAAAGACAGTGAAATAAATGTTTGTCTTGTTTGAATGTTGTATTGCCTTTATTGTGCATTTTTGAAGATATTATTGTCGATAATAGAGTATATTTCACAATTAGTCCAGTATTCTCTTCTAACCAAAAATCTTGGATTATTTATTTTACTGTGTGATATAATCCATATTTGTATCTTTGTCAATGCTGACATGTTCATATGCATAATTGAAATTTAAGCAAAAAAGTTTTCTGCAGCAAACTTGCACAATGAATCAAAGAAAAAGTTTTGTTAAGATACCATTAAATTAGATTTCTCTCAGCTAAGTTTAGAACTGGAGCCCTGACCTTCTTGCACTAGTACCATGCTGATTACTGTGCTCTAATTGAAGTCTGGGATCAGTCATTTATTTGCAGTTGTTTATCTCTGCCCAATATTATTTATCAGACATCGAAGGATTTCAGGCCATTTGGGGTTATGAGCGTTACCATCATTTTGGTGATTCTTCAGTATTCTTATTGCCAAAGGTGTTATAAATTAGACAAATGATGAGTGGTCAACCACAAAATAAAAAATCTTGGGATTTTTGTGAATGAAATTAGTTCTCATTTTCTAGTATTTACCCTCCAGGTAACACTTGCTTGACTTACACAAGTATTTTACTTTTCAAGGTCCCATTGACATCAATATTCTAGCCAAGTGTAACCCTTGTCTTTCTAACCCGTGTAAAAATGATGGCACTTGCAACAATGACCCCGTGGATTTCTATAGGTGCACCTGTCCTTATGGATTCAAGGTATGTTCAGATCTTGCACAGAACAATAAAAATTACAGCTCTAGTATATCATAAAAATGTCAGCATCCAATTGCCCATTCCCATGGTGGTGGGAAGAGTAGGTTACTATTGCTGTGATTCATGTGAGATTTAACTTCATGAACTCATAATTCTACATGTACAATAGGTTCAGGTTTAGGATCTGGTTACTCATCATCATGTATGCTGCATAGAACATAGTGGATGATGAATGACTAATGTTTGTGATTCCGAGTTGTCACTCATGCCCATGCATATCCTAGACCAAGGAGGGACTTCACGTACATTTGTTATTTTAGTGAGAAAAAAACATTTATTCCATCAAGTCCACTTTTTCCAACATACCATGGAATATTTGAACTGTCATGACATTTCTCTAGCCTACTTAATCTGCTGGAGGTTTCAGGAAGAAAATGCTCCTTAAATTGCTCCCTGAAGATAGTTGAGGAAAAGATCCTGATATTGATTCAACAATATATACACATATATATATATATATATATATATATATATAACATTATTCAGCTCTGATTACATGCATTCTGCAGTCACCAGGACTGGAACGATCATGTTCCATAGAGAATTTAATCTTCGATAACCTTCAATCTCATTCTTCATCAGACATTTATCCAACTGTTTTTGCTTGGAGCCTATCCCACATCTATTACTTAATGGGGGAAAAAATCCTTGTGATATGAGTCTCACTGCAGGCTTGTTAATTTTATACTTGTCGTTAGACCTGGGAATATGCGGTTTAAATGAAAAATAACTACTAACATTCACGTTAACCACCCTTTCAGAATATTAAAGACGCAGATCACATTTCTTCTTTTCTCCAGTGAGAATTAATTTTAATGGATGGAAAATCACAGGCTGTGGGCCCACAGTTCCTAAACTGCACTCTTTGCTGGGAGAGGCCGATCGCAGAATCAGCCTCATGATTTTATAACAAAACATGGATTTTTTTTGTGCAAAAAATTAGTTTTGTTATATCAGGATGAGTAAAGTGCATTGGCAAAGAGACTGTAGTCAAGGGAGGGCAAAAAGTGGATAACAACAACAAGTTTGTATCTTATGTTAGAGGAAATAATCTGTAGAGGGCTAGAATTCTTAGAGGATTCTGCTGGTCTAAGTCTGATAGGAGACCACTGTAACCTCCAGGAAAACGGCGATGACACAATTGTACCGGGTCTCCGCTATTTCTAGGAGTTTCCCCTTTGCTTTGTGAAGGTTAGAACTTCCGTCTGCCCCTTACAAGACAAATGATGGTTGGGGATGAAGCAGGGCAGGCATTCTCTAAACCAAGAGTTCCCACTCCTGGTCTTGGAAGGGTACCATAATGGTGGCCGATACGCTGACTGAGTGGAGGCATATGTGGGCCCCACCAGTGGAGTCCAGGCCAGGCAAGCAGTACGCCTAGACTCTCAATGAATTAAAATTTAAAGGAAATATTGATGCAGGGGGCCGATGGGACCATCGCAATGGTCCAGGTGGGGCCTTGTCAACGCCCATTACCCCAGGCAGGCATTCTGGCATGCATTGGCAAGCGAGTTGCAGAGATGTGCCTGAATTGGTGCCAGCACCCCCTTGATCCATGCTAATGAGGTGCTCTCACACTGATCCCGCAAATTCCAGCAGGAACAATGGTGGAGGACACCACTGGTTGTGATCCTGGCTTAACCCCCGTGATTTCACCCGAGGAATTTTAGGGCCCATGTGTTTACATAATAATGTGCAGACGGGGATATAATTTTTAGACATTAGAGAGGGTAACAGGGAAATAAAATATTGCTTATGAGTTACGGATGTGGAAATCTGGCAGCCAGCCGTTGGTGTTGCACAGCAGCTCGTTGCTGGAGAAAAGCATGAGTGTGTATTACCGAGAGGACAGACATCAGTTAATTACTGTTCAGTGTTGTCACACAGATGGTATCATCCCTTGGTATCTCATTTATTCTGCCAGGTCAAGTAAGCCTGCTAGATTGACCTAACAGATCCTTGGCAGCTGATAGCTGTCTATCCTCCAGGCAGAATATGAAATAATATATTGCTAGAGTGACAGTTGATAGTAATTTTAAAACTGAAGAGTGACAGTTGATAGTAATTGTAAGACTGAATATCAGGCCTAGACTTCAAAGTGCGTGTGTCCCCGTGGGACTGTTAGTTCTGTAAGTGCGCTCTGCAGTGTTCAGATGGATAACAGTCTGAATTCAAAATTCTCATTTGTGGATCCACAAGAGCTTTACAGATTTTTCTCCAAAGGCCTACTTTTTTTTTAAAAAAAGCCTTGCATCCTTGGACATTTTCCTTGTACCAGCTGTACGAATGTTGGATGGTCTTTACATTTATTGTTTAAATTTGTTAGACTGGAATTTTCCTGCAGTGACTGGTGGGTGGAAGTTAAGGGAATGTAAACCAAGACTGTCTACTTCCACTTACAAAAAAAACCCCTACTCCATCCCTACCTCACACTCACTTGCCTTAACCCCTTCCCCACTCAGTCATCTCCATATTCAACATTTCCCTGCTGGAAAGCCTCCACAGCTCCACCTTACATGAACTCCAACTCATCCAAAACTCCACCAATCATATCCAATCCCACACAATGTTCTGCTCACCTATCAACCTGATCCTTGCCAATCTTCATTGATTCCCTGTCCCTCAGGACATCAACTTCCAAATCCTTGTCCTCATTTTCACATCTTTCCATGGCCTTACCCCTCCTGACCACTGCAACCTCCTCCAGCCCTATGTCCCTCCTTGCATCTTCCACTCTTCCAACTCTGGTTCACTGTGCATTTTATCCACTTGCTTCTCTACTATCAGTGCCAGAGCCTTAATTTATCTCAGTCCAACTCTCTGGAACTCTCTACCAAAACTTTCCACCTTGCTTCATCCTCCCCACTTCAAAAGCCTTCTTGAAATCTATCTCATCAACCTTGCTTCCAATCACCTCCCCCAAAATTTCCTCCTACTCCAATTTGGATCCAACACCAAACTGTGAAGCACCGTGAGATATTTTGCTATATTAAACTTGATATACAATTGAAAATTGATGTTGTCTTTGTCATCTTGCACATTACAGGAGCTTTCCTCTCTTCAGTCAAAGTAGATGTGATAGCTTTAACTTTTTTATTTGCTTGACAATTGAATGATGTACTTGAATTTTTATCTGAACTGAACTGCTCTGATTTACGTTGGACAGAGGCTTTTATGGGTCTGTGAAAAGAATGGGTTTGTTGGGTAGAATAGCCTTTTCTTGTTTCATGTTTATGCTCTTACCATGCATTTGTTTCTATATTGGCCTTTTGCCTAGATTTCTCAAAAAAAACAGACTAGTTGATCTCCCCTGGTGTTATTCACAGATATATATGGTCTGGGCTTTTGTCTCTTTCCACTGCTGCTGCTGGACTGTGCTCAGTGCATTGCAATCAGAAATGGAGTGTTCTTACTCTTGTCCAGGTTACTCCCTCTGCCTCCAAACCTTTCGTCTCTCTGTGTGAGCTAGTTCCTGACCCTTTTCTCTCCTATACGATTATTTGTTGTTACTATTCCTGCTTCTTCATTCTAATTTGATTCGCTACACAGTTGTATTTCTTCTGGCCTGATTGGTATCCTGCTGTTATTTCCATTCATTATCCTCAGCCATGAGCTTCAGGAAATAATTAGTGTCGAGATTTAAACCGGCCAGTTTCCACCAGGTGAATCAGTTGGCCAGTTGTATATATATTGGAGCCCTAGCTGCACATTGGCTCCTTGGAATTGTAGTCTCACTGGGGCACGTGCGACAGAGCATATCAGGAGGTCTCTGAACTTGAGGAGTCAGCTCGATGGTAACGTGAAGTTTTGCACAATGAGGTTGGTGAATAATGAAGTAGAAAATAAGTGATTAGAAAGGAGAAAAACATGGAGACTTAAACACTTAACTACTTGAGGAGGAATGTTGTCCGACTTGATGTAGGTGACCGATTCAATGTCAATGATATACACAAGATAGTCTAAATATACATATATATACATGCTATCTCATTTATGATTTGCACCCTGTGATCTGCTGACAGGAAGTATACTGACGATTGGTAAGATGATATTGGAAGCTTCCCCTCTTTCCCTCCTTACCCGTGATGAAGTGTTTAACTAGTGTGCAGTAACCTGGTTGACAGTTGTAAAAACTCAACAATAAACTGCAGAGTAATGAAGCAAATCCTCTTTCAACAAAAGCCATAACTAGAATTGAGCTTGAGTGCTCTGTAATTGGCTGTTGAGCATGATAACTAGCAGGCCAGCTTCTTATGTATTTTTGTGATGGTTTATACTAATAGGTTTGTTTATGCATTTATAGTCAATGCTTTCAGTAAAATGTTCTCTTCAATTATTTAAAGCGTAGCCCTTAATGCCTGGATTAAATACTTTATGATCAGCACAATGCTGGACAATATAAACTTCACATGGGGGTACATTGAGACTAAAGAAGTCGAACATAAGTCTTAGTATCTATAAAATGTGGAGAGCAATTTCTCATTACAGCAACTCAAATTATACATAACTGTCCATCTTCGCCAAGATAAACAAAAAACCCTTTTAATCTTAGCAGTATTTGCTGCCTATTTGTTGCCACTAATTAGTTTTAATTTTATTTTCAATGAAAAATATTTTTCATGAAGCCATCGATGCAGCAGATATAGTAGCTGCTTTGTGTACACCAGGCAATATGGTGGCACAGCTGAATTTAGACTGCTGCTCCCAGTCTGTCAACCCACTCCTGTAATGACTGTTTATGTTGGACTGTTGTTCCTGGTCTGTCATATCCACTGCTGTAATGACTGTTTAAGTTAGAACCTTGTACCCAATCCTGTAATGACTATTTATGTTGGACTGTTGTTCCCAGTTTGTTGTACCCACTCCGGTAATGACTGTGTAATTAACTGCTCATACTTTGTTCCTCTGCAGGGGCAGGACTGTGATGTTCCCATACATGCCTGTGTTAACAGCCCATGCAAAAATGGTGGAACCTGTCATCTTAAAGAGGGGGAAAAAGATGATTTCTGGTTTGTATAGCTTGATTTATGTTTATTTTATTAAAAATAGCAATGAGCATGTTATAGAAATCCAGAATTCACTAATCAACATTACACAACAGTCCCTTTAATGTACTTCAACTGGGGAATCTGGTAAGGACTCTGAGGAAAAAGTAAACTTTATACATTAATAAATTATTTGTGTAGAGCTAAAAAAAGAAATAGCAGGTTGATTTTTCTTTATCCCAGCAGTGCTACAAGCTTTGATCTAATAATACAAAATGTACATATATATCTTGAACTTGCTAAAGAAGCAAAAATACATGGAAGAAATTCTACGCAGGTAGAATTTAAATATAACCTAAAGAGATGAGCAAAGGAATATTTTATCTCTTCGTTAAAGAGCAACTCGAAGCCATAAAAGTGAGCTTCATTTTATTAATCTGCGAGAGAGATGTGAAACAGAACTAGGGACTGATGAGATATTAGTGCGCTGAAACAGAAAATTAAAGAGTTTTTTTTCAGACCACTGCTCTACACCTGATAATCACCTTGTGAACATTACTGTTTCTGAATGCTTCTGAAGTTTTGGTCTAATTAGAAAAAGAAAGTTCCAAACTTTTCAACAAAAAAAAATTGTTCATAGATGAGCAGGTTAAAGAGAACTTTTATTCTAACATTTTTTGAAGTCTTTGGCTGTCTGATTGTTACCAAACTGTGCGTGTGCCATTGTTCGATTGAAGATTGAGACTTTTTGTTATAGCATTGCTGGAGTCACCCTCATTGATTTAAAATAAAGGAAACAGAGTTGGACTTTTTAGTTATTAACTAATTATTAATTTTGGAATAGCACTGAACGTAGCATTAGGGTAGATTTTCCACTGGAGTTATACCAGGAGGCCGGTGTAACTCCAGCAGACACGGGCGGGAAAATGCTTCAGAGCTTGCTCCGCCAGCTTTACGCTGCTCCCACCACTTCCACTTTTTCACCAGAAGTGACGGGTCACTTACCGTACCTTTGCCCATATGTAGGTGGGCATATTAAAATAACATGAAAATGACAGAAATTCATGGTCTTGGACGCCTATTTAAAATTTAAATGCCAAGCTTGAAAATAAATTGAATAATTGTTTTCACGTTTATATTGGTAGCAAAGATGTTACCAGCAACACTACTCCAATTGGTGGTGGAGGCCGAGGAAACCCACCAAAAACGTTTAAATGTCACTGAGGCTGGAAAATACCACATCTTTGTGGTTGACGGAAGCGCCACCACATTCCAGTTTCCCCTAAAGTGGAATTCCTGGGCACTGTCTCTGTGCAAAATTTGGTCACTGCTTGGTCTACATGTACACATTTATGCAGGTGCCCATTAATTAGATTGGATTTTCAGTGGTTTTAAATCATTCAGTGTACCTGATGACTCTGCATAGGATGCCCGTTCATATGTGAAGAATGCAATGACATGCAGTATTCCTTAGCAAATGTTTTCTGGTGTGGTTGGTTGAAAATTGATAGAATGTTATTGCGGTGAAACAGATAATGAAAAAGTCATTCTCAAACTGCTGCACCAGAGCAGATAAACATCCTATGAGCTTCACAGATTTCAGGACATTAAGTAAAAGCTTAAAATGAGTGCAGCTACACGTTCATAAATTATGAAGCAGTGCACTCTATTAGTGTAGTTTAATAATTTCACATGAGAATGGTAATTAACTTATTAAGGTTGTTAAGTATACGTGCGGCTTCATACTTGCATGCATCATTAAGATAATAAAGATCTTTTTTTCCTGTGGAAGGATTAACCAGCTGCAGTTTTTGCATCGGGATGTTTTTATATAGGTATTAATTTGCAGTTATTCCATTACCAATACTAAACGTGCTGATCTATTTAATGAGATGTTCTGCTAGAAAGAGTGAGTATTTACATTAAGATGTGTTTTTCACATTCCTTTAAATTTACCCATCGCCCCTTGTAAGCACCCCTTAGATAAATTTCAACTTGTCCTACTGAGGAAAAGGCTTGCCTTATCTTTTGTACTGCTAAAATGGTGCTTACTTGGGAGATTTACAACAGTCCTATTTATTTGATTCCACAAAAAACAGTAGGGTAGCTTTATTCGATTGTTTATACCTGAATAATGGGTGTCCAGTGGGCATAACTGATGAAAGAGTGGGTGGAAATCTGTTCAAACGTGGTTTGTAAGGTCAACTCATTTGCAGGGGGGGTTCTACCCTCTCACCCACATTGACATACAGCGGTGTATATACCTGGCAGCGACTGTGTGCAACTGATTACACAAACTCTGGGCAAGCAGACAGCCAGGTGTAAAACTACTATCTGCTGAAGTCCTAACTGTAGGACTGGCACTGCTAATGGTATTAGTGGTCAACCATGCCCTCTATTCCTCTTCCTCCATTTCCCTCCAGGCATGCTGTAATGTCCAGTGGGGAGCAGGGCCACCCATCTCACTTTCATCTTATTTTTTTCACCACCTCCACTTTGCCAGTGATCAAACGTGGGATTGGAGTGTTCTTCTGCTCCATACTTGGCCACAGACTCAGTTTCCTGCCTCCACAGTTATTCTGCCAGTCATTGGTTTTGCCAGGCATTTTTGCTACCCAAACAGCCTTTGCAAAAGCTGAAATGTACATTAAAAATATTAGCAGCCTTTGTAATTGCTACCAACATTTTTAATACCCACATGCAGCCAGTTACCTTTAAATGACACATTCTTTTAAATTTACCCATCATTCCTTGTAAGCCTCAGAAGCTAATGGACTGGGTCCCAGATAGGAAAGCCACATGGAGTGTCAAAGCTTAAGTGAAGACCTGAATCAAAATGTGACTGAGGGCAGAGGGGAGAATGAAATGAGTGAGATCTAGTGATGCCTGTAGCCAGCCTAGTTATACTGACTGACAGACTGGCTGACTTACTGACTGATGATGAGGCTCCTCTTTTAAAAGGACAAGTCAAGGATTGACGCAGCCTTATAGTGAAGTCACTTACCTTGTGTTTACTTTAACTGGATGACCATTAATCCTGAAGGCTCTGTTATTATTGCAATAAACTAGGTGTACAGAAATCATGCAGGGCCACCCATGCACAAGTCTTCCTGCTTAATTAGGACAATCTTGAAGTGTTTTGTGCTTACTTTCCATCTAGCGTTTTCCAGTGTGTGAATATAAGTTGTCCTGTTCCCTCAGGTGCTCATGTGCTGATGGCTTTGAAGGTGAGGTCTGTGCTGTAAACGTTGATGACTGTGAGGACAACGATTGTGAGAATAATTCCACCTGCATTGATGGGATCAATAACTACACTTGCCTCTGTCCACCTGAATACACAGGTAAGGGAAGTAGACGGTGGTAGAAACCTCAATCTCACCAAAACAAACGATAAATGCATATTAAAGAGACAAGACTAAGATTGTCCGATTTTTGTAGTGTGTAAAGAATAACAGGAAACTTGTGCAGTGTTCCTTTTTCTGTTCTGTGACAAATTATATTAAAATGAAACTGCATTTTCCTTGTTCAAATGTGGACCGCTTGTTGTGCAGTAAGAAATTATTGAACGGCTATTTTTTTTAAAATTATATTTTCTCCTCCCATTTTTTTCACTCTGATTTGCTCCCCTTACCTCTTCTTCCCAAAGGCACTGACTCATGCTGGAATATGGTTCCATAAGCAGTGGCAACCCTCCAGCAATTCAGCCACTGGCTATTCTTCATGTGAGGCCAATTGTAGCACCTCTGTCTATCATCACCCCAGCTGAGATCAGCTAATTTAACATAGACCAGAGATTTAACCCGGAACCTTCCTAGACCGTATAGCACACTTAAAACACACGATGGAATATATATGTATTCCAGAAACTTATGTATTAGTTTGTAAAATAACTTGAATGCAGTAAGAATTAAGTCTGAAATTACTGTTTGCAATGTTAACATATGAATGCTTAATGTTCCTTTTAAGATAGCAGACAAAGGAATATCATACAAATATAGTAAGTGCAGATGCTGATATTGCAAACGGTAATTGCTAGGCTTTAAATTCTTAAGTGTTGAGGTATTTGACAGATGATTAAACCTGAAGGTAGTTATTTCCCATTGTGTGGTATTTTCTTTTGAATGTCATTTATGTAAAATATCTTTTAAGCTCTGTTCTAGTTCCCCATTCCACCTTGTCTTCTGCCTGATTTGTTGGTTGAATGGGAATTTATTAAACCTGGCCTCAGTCTAACAAGTGGTAATTTGGGAAAGCAATGTTGCAGTTTAGTCCGTTTACTGCTGCAGTGTAAGTTTTTTTAACATGACTTTATAGAACCAGAGCCATCTGGAGACTTGAGAGGCAGCTGTCTAGATGGCTTCTACCACTGAAGATGCACAGTATGAAATAATCCGATAAACTAAAGGACGATGCCAACAAACTACTTTGAGGTAGTTGTGTCACATGTACTAACCACGAACAAAAACAGAGGAACAAAGGCTTTAGTGTCGGAACTGTGCGTCGCCTTGTTCCACTGTGTATTTTCTTTGGAATACTGGGATCCAATTTCCTACAGGCGCAAGAAACCTACCACAGATTTATGGTAGATTGAGAGGGAATAGAGCTGAAGGCCTGCGTGATATGGAATGCTGCCGCAGCCCTGCATTATTTCACAGTATGGCATTCCCAATGGTGTGCTTAGCAATGGAACTTTTCAAATTTGTCACTGATTTCACATGTTTTAACTCAGGATTTCATTTATGTCTTCTAAAATGGAATATTAAAAATGTTTTATTACTTACAATGCACTAAATTAAACAGTAAATTGGAAGTAGGCATTGTCTAGATGTATCGTTGAATCAGTTTTTTTCTACACTAGCAGTCATGTTAAATGGTCTCTCAACTCTGTGCAGCTATTGTAGATCTCTGATGCAAATACATTTGATTATGAAAAAGAAATAAAGTTTTTATACTAATACTATATTAAAAGCCATATCCAACTAATGGGTCCTCCTGAGATTTCAGCTGCAGTTACCCTTGACACCCTTTACAATGGTCCCAGGCACAGGGACCGAAAATCCAAGGCCCTCTTGGGACATTTCTGCCGTAAGTCCAGAAGAGCCAGAATTAGGCCAGGACCTAGATATGTTGGGCCCCGGCCTTCCCCACAGTTTCTGCTGAGCCTTGTTTGGGACATAGTCTGTGCCCACCAGGTTGGCAATTGTCTTGTCCTTAATCTGACGGAACAGTGGTGGGCTTATAGGCCAAACATGAGGAGGCATACAAGCTTGCAGGCTTTTGTATATGGGGCCTACCTGGGATCATGGCCTGGACCCTCAAAGATTGGGAGCGGTCATCCCACACTGGATTTTCTGCCCTGCCCTTCCTAGGAGGCATGCAAGATGCACCCCTAGTGGTGCGAACACTTGCCCAAATTATGTAAATAAGGTAACTTTCACCTGACCCCGCACACTTTGGTGGGGTCAGCACCAAAGATCACCGGCAGGCATAATCCCAGTAATTATGCCAGGATAATCTGCCTGTGGATTTTTAGGGTATTGTTTCTAAATACTTGTTCTGTACGACACAAACAAAGGATATAGTAGAGATTTGTTGTAGAAATTCAAGTACCAGAGGACAGGACCAGCTCGCAGAATATAAATGTTTTCTACACTATCCCGGTGAAGGTGGATCATTGAGATGCAAACTTTTCTACGTAGAGTGGAATTCGATCAGTGAATACAAAGAAAAGACCAGTGATTAAATCAAGGATAAAATCATCTGTCTCTGTACTTAGACCCCAATCAGTCATATCTGTGATAGATCTGCCAGAGTTCATTGGGGTTAGATAGACTTCACCCAGGTAGCCCAGTGACACCGAAACTAACCACATTAACCACAAAAATAGGCCGTGTGGTTGATAGTGAGGAGGAAAGCTGTAGACTGCAGGAAGATATCAATGGACTGGTCAGGTGGGCAGAAAAGTGGCAAATGGAATTCAATCCAGAGAAATGTGAGGAAATGCATTTGGGGAGGGCAAACAAGGCAAGGGAGTACACAATAAATGGGAGGATACCAAGAAGTGTAGAGGAACAGAGGGATTTGGAGTGCATGTCCACAGATCCCTGAAGGTAGCAGGACAGGTAGATAAGGTGGTTAAGAAGGCATATGGAATACTTTCCTTTATTAGCAGAGGCATAGAATATAAGAGCAGGGAGGTTATGCCAAAACTGTATAAAACACTAATTAGGCCACAGCTTGAGTACTGCGCATAGTTCTGGTCACCACATTAT
Source organism: Heptranchias perlo (assembly GCF_035084215.1). Lineage (NCBI taxonomy): Eukaryota > Metazoa > Chordata > Chondrichthyes > Hexanchiformes > Hexanchidae > Heptranchias > Heptranchias perlo. Next base: position 105,421,260 of record NC_090325.1, on the reverse strand, counting down.
AGGAAAGATATGATTGCATTAGAGAGGGTGCAGAGGAGATTTACGAGGATGTCGCCAGGACTGGAGAATTTTAGCTATGAGGAAAGATTGTACAGGCTGGGGTTGTTTTCCTTGGAACAGAGGAGGCTGAGGGGTGATTTGATTTGAGGTGTACAAAATTATGAGGGGCCTAGATAGAGTGGATAGGGAGGACCTATTTCCCTTAGCAGAGAGGTCAATAGCCAGTGGCCATAGATTTAAAGTGATTGGTAGAAGGATTAGTGGGGAGCTGAGGAGAATTCCTTTCATCCAGAGGGTGGTGGGGGTCTGGAACTCACTGCCTAAAAGAGGCAGAAACCCTCAACTCATTTAAAAAGTACCTGGATGCGCACCTGAAGTGCTGTGATCTACAAGGCTACGGACCAAGTGCTGGAAAGTGGGATTAGGCTGGGTGGCTCATTTTCGGCCGGTGCGGACACGATGGGCCGAATGGCCTCCTTCTGTGCCGTAAATTTTCTATGATTCCATAATTCTATGATTTGCATTTGCTTGCTGATTGATCCAAACTTTGTATTTCCGGAATACTTCAGGCTGGGTTGAAGAAAGGGGTGTAGGTCACATATGATGGGCCGTGTCTTTAGCTATGGTAATAGTGACCTGAATGTTTTCACTTGGTAGATTACCCTGGAGTAAATTGCATAACTTACAGAGCACTTACTTGAAGAAAAGGGAAACATAGGAGTGTCGGCATTAAGAGATTGATGGTGTGTGTCCGCTCCCTATATTATTAGTGCAGAGGACTGAGGCCTAACACATGCTGGAGGTGCCCAATATGGGCAGAAAATACAAAGAGGGTTTGGAAGTCTGTACACAAAGCCTGCTGTAGAATCAATAGGCCCAAACTTGCATATAAATTAGGCAGGTTCCACATATTGGGCTTGATTTTAAAAGTTAAAAAACGGGTGGGGGGGGCACTGAAAATTGCCACCATTTTAGACCCGCCTCCAACCTGCCCATTTCCGGTTTTCGTGGGGGCGGGACGAGGGGCGGATGACCAACCCGCTCCCAGGAGGCTGGTCGGGCCTTGAAACTTTTCAAGGAGGCTTCAGGCCTCCATTTTTCACTATTTCCCGATTTCAACCCCGAGGGGCCGGGATTCCCGGGCCTTCTGATTTTCGCCTTGTGATAGGAGGCGAGAAGGCCCGAGACTAACAGGTAGGTGCCTAGAAAAGCACAGCTTCTGGGCCCGGAGGAGCAGGAGTGCTTCCCCCAGGCCCAACAAGCCTACCTGCACGGACCCCCCTCCCCCCACTGATCGTGGACTACCCCCGTGCCCCCCCCCCCCCGATCGCGAACCCCCGACCCTCCCCCTCTGACCCCCTGACCCCAATCCTCCCCCTCCAACCACGATCCCCCCCCGACCCCATCAACGATCGTGGACCCCCATGATGACCCCCGATCCCGGCATCTCCCCCTCCGTGACTGACCCCTTTTCCCATCCCCATGACTCGCAACTCCCGTGCCCACCAAAAAAATTGCTGGCCATTGAGGAAACTATATCCCACTTGCCCAGTTCCCCTCCCCACACCAGAAAATCGACTGTGATGCAACAGGCAGCCAGCAGCACTCTGCTGCTGTTGAAGCCTGATATTCTGTCCCTGGCACTTCCAAGGCATCATGAGCAATGCAACTAGAACACCAGAAAATTATGCAACTGAGCTGACCTCACGTCATCCAGTGAGGACTGCTCATTTGTAGCACCTGAGTAGCTCTGCCACCAATGGTACCTAAAGGTACGTGATGATAATTTTGATATTGATTTATTCAGTTGAGGGGAGAGGCATCATGTGCAGCTGATGCAATGAAATGTATCCAAACATTTACATTATTGTACTGTGTATTTGGAAACGAACAAAGATGTTTGCCAAACACCTCTTCATGAAGATCAGGTCCTTTTAAGAAGGTCAGATCTACAAAGTGAAATGTATAGATTGACCTCTTCTTCCTCCACTTCATGGGGGTAATTTTGACTTTGGGTAATAATGTAAAATGGACAATATTGATTCAGCCGCCCATTATACATCTCTCCCGATTTTCATTTCAATTACACTAGCACCCAAAGTCAGAATTATCCCCGGTGTGACTGTTATTAGATGCTCTGGTCTAATCTGATGCCACAAACTTTGTTCCCTAGCCACCGATTCCATCCCCCTCCCTGGCCACTGTCTGAGGCTTAACCAGTTCGCAATCTCGGCATCTCATTTGACCCCACGCTGAGCTTCTGACCCCATTTCCTCTCCATCACCAAGACCACCTGCTTCCGCCTCCATACTATCACCTATCTCCACCCCTGCCTCAGCTTATCTGCTACTGAAACAATCATCCATGCTTTTGTTATCTCAAGACTCAACTATTCCAATGCTCTCTTGGCCAGCCTCCCACCTTCCACCCTCTGTAAACTTAAGCTCATCCAAAACTCTGCTGCCTGTATCCTAACTCACACCAAGTCCCATTCACCCATCAACCCTGTGCTCACTGACCTACATTGATTCCTGGTCCAGAAATGCCTTGATTTTAAAATTCTTATCCTTGTGTTCAAATCCCTACATGGCCTCAACCTCCCTGTGTTTGTAACCTCCTCTGAATCTCTGCATTCCTCCAATTCTTGCCTCTTGCGCATCCTCGATTTTAATCACTCCACCATTGGTGGCCGTGCCTTCAGCTGCCTAGGCCCTAAGTTCTGGAATTCCCTCCCTAAACCTCTCCGCTTCTCTACTTCCCTCTTCTCCTTTAAAACGCTTCTTAAAAATCTACCTCTTTGACTAAACTTTTGGACGCCTGGCCTAATATGTCTTTACGTGGCTCGATGTCAAATTTTGTCTCATAACGCTTCTGTGAAGTACTTTGGGATGTTTCTATTCCATTAAAGGTGCTATATAAATGCAAGTTGTTCTTCAACCCAATCGAGCCGCAGCTGCATTTATTATTAGCCACTCTGTACAATGTAGCTGTGCAATGGGACATTGATGTTATTGCGGAGAGGGGAAGAGTAGCATGCTACTGATTATTGCTTGAGTGCCTTTAAGACCCAGTCCAAAGACATAGTCGATAGTGTCGCTACCTTAGTGACTAGCTTGATCCTGTTCTGTGTGTTTTGCCAACTCATTTTGCGGCATTAAGGGTTTTGTCAACAGATCAAGAAATAACAACAGTTGTAGAATTTCCTGACATCAGGTGAACACATGAAGCCAGAAAACCTAAAGACCAATGTCTGCCACTAACAAAACCTGCTAATTTTGTTTACTGACCTGTTACTATAATTTGCTAGCACACATTTGCTATCACAAACTCTGAATGATTATTTTAAAGCTAGATTTTAGAGTTTGGCAACATATTTCTAGTCAAGTGAATAATGAAGAGTGCCTCTGCAGTTGAGTCTCATAAAAACAGCTACTAGAACAAGAAATGTAGGCTCTCCTAATACGTTAGTGGGTAGATGCACATCCCAGTGTGTTACTGAGTAAATACAGACTAGGAAGGTCTCAGGTTGGATCCCTGGTCTGTGCTGAGTTATCCGATCTCAACTGGGTGGCAGTTGCGTTGTCACAGTTCACCTCAGTTCCCCTGCGCAAGTTAGAGTTCCTGCTCCAGATCACTGTCTAGGGACCCCTGCTGGAAAGTGCATGCATGTGGACATCAGGGGATGACAGGATCAGGCTCAAATGTGTTGGCCCCCACAGTTGAATACCCTGCTCATTGCTCAGGCACACACACGACAACAGGTCACTTGGGCTGGTACTGTAGGGCAGTCAATGCCCACAGAACCATATCCAAGCAACAGTCAGTGCTTTCAGGAGAAGAGAGGGGAATGTTGGAGGGGGGAGAAAAATGGAATTAAAATGAAGGAAAAGAAAACTGGTTTATAAACTACACCATGACAATTACTTCATGAGGATAGGACCACTGTGATCCACGGGATTCTCTGACCGTGGCGGAGGGTGCAGCTCTGATAAAAGGGGCAAGAGCTTAAAAATAAAGGAAGACAGTGAAATCAAACAGGAAGATAGAAATATACGGGGATGAATGAAAGCCCTAGATAGCTGCTAAACTGATATTTTTTCTGCTGCATTATATTGTTTCAGTGTATTGAAAAAGAATAAACTCAGAAAATCTCTTGTTTCTTCTGTCTCTTGTCACTTCAAGCTGCTAATCTGAATGAGGTGGAAAAAGGTCAGTCGCAGTCTGTTTCTCCCCTTTTCTCTTTCCCACGAGCAGTTAGACTTGGATCATTTTTTTCTTCTTCCTGTCACCTGCTTGTTCCTTGGAAATGAGGTGCATGATTTCCACCCCCATTCCCCCACTCCCCGACACTACTATAATTTTCCCTTCTTATTTTGAAAGCATTATGGCTAAGTAGGTGAGGGTATCAAGTCAACCTGCACTTGTCCCAAAACAAATCTTCAGCTAATTACCTTTGAAAGATGACTGGATCTCATCCTCATGATGTGGCCAAAAATCATCAGCCAGTTTAAAAACTGCTTCCCTCATGATACTAATTTATACAGAAACATAATTATCATAGAAGTACCACCAGCCCCTACTTAACTAGCTCTTTCTGACATGCTGTATATTGCATCAGTTGAATGGATGGAAATGATTCAATCATGATACATCTGCTGCATTGATCTGTGGTATTCATTGCTGAGGTAGCAAATTTCATTCCTTATGTCATAATGATAGGGAGTGGTGCTGCTTAATGGGGCCTGTGGGCGGCTCGATATGTGTCGTTTCCTGATCATTTAATGTAGATTATTACACCTCACCTCTGGCAAAACAAGCTGGAACCAAATAAGATAAATAATGCAATTAACAGACATCCACCAGAAACTAGACAGGAGTAGAATGTATAAAATATTAGCCATCCAGACCAAAATAAAGAACAAACAAGGTATATGACATAATTACAGCATCTGCGTTAGAAATGAAGTAGGAAGGCAACAAAAAGCACACATTTGTCTGGGGGTAAGCAGCTAAGATATACCTGATATCGTTAATGTCCATTATTATGGAGCCGAATCCAAATCAGTCAATAAATATCTTTGCAGTTTATGTGATATTACAGTATGGTGGAGATGAAGATCAGCATTAATCTAATCGAGAGCAGAGTTGGGGTTAATCCTTTGTATTACTCCTGAAAATAATGGTCTAGAGAGAGCATGTAGTTAATAGAACAATCTGTCCTCTCATACTGGTAGAATGATATCCTTGTTAGGGCCTATGCCCTCTACACCCACATATGGTTAATATGCGCTAACTCTACCCTCAGTTGGTCCACTTGTGGGTTAAACCAGTGCCTCTGGTGAGAGCTGCACTCCTTATGTTCAGCACATTGCCTGCCTTCAATACGATGCACTAAATAGGGTCGCACATAGGTCAGATTCTGTTTCAAAAGCAGTTTTCAGTAACTATATACAGATTCATTTTCGGTATGGGGTACCCTAAATGCCAAGCATTTAGGAATCGTTTAAATAAAATGTTTTTTTGTATATGGTTCCAATTATAATTACTATTTAATGCCAGAGGCTACCTATTGGAATAGTCTTTTTACATTGAGTGATGCTGAATGGACACTGCAGTAGTCTGCTCCTGATGGATAATCTTCACCTGCACGACTTGCTGTTGTTTTCCTTAGTTGCATGCAGCGACGTTTCCCCACAGGCAGAAAAGTTGCTCTTGAGATAAACGTTCGGTGTCATTTTTCCTGACTCTGCAATTCTTTTCTCCAGCTCTTTTTTTGTTTTATCAATTTAGATTTTTTGAGTAATGTTTTTGTGCTAATCAAGGGTAAGGGCTGTCAGTGCTTGGAAATGGAGTCTAGAATCAGCATCAGAAGACTGTCAGGTCAAATATAGCATGTATCCTATACAAACTAAACCTTCCCCAGCCCTTCCATAAAAGATGCCTTAACCCCAGCCTCAGAAGAACATCGTCTGCTGCACCAGAGTGAACTTTTCTACTTCTCACTCTGGGCATATCCTCTGTTGAGTTGACAATTGTAAACAATTTTACAACACCAAGTTATAGACCAGCAATTTTATTTTAAATTCACAAGCTTTCGGAGGCTTCTTCCTTCCTCAGGTTCCAACAACATTCACCTGAGGAAGGAGGAAGCCTCCGAAAGCTTGTGAATTTAAAATAAAATTGCTGGACTATAACTTGGTGTTGTAAAATTGTTTACAATTGTCAACCGCAGTCCATCACCGGCATCTCCACATCTGTTGAGTTGGACTGCTGAACTATGTGCAGTTTGGGAAGTGGGTGAGGATGGTCTAACTCATTTCACTTAGGACCCGTCTAATCGACAGAGAGAGGAGCCAATACATGCTTATCTGCATGATATGAGCGGTCTTGTTCCATTAACTCAACAGCTAATAAAAAATGATTGTCGGATAATGGGACACAAAAGGCATTGGCCCCGAATTTAGAATGATGTAGCAGGTGCGTTGGGGGCGGGGGTGGGGGGGGGGGGTTCTAAAATCAGGGAAATCCCAAGCGGGTTCAGAACCCGGCTCCAACCTGCAGATTTCCAGGTTCCCCACTGAGTGCGCGCGCACCTCCCGAATGTAGAAGTCCCACCGGCAATTAAAGCCGGCGGGATGATACTTAAGAGAGTTATTTAGATACTTGAAGTACTTAATTTTGTCCACATTAAGGCAAGGGTCCGATTTTCAAACATCCTCAACTTGTTTCTCGTGCTGTGGGAAACACTCCATGTTCTACCAGACGTGTTTCAGCCGGCAGCCAGTTGGACATTCAAAATTTGACAGATGGGGATAAAAGGTGAGTTATTGCAGCAGGGCACTCGGTTCTTTCATACAAACTTTTGGCTGGGAGATCTTTGAGTTTTCACTGAATATGCTTAGTTTCCCCTCAGAATTCTTCTGTTCACATATATTTACCAACTTTTTGGACCCCCTCAACTGACACCATCAGCATGGCTGCATTCACCACTACTTGCGAGGACGAGCAACATCACCAGCCTCGTCAGACACAGCATGCACTTCCGCTACTTGCACCTGCACAAAAGCACAGAGGGCAACAACAGAGAGAGCGACGTCGCAGGAGGCACTACCCTCGCCACAGGGTCAACAGACTGAGGCTCAGCTTCCTGGACCTCTCTGAGAAGCAGTGCATATGGAGACTCAGAGTCAGTTGCCAGGTGGTCGCAGACATCTGCAGCCTCCTTCATGCCGAGTTGCTCCTGGAAGGGCCGAGCGGCATCTCATTACCCGTCGCAGTTAAAGTCACCACTGCCCTCAACTTCTTCGCCTCAGGATCATTCCAGGGTGTCACCAGGGACCTCGCCGGGGTCTCTCAGTCGTCTGCACACAAGTGCATAAGGCAGGTCACCAACGGCTTGTTTCCCAAAGCCTCGCAGTATGTCAACTTCCCCATGGACAATCTCAGCCAGACGGAGAGGGCAGTGGGATTCCACTCTGTGGCTGGCTTCCCACAGGTGCAGGGTGCAATCGATTGCACCCATATAGCAATCCGAGCACCTCCACACGAGCCAGGACTGTTCATCAACAGAAAGGGGTATCACTCCATCAACGCTCAGCTCGTTTGTGACCACCGCAAAAGATTCCTTCACGTGTGCGCCAGATTCCCTGGCAGCTGCCACGATTCCTTCATTCGGAGGGAATCCAACATCCTGCCCCTCTTCCATGAACTGAACACCCTTAGGGGCTGGTTCCTCGGGGACAAGGGATACCTCCTGCACATGTGGCTCATGACACCTCTGAGGAATCCCATCACCGAGCATCAGCATCAATATAATGACAGCCACATTGCCACCAGTTCTACAATTGAGCATGCTGTACGGCTGCTTAAGATGCAATTTAGATGCTTTGATCGTTCTGGGGGAGTGCTTCAATACACACCAGTCAGAGTGGGACGCATTATAGTAGTGTGTTGTGTCCTGCACAACATGGCACAACAGAGAGGGGTGCCACTTGAGGAGGCCCCATCCACATCTGCCATCCACATTGAGGATGAGGAGGAGGAGGAGGAACCCAGAGACAGAGCAGCAGCTAACTTGGCTGCTCATGAGGCCAGGGAGTCACTGATATGTGAACGGTTCTCCTAACATCAGAAAGTGTGAAGAGTCCAGTCCTCAGACCACCTGGAAAGAGCAGCGCCAACTCAGCTCCCCCCTCCATGCACAAAACAGTCCTGCAATTACACATGTACCCACTGTAAAATGACCCAATGGGTGGCATCAAGTGTTGCTGTTCATGGTGATGCTTATGAAAGGGCCCTATCATAAAAGCCAGTCAAGAATGGGCAAGACATGGCAGTAGTGGTGAGAGTGATAACATTTAATGTCACTTTAACCAAAACCAAATATAAATGAAAAATATGACCATCTGTCAGACACCCTTGTGCATACCCTTCATGATCATAAAACCTTCGCCTTTCTCTTCCTACCACTTCCACGTGGTGCATCTCCTGTGGCTGCAGCAGAGATAGTGGCAGGTTGCTAATGATCATGCCCTAACTGCTTAGATGCTTTCGGCCTACACCCTCTGGGTTTTGGAGCCCATAATGGCCCCTCCAAAGACTGCTCCACCTGCACCTGTGCAGGGGCAGACTCGGCCACCTGGAGAGGAGGCAGCATTGCGGGTGCTGGTTGAGAGGTGGGCAAGGGGTGAGACGTGGGAGCGCATTGAGTGGCGTCTCCACTTCCATGTCCCCTTTCACCATCATCCCTCTCCAGGACCAGGCCCACATCACTCCTACCACCCTGCTGGAGAACAGTTTGAAGGACATGTATGAAGCCTTGGAAGCCAGTTGTAAAGTATCTGCCTGCCTGTTTAGAGTGGCAGAATGTTGATCACCCTGAATCCGAAAGACTGTTGTTAGGATCTGAATGGACTCATTTTTGAGCCGTGCTTGAAGCTCAACGGAAGCTAGCCTTCTCTCCATCGCAGACATTCCCGCATTTACCTGCAACACTATCTCAGACACTTGCTCACATCCCTGTGACAGCATTTCAGAGATTCCCTCCCGTACCTGTGCCACCCTTCAGGAGTTGGACTCCTCCATCCTCTGCGCTATTGTGGAGAGTGCACCTGGCACCTGTTCCAGTACTTCACAAATGTGCTACTGTCCCTCGATCATTCTCCCTTTAAATGATGGCCCCCAGAGTTCAGCATCTGCGTTCAGCTGAGCAAAGCCTGGAGAGGAGTGCTCCCACCGATGTGGACACTCCACAGCTGCCCCTCTCACCAGTGTCTGCTCCTGGTCACTTATGTGTGGTGACTCACCAAGTGCCAACCCAACTAACTCACTACTAGGACCCACCGAGGTACGAGTATTTGCGTTGGTGGATGGCTCGCTATGTTGTGACGGTGCACCCTCAGATGCCGGCAGGTCCTCTGAGGAATCGCCCTCTGCCATCATGCGGTCGTTGAAGGGCCTGTAAGAGAACAGAAGGCAATATTAAGCATCATCACAGATGTGTCATGTTGCGATGAGCGTACTGAGGTTTTCAACATGGCAATCATTGTTAACATCAATTCGTATTGTGTGTGATGAATGTTAAAGTTGTGTCACCAGACGTTTGTGGATTGTCAGTCTCACCGTCTCTGACAGACAGGCACTCGAGGGTGCGGCTGATCTCCAGCACCTCCAGCTCCGCGTCTGTGAGGACCACTACTAGTTGTGGCCCCCTCTCTTGTTCTCACCCTCTTGCGTGCATTTTGTGCTCTCTTCTCCTGGAAGGGGACAAAGAACAGACATGTGAGTGAGTGAGTGATGGTGAAGTGGCCAACCAATGAATGCATTGCTTTGGGTGAGGCTGACCATGAAAGAGATGCATCAGAGGGTGAGTATGAGACACAGCCATCACATTGGATGAGGATTGGGGTGAGTGGTAGTGGTGGGGTCACAAATGGGGAGGTGAGGAAGTGCAGGTAAGTTGAGGATTTGCCTTAATTGGGTGTGAGGAGTGATGTGATGGTGTAGTCTTGGCAGGGCAGAATGAGTTGGGGGGGAGGTGGTGGTGTGGGGGCGGTGATGTGGAAGACAGAATGCAGGAGAATCAATAAGTGTACTCACTTTTGCTGACCTAGTTAGGTGATTGAAACGCTTCCTGCACTGGATCCAGGTCCGGGAGATGTTGCTGCTGCTGGTGACCTTGTCTGCCACCTCGAGCCAGGCCTTCTTGGTGACAGGGGCAGGGCACTTCCTCCCGTCCGCAGGATAAAAGACTTCCCTCCTCCTCCTCACCCCGTCCAGTAGCTGCTGCGGTGAGGCATCGTTGCACCTTGGAGCAGTCTTGCTCAATGCTGCTCCATTGTGATTTCTGGGTCTTTACTCCAGCAAAAGCCTTTGGATCGATAGCCCTTTAAATAGAGCTGACAGCCTGTGATGCAGGTGCACAGCTTTCAGACAGCAAACCCGGAAACCACGTTAAGTGGCACCAACTCACTTGCGATCGCGTGCGAAATGGACATATTTGATTAGTCGGGTTACCCACGCGCCCATTCCCTCCCTCCCCCACTGCCATCCTGCCTCCATTCTAAAATCGGGGTCATTGTGTGAGACTACAGGGCACCACCCTTGATTGCGGAATGGAAAATCTGCTTCTAATGTCGGTGCCAACATCAAAACTCTTCATTTGTATTGGCAACAGCAAGTGAAATAATCATGGTGGATTCAGTATTAACGCTAGTGTACTGAGGCAGTGACTACAGGCTTCAGGGGGAAATTCTTCCTGTGGATAACATTACTTAAAATTGAGTACAAAATGGGATTTCCAATTTTACACACACATTGACTTTCTTACCAAAATTATCATCAAGAGGAATTTCATCCCTTTGCCTTCCGCACTTACAGAATTTAATAATGTTGCATTAGCGGTGCAGAAAACAAGTAAAACATTCCCGCTCCTTGTAGCTGTAATACTGACTGAGGTCATTTTTTCTTAAAATCACACATAGAAAAAAGACCACTTTAAATTGCGTGTCAGTGATGTACTAAATATATCTTACTGGTTAGATGAAAAATGCATCAATTTGCATTATCCACAAACCATTAGTATGTGTAGGTAAGGAGTAGAGATTCTTCGAGTGCCAGTGTTTCATCTGTGAATTATTTCCCACCTCTCACTAGTAAGATTAAGAGTGTGCTCTGTGCAGATGTTGGATCACAGTACTTGGGTGATGGTAGAAATGTGTGCAGCAACCTACGAGTGTCTCTCACAGGAATAAGTCTCCTTTGAAATCTCAAAGAAAGATCAGGACCCTAAAAATCTGTGAACCAGCGATCTCGGGAATTACGCCGGGATCATGCCCCACTAGTGTTTGCGGGGTCAGGGAGAGGTCACCTAATTTACATAACCTGACAGTTGCCTGCACCACTGGAAATGGGTCTAAGGCCTTGTGCAGCAGGCTGCAGATTGTGATGTAGGGGCCCTGGCCCTGGGCCAGGAGGGATGGAGGTGTTGGGCTGCTGCTTCTTAAAAACTTCTTGATGGTGCCCCAGTGCCCCCTTAGGAAGAGGGCTGTTCTAAAAAAAAATTAAAAATTATTCCAGGCCTGTAGCTCTAGTTGTAACCCATGGAGGTGGCTGATATGCCTGTTCTCACCATGTATACACTAGACCCCATTTGAGTCCTGATGTCACGGGAATGCCACCGGCCTTATACAGGACAGGTGTAGTAGGCTCCACCCTTACATGGCCCATAGGAACTCCAATTTTAGGCCAGGACCTGGCATATCCATGTCCCGGCCTAGTTTGTGGCCCTTCCCACACACTCTTGCAGGAGTTACGGTGGATGTGCACTGGAACAACTAAAGATTTTTGGCCTCCAACTGTTTTTTGTGCTCATCAAGGTGAAGGCTATCAGTTCCAGTGAATGCTATATTTTTTCCCACCATCTAAATCCAGGATCTGTTTCAAGTACTCCCAGGTTAGATTTAACATGGCCAGATGCAGAGTGAAGGTCCCTCTAATCTGCCTCAACAACATGCCTTAACACCAACTTCAGAAAAGCACCCGCTACTGTGCTAATATATCAGTGCCAGTCCCACAGAGGCATCCATATGTCTTCTCCGATTGAGACTGACAATTTAGCGCAATTACTGCCAAATTATGGCAAGTATTGTAATGTTAACTATTGTCCACTAAAGGTTACGTTCACAAATTCATCTCACTTTGGACTCTTAGAGTAATAGAAAAGAGACTTATTCTACCAGTCTAGGTTAGATGGGATCACTAGCCCCAAAGGTGAATTGACAATGTTCTCACCCACTGCACCACCTGGTTGCCAAAATTGAATACATCTTTGTATTATGTTCTAGCCATAACGTGCATTTTAAATTTATCCCCAAACTTCAGACTGCGTATGAGTGAGGAAGATTTGGGGACTTCTCAGTCTGTTGCCGTGTATCAGCAAGTTAGTCACCTGTAAAGAGGAATGTTTAAGAATGGCATGAATGGAATAATCAATTCCTTTACCTGTGACCTTCAAAGATCATCTAGTCATGACTTGAGTGAACAAAATATAGATGTAACATGCGACATTGAATAAGGTGCTCTTCGATACGTTAGGCATTCGATTCAGTGGCAGAAGCGCATAGTCGGTGTGTAAAGAATGGCAAAGAGTATGAGGAGAGCTGAATGACTCTGTGTGTGTGTGTGTGTGTGTGTGTGTGTGTGTGTGTTAATATAACTGAGCTTCATGGTAAATTCATCTGTTTACAGTGAAAATCTAGAAGATGGCGTAAACACTGAAAAGAAAATTCTAAAATATAGTTTCCCATTGTTGAATATTGGATTTATCAGCCATTCACTTTTAAAGAAGCAAAGAAATTAGTATACAGTCGAGAAGAACCGTAGTTAGTAGCCCAAGTCTGCTTTGTGCCTCAGTCCCATCAATCGGGAGCACAGGTGCTTTCTGGTTTTAGTACAGTCCATGGTTTTTCACATGATTGAATAGCACAGTGCTTTCAGGAATCACCTAGAGAAGATCAACAAAGAAAAACATTCACTATTTTGCTCTGCATAATGAAACCATTCATCATTTTAACTCCATCAGCAGCTTTTAAGAAAGATGGATAATGTCTCAGCCTTTCTCCGCTTATGATTTAGAGCTCATAGTTTCCAAACAATAATTTAGATCTCTCTTCCATTACTTTATCGTTTAGTTCAAGTCTCATTGCAGCAGCGGGGGATAAACCTGTAGCCTTCTCTCATTCTGTCATAGGTGAGCTATGTGAAGAGAAACTCGACTTCTGTGCCCCGGAGCTGAACGCCTGCCAGCACGACTCCAAATGTATCATGACTGTCAAGGGATTCAAGTACGTGGAAAGATCATTTGCTGGATGACTAATCTGTCTTTTTTGGTCGCCATGTAATTCTTCTGTTAACTCTAGCATAAATGAAAGATGTAGAAATTGTACAAGGACATACTTGACTACGAGAGAGAGAGAGACACCTTGGGGTGGAAATTGGTCATGGTCCATTTTCGTTGGCAGGCCACTGAAGAATCCTGAGCGAAGCAGGCCCTGATCCTGCTCTGTTCATCGCCAACCAATGTAGGCATAGGGACATAAAACAGGCCCCTTTTTTACATTTATAAGGGGTCTAATACCTGTTTTAAGCGGCCATTGGAGATGTCTCAAAAAATTGCCCTGATGAATCTAGCAGTGGCTCGAACGTACACACAAATTGGGCGCAGGCCGTCCCATGCTAAATTTGTCACCTTTGCACTATATTTTATGCCCGGAAAATGGGCTTAGCGCATATCAATTTCTATCCCCTAGAATTCCTGCTCATTTCAAATACTTGTGACTAATTCATGGAACCTTACTGTATTTTGTTGGCTTTTATAATTTACATTTATTGAAATAATATGCAGCATTCTGAGATGTATGGACTTTTTAAACCCATCGTCGTAAGTTATTGCTGTGTGCCCAGGAAATTTCTGCCCACGCATATTATGCATCCAACATGCACTGCATGAAAGAAAACCATGTACGTTTACTTTTATGAGGGGCAAGCAGTGGCACTAATAATAAAAATAACAGTAAAAGTGGAGCGCCACAGGTAGCTCAGTTGGTAACTGCACAACATAGAGTGAAACCGACCCATAAAGACCAGGAAGGTCCTGTATTCGGATCCCTCATCTGTGGATAGTTAGCTGATCTCTCCAGAAGCAGCAGTCATAAGTTACATAGTTGACTTTATTGTTCCTGGGGATGGGAGAGGAAAATAAGCCAGGGCTGATTATTATGCAATGACCCCTACCGGAAAGTGCACCTCCATGAACAGATAAGGACAGGATGGGGTTCAGCTATGAGGCCCTCTGTAAATTATTTAGCCTACTGACAATATATAGATTTACACATGTGGGCAGCTGGTACCTGCGGAATATATCATTCAGTATGTTCAAGAGAGGAGGGGAGAATATTGGATTAAGAGATATACATATAAATATTTCTCAAAACATAAAAAATGGAACTCTGTGTGAAAGGTACAAGTTTTTTGAAGCATTGTTCACACTTTTGATAAGGGATGGATCTCACTCTAAGAAACCCCAGCATTTGTGCCTAATTTTGCTGAGGTTGAGAAGTGTGTTATGATTAAATAAGTTGCATATCTTACCCACCATGCTAGTGATTATAGAAAACAAGAGTTGCATGTTGCAATTTGGACACCATCCAGCTCTAAGCAGGTGCTGCTGTAGTGCTTCCTTTCTGCCTGCAGGTACATAATAACTCCTGCTCGCCTACACATGTAGTCCTGTTGTGTCACTGTACACACTCTGCACACTGCCAGCAGCATCACGTGTGTTCCCACAGCTGTCTGGGCCAGTCTGTATTCACAGCAGACACTGCTAGCCTTCCAATGAAGGGAAATTTCAGCAAGAACTTATCGATTTCATGATGATATTCAATGAACAAAGTGTTTATCACTTTTTAATGGGATGCCAGAGCCTGAAGGCACAAGAGTTCAACAAAGCCTCAATCCTAATTTAAAAGATAAATAATACTTTCCCTCAAATTGATTGCTTTGGAAGATTGGCCCTTTTGCTTATTGGGGTTTGATGTATCCATTCCTTCCATTGTGACTCTTAACAAATGGCTTTGGCAGCTTTGAGTGCTGTAAGTCACATTTCCTATAATCTGGAGACACTTGGAATGCAACCAAAATCTCTCAGACACCACAGCAATAGAATTAGAACAGAGACACATCATTTGCAAAGAAAATATGATTTTAAAGTGCTTCACTGATGGGTGTTTTATCTGACTTTTGGAGATTATGTTCTGTTTTACAGATGTGAGTGCACACCTGGATACATTGGTGAACACTGTGACATTGACTATGATGACTGCCAGGAGAACAAGTGTAAAAACAGCGCACCGTGTATCGATGCAGTGAACGGATATACCTGCATCTGCCCAGAAGGCTACAGGTAGGACTGGATGGGGGAGACACTGGGCAAATAAAGGATTCTGCCAAAGCAAGCAGCACATGGCACTCTAAGGCACAAACTGACCTGTGAATTGCTGTCAGTGTTGTTTCTCATAACCTAGTTTCATTTGCGACAGCAAACAATCTCAGCTTTTGCACATATTTTCAGAATGGAAGTAAAGTGAATGGCTGACTTATTTATATCAGCTGTCGCACTGAAAGCAGTACTGTGTGACTGTAGTGACAAGAAGTTTACCACAGGGTTGCTGTCTGTGTCAGTTTGTCAAAGCTGGAATCAGAAAATAGCCACCGTCTTCCAATTGTTAGTATTAGTCAGTATTATAACAATCCTCCATGCAAGGTACAGTGAACATCTCAGCAAATCACTTGGCAATAATTTAATATCAGAATGTTCAGAAGAACTATAATATTTCCTGTGTTTTGCACATGGTATATGGAGGAATATGGTCACTCTCTTAACTTGTCTCTACCATCTTCACATTGCTGCTTCTCGCCTGGAATGTCTGCGAGGGTTCTCCCACTCGACCGCCATAACTTCAGCAAAAGATTGGTGTGAACCCTAGATAGACCCATAAACTCAGGGGCCCTCAGTGGCTCCTTTCCCATTCCCTTCTCCAATCATTCATACTTTCCCCACCTCCTCGGTCTGATTGCATCCCCGACACTTCCATCTTCCCCCTGCCCGTTCCCTTTCATAGCACCCCCTCACACCCATCGCTACCCCACTTCTTTCCCTTTGAACTGCCCATTCAACCATTGTATCTTCCATCACTTTCCCCACAAAGAATCATAGAGACTTTGCTTTCAAAATTCAACTTGCTTTAAAAAGAAATAAAATTACAATGAGTTTGGAAAAACTGCCTGTCTGCCCTTTTAGATGTTAGAAATTAGAATCTCTGTCTCACAGGTGTAAGCCATTAGCATTGACCTTTTCTAACTGTTTGGTGGAGCTAAGCAGTCGGGTTCAAAGTTCAACTGCCTTTTTTTTGAAAGTTGAAGTAACATTAAAGGAAGAGAAATGCACACACTCCCTCTCCTTTAATTTAACACACTTTTTAAAAGTTTATTGAACAAAAAATAAAAGCAACAGCAAGTGTGCAATTAGAACAATGTTGTGTTCTCTCATGCACACACACACATGTCTAATAAAATAAAACCATTCAATATACGTTTTAGCTCAGTAGTGAAATTTGTCTCCTCGGTCATTCAAAATGATTAAAAGCTGCTTTGTCTAAAGTACTAGAACCCTAAAGAAAAATATCCCATCAGCTGACTGAACAGTACTGGTGCATCCTGAGAAATGTGGTGCACTGCACATGCTCAAACTGCACAATCCAAATTCAGCTCTGAGCAAAAATTCACGTCCAGGCCCAAGCTTTTGGAATGTGCTGATGCTTTCAAATAAAAACTTTAATGAATTCATTAAAACAGACAAATGACAATCCAATGTTATACATCTAACAAATGTTATTGAAAAATATGCTTTTATATTTTTTGGATATTAGAAATTTGAGTTACTGAGGCAGATGAAAAAAGAAATTATAAAGCTTTTTGAGCGATTTATGGGAATGCAATGGGCAGACTGTAGAGTCTCTGGTAATATATTCTAACCATCAAATAGCAGCTATTGTGTGTCACACAATGTGACACCTTAAACATTGAAAATTCCACATATTGAATTTAATATATAATAGATTGGGAGAATCAATTCATAATTTGTTAACAGGTGAGCTAGATATTTCCTCAGTATTTTCAATTGATTACATAGGACTGAGTATAATGTCAAATAATCTGCTCTAGGGCTCTATTATTTTGGTGGGTACTTATTATTGAAATATTTGGTTACTTAATCTACATCAGATTGGTGGATAAATGTGACATCCAGTGTAACAATAAATCATACAGAGGGTTCCAGGTTTATTCCACGGTTTGTGCATGTTAGTTGACCTAGACAGAGCCCCTAATTCTGGAACTGTACTCCAGCAAGGAGTCAACGGGGTGTCTCACAATGCAATCTTTGGGATCGATGTTAACCCCCTCCACTACCCCCCCCCCCGCCCCGCCCCGCCCCAAGACGGGTGGGAGAGAGTCAGGGGTTTAATAATTAAAAATCACGAAACGCGACCCCAGCCCGCTGCGTACACGACTGACGCCATTTTTATGGCAGTGGGTTGCGAGGCGTGCCTGTGTCCCGTCTTGGAGAGGCAGGGCACCTCATTATAATATTTAAATCAGGCTCCCACACTGCAATTGGGAGCCTGATTTAAATTTAATGGTTGCCGGCCTGGGGAACCCGACAACGAAATGGAGATGAGAACAGCTCGCTGCAGAAGGTAAGTGCGTTTTAGAGCATTCCTTGTGAGCCCGGAGGAGCAGGAGTGCTCCCCCTGGTCCCTCAAGCAAATCTTCTGACGATCGCAGTCTCTCCCCGCTGCCACGATCGGCCAACGCCGACCTCCCCAGCCCACAACACCAAGCTCAAGCCGTCTGCCCCACGATCGGCCTATCCCTCCCCCCCACCCCCCCACCCCCCCCGGCCCACAACATCGAGCTCAAACCGCCTGTCGGCTGACCCCGCCCCCCCACCCAAGCTTTGATCTTTCCCTTTCTCCCGATTGCCGGGCTCCGACCCCTCCACCAAGTCCCGATCTTTCCAGATTGCCAGGGATCGACCCCAACGGTCCCTAACTGCAGCCTTCTGCCGCTGGTTTCCTGTCCGGCAGCGACCGGTCTGTCAATCTGGCTGGCTGCCAGGTGGGAAACGGATTTAAAAAAAGAAAATGAGGTCCTGCCTTAACATTCAGCAGGACCTCCGGGTTCCCCCCGCACTCCCTCCCCGTAAATATCGAGGCCAAAATGTTACTAACAAATGCATTGAAAAGGCATCTATGCAATGACGCAGGTTTAAGAGAAATCTGATCAAAGTTTCTACCACTGCACCAAGCCAGCCACCGAACATTTGAATTATGTTTCCCTATCAACACATAGATCATCGGTCCAGCTAACAAAGAGGCCAGAATTACAGTGCAGGATTTGTGTATTTTTGTCCCACCGATTTAAAAACTTGTTCTAAGGTTGTGGGTGGTGCATTTATTGCCCGCCTCTAGTTGTGCTGAAAAGGTGGTGGTGGACTTTCTTCTTGAACCACTGAAGTCCTTGTATGGTAGTGCTTGGTAGGGAGAAATATTCCTTGAAAATTTGTGATGGGGCCCCTCAATCCCAGCCTCTGCCCCAGGTGGATCTGTATCCACTCCGGTCTAACCAGCTGCACTTCTGCCAACCAATAACCAAGTCCTACTAAGAGCCTGGGGTTCAGGAAATCCCAACATCCCTGCCCCTTCCCTATACTGATGGCCATGTTTGGGGCAGGCCCATTTCCAACAAGCCATCATGGAATCCTCAAGTTTCCGGCCATTTCATGGGGGTTTTTATGATAATCCAGCACTTTGTATAGTAATTTTTCCTGGCATAGTGGTATTTGAACTCACAAACTCTGGATTGCTGGTCCAGTATCATAACCACTACCCTACCATACCCACTATTAACATGAGTATTCTTTGTCAATAGCCATCATCTAAAGTGTGTACAGTTTTCTACAACCTGTACCAACTGATTTGATTTCTCTAATCTCCGTTTTCAATAGATTAAATCATATCCACTGGTTTAATCCAAATCCAGTACATTTTTTCATTTCTAGCACATTTTGCTTGTTACAGAAACATCTAGATTTCCTTGTTATCTAAATGAGAAGTCCCCATTCATTGGTGAAGGTAAAATCCCAGACAGATAGGCAGTGTGTTTGTGTAGAGTTTGTTGATGCATCATTTTCCATAAGCACTAAGTCAGATTTCCTTATTAACTGTCTTTTCAGTGGCCTGTTTTGCGAGTTGACTCCACCAATGGTTTTACCTCGCACCAGCCCCTGTGATCATTTTGAATGCCAGAATGGAGCCCAGTGCATAGAGATTGGAAACGAGCCTGTCTGCCAGTGCCTGGCTGGTTACGAGGGGGACAAGTGCGAAAAATTGGTTAGTGTGAACTTCGTGAACAGGGATTCCTACCTACAGATTCCTTCACCAAACATCCAGCTTCAACCCAATATCTCTCTCCAGGTATGAAAAAATACTAATTACAAATAGTATATTTGAGCTTTATGTCTGTATGGTATCAGAGGCCCATATGTCAATTCAGTCACCAAAAGGAACTGTTCCTTGAGACGTCCAATCTTGAGTCATTTTTATTCAAACATTCTGTTTTTTAAAACATGCCTTGATTTCAGATTTGGAATGAGCAAAACCTCTATCTGAATCACGAAAAGATAATCAGAAACTCTGATCTGAACTGAACCAAACTGGACTGCATCTACTTAAAATAAATGTTTTGCATCTGTATTTTGCATTCTCAGTGAGAAGAGTTGAATTTCATTTTCATCGCAATGCTGTCATTCCCAAGTGTTACTTCTGGGCAGCTGGTTGTTTGACATGCATGGAAACTCACCACTTGATTAAGAGTCTCCAACCTAAGCTACTGAGAAATCCACACAGGTAGCATGCGAACATATAAAAACGACGGGCAGGAGAAGACCGCTGATCCATCAAGCCTGTGGTTTTGTTTGTCTCAATTGGAGTACATTCTCTCACCCTGTAGAGGCAGACCCCACCTATCTAAGTCAACAGAACGTAGATGAGAGTTGGCAACAGCCAAGGCTCAGAGATCCCAAATGTGCAATGGGGTGCTGTTGCTATTTAAGCATGTAGCCTACAAGCACAGAGTATTGGTAAGTTTTCTGCTGCTTGTCCAGCCACTATCCATCATGACATTGACTTGCAGGGTTATCTGGAGCAAAGTGAAAATAAATCTATCTCGACCTAAAAAGACCCCACTTACCTTCTCACCTAAGAAGAATATTTGTTATTCTCGAGGAACATAATGATATTTGTACTGCATTTGTACTGCCTTGTATATTTGGCAAACGAACATTTAAAGGTTTACTAAATACTTTCCAAAACTGTCAAAAATCCCTTTTAACCTTGCTGAGATTTGTTCATATCTAGATATCTGTGGTGTATATGGACTTTCAAAAGGCATTTGATAAAGTGCCGCATAAAAGGCTTGTCGTTAAGATTGAAACTCATGGGAAAAAAAGAGGGCAGTAGCAGTATGGATACTGAATTGGCTAAGTAACAGGAAACAGAGAGTAGTAGTGAACGGTTGTTTTTCGGACTGGAGGGAGGTGTACAGTGGTGATCCCCAGGGGTCGGTACTAGGACCACTGCTTTTCTTAATATATATTAATGACTTGGACTTGGGTGTACAGAGCACAAGTTCCAAATTTGCAGATGACACAAAACTTGGAAGTGTAGTGAACAATGAGGAGGATAGTGATAGACTTCATGAAGATATAGACAGGCTGGTGGCATGGATGCACACGTAGCAGATGAAATTTAACACAGAAAAATGCGAGGTGATACATTGCGGTAGGAAGAATGAGGAGAGGCAATATAAACTAAAGGGCACAATTCTAAAAGGGGAACAGGAACAGAGAGATCTGGGGGTATATGTGCACAAATCATTGAAGGTGGCAGGGCAGGTTGAGAAAGTGGTTAATAAAGCATATGGGATCCTGGGCTTTATAAATAGAGGCATAGAATGCAAAAGCAAGGAAGTCATGATGAACCTTTATAAAACACTGGTTCAACCACAACTGGAGTATTGTGTCCAGTTCTGGGCACCGCATTTTAGGAAAGATGTGAAGGCCTTAGAAAGGGTGCAGAAGAGATTTACTAGAATGATTCCAGGGATGAGGGACTTCAGTTACGTGGATAGACTGAAGAAGCTCTGTTCTCCTTAGAGCAGAGAAGGTTGAGAGGAGATTTGATAGAGGTATTCAAAATCATAACGAGTCTAGACAGAGTAGATAGAGAGAAACTGTTCCTATTGGTGGAAGGGTCAAGAACCAGAGGACATTGATTTAAGGTGATTGGCAAAAGAACCAAAGGTGACATGAGGAAAAACTTTTTTACACAGCGAGCGGTTAGGATCTGGAATGCACTGCCCGAGGGAGTGGTGGAGGCAGATTCAATCATGGCCTTCAAAAGGGAACTTGATAAATACTAAAAAGGAAAAAATTTGCAGGACTATGGGGATAGGGCGGGGGAGTGGAACGAGCTGGATTGCGCTTGCATAGACCCGGCATGGACTTGGTGGGCTGAATGGCCTCCTTTCGTGCTGTAACCTTTCTATGATTCCATGACTCATCCCTTACAGTTTTGTTTCTGTGAGATGCCATCTCCATGAGGACCCGATTAGTTGACCTCTTCACTTGACATTCCTTAGGTTGCTACGGATGAAGACAATGGGATTTTGCTGTACAAAGGAGATAGTGATCATATAGCTGTGGAGCTTTTTCGTGGGCGTGTACGTGTCAGCTATGACACAGGTATCTATCCAGCATCAGCCATTTACAGGTGAGTAATATCTGTACCCTGTCTCCATTGGGAAAGTGAGTCTCTATTTGCAAATAATAACTACAGACGTGGCTTGGCAAATGAAGACTGAACGTGTGATGGGTAGAGGAGACACATGTTTAATAGAAGGTTTATTTTTATTTTTTTATAAATTTTGTCTTGAGAGATGTTAATGCTGGAGAAAACTTTCCATTTAAGGCACCAAGGGGGGAAAAAATTGGATAGGGCCTATTATTGGGCAGGGATAGTGCGATTCGCTATTACCCCATGCCCAGTGGTCCCTGTGCAGGCAGGACAAGACTTTCGTGAGGCCTGAGGTCTTAACTGCAAGCAGCGTTCCGAATCAGCGTTGCCATGAGGATTCTGTGCAATTCACACTTTCTACCAGCAGGGCGAGCCCCAATCTCTTAATGGCAGGCTGTCTCTTAAGAATCTCTTAAAGGTAGCTGCTCCCTGTTATTTGCTGAAAATAACAGTCTACTGTCTGCATGGAGTCTGAACGGAGATCAGACATCGCACACATAAAACACAGATGCAGCTCCCGTCCATATGTTTACAAACTGATGAGTTATGTTAAAACATTGAATAAAGGTTGCGCACTACTAAATCCCACATCCTCCAATCTGCATACCAGACCTCATCAATCTGCCGATCTGAGTTGGTACCAGGCCTGCGAGAGTGCGTGCACAAGGTTCTCTGCTGATGCACTAGAGACCTTGGTGCAAGAGGTGAAGAGAAGGAGGGACATCCTATATTCGCAGGGTGGGGGGGGCATGAAGCCCTCCAGACATATGCCGAAAGGCAGTGGGAGGCAGGGGAGGAAGGAGGTCAATGCTAGGTTCACAGCATCATGAACATGGATGCAATGCAGGAAGAAGTTCAATACTTTGAATTGAGTGGTCAAGGTGAGTGAGGTCAACTGTCAAGTGACGTCTCCTACTGACTGCACCACTAGCTGCATCCACTGCTCCACACACCACACCCCCATCACCCACATACCAACAAACTCTTTCCATCAGTACTCAACTCTTCCAATCAGATGCTTCCTCTCACCCTTACAAATTACCACTGT
Source organism: Heptranchias perlo (assembly GCF_035084215.1). Lineage (NCBI taxonomy): Eukaryota > Metazoa > Chordata > Chondrichthyes > Hexanchiformes > Hexanchidae > Heptranchias > Heptranchias perlo. The sequence continues at coordinate 105,398,241 of NC_090325.1, read as the reverse complement.
TGCAAGCCGCCCACCCAAAACTCACAGGCCACACACACTGGCAGCTATTCAACCATGGGCACATCACCCAGATACAAATCCCACTCTCTTGCAGAAGAAGGTGGCGCATATCCGGAGGCAGCAAGTGGTAGTGGCATTTAGCCCCTCGAGCCTGTTCCGCCAGTCAGTGAGATCATGGTGGACCTGTGACCTAACTCCATATACCTGTCTTAGTCCCATTAAATCAATTTAAAACAGAAATAGACAGTTTCCTAAAAGTAAAGGGAATTAGGGGTTACGGGGAGCGGGCAGGAAATCGGACATGATTTTAGATTTGAGGTTAGGATCAGATCAGCCATGATCTTATTGAATGGCAGAGCAGGCTCGAGGGGCCGATTGGCCTACTCCTGCTCCTATTTCTTATGTTCTTATGTTCTTATCCCTTAATACCCTTGGTTCACAGAAATCTATCAATCTCAGATTTAGAATTCACAATTGAGCTACCATCAATTGCCGTTAGCAAAAGAGTGTTCCAAACTTCTCCCACCCTTTGTGTGTAGAAGCGTTTCATAACTTCACTCCTGCATGGCCTGGCTCTAAATGTTATGTTATGTCACATAGTCCTAGTATTCAAGGATAGGAGACCTCCAAAAACAGTTACAAATGTCTCCATTTGCAGCCAGAAGCAATAATCCAGCCACTAATCTGTAAATCCTGCAAGGTCCCTTTAAATAGCGCTGGTGGGGGGACCTCCAGACACTCTCAGACACGTTCAGATGGTCGGGTTAAGACTGTGTGCTGAGTTGAGCGTTAAGTTCCAAAATGGTGTCTATCACTTTAAATCAGCTTTGCACACTGATTGTATCCATTTCTCCTTACTCTACATGCAACTGGCGTTCGGTATTTACGCATGCTCTAACTCCTATACCAAGATGGTGTCCGGCACACGTCAGGCTGGAAATGTGCCTGCGCAGCCAAGACGTCAGCTTGGATGTTGGAGAGACCGCCTAGCGCCGAAACAACGGGTGCTCATGGCCCAATTTAGTGCCCCAAATATCTTAATCAAGTCCTTCCAAGTCAGGTAGCACAATTAGCTGCAGAGTAAACGTTCCTCTGCTCCATCCCAACAAAATTCTTCAACCTCAATCCCACTGAACTACGGTAACATTTCCCACACCAGCAACTATGTGGCTTCTCTGAGTATGATGGCAGATTGGGGCAGTTTTGTGCTGCGAGTTCGTGCCCACTGAGAACTGGGTTGAGACTGCCCAAACAAATGCATTTCATATGAGCTTCTTCCATAGATAGAAGACGGAGATTTCTGCACATCAGTCTGGGCTGAATTTGAACCCAAGACCCAGAGCTGAAAAGAACAGTGTTAATCCACAGCAACACCCAGGCCTGGGTTCAGTTTGATTTTAAAACATTTGAAACATTTTCTGTAAGAGATAAATGTGCTTTAGTGCTGCTTAAATAATAAAAGGTTCCAAATTTTCTCGAGTTCCACTGGGTTCCCACTGAAACCTCCAGCAGGGATCCAGCGGAATCCACCAGAAAACAGGACCCAGGTCCCCGCCAAAACCCTGATTTCCTAGTCAGCCTCATAAATGGTGGCAGCTTCACGCATCCCTCAAAGGCCAATGACATCATAGAGCGGTCCTTGGGGTGGAGACTGCCCACACAAGGAGCTCCTGCTTCCCCAGCTCCGACAATTCCTGGAATTGGACGAGAGATCGTTATGCTGAGTGAGATGAGGCATACCTTGAAAGGACAAAGTCGGCCTCACCGAGGGGGAATCAGGCAAGGGGAGCGACCTGGTTTCCCAAAATATCTGGACCAGTCCTTTTACACAGAGCACTAAAGTGGCGATGGCTGAGCTAACCCCCCCTCCCCCCACCATGATGGCAGACAGGTGGGGGATTATAAAACAGCATAGGACAGTCGGGCACCACAGATTCACCCAATTGGCAAGAGTGCTCATTGGTCCCATGCAAAGTAGGTGCCCTCCTGCTGATCCCAGGAGATTTGGTGAATCCCAACAGCTGAATTAATGTGGATTGGTGGTATCATTAGCTCAGGGAGTTTCATCTCTGTGTATGTTAACTCAGTTCCTTCATTCTGTTAGAGACAGTAACTCCACTAAATTATTACCCTGTGACAATGTCATCAACATTCACTGTTTAAACAGTTCTACGTATATAATAGTAACTACACTTCAGAAGTAATTAATTTGATGTGAATTGTTTTGGGGTGTCTTAAGGCTGTGATAAGGTGCTACATAATTGATAGTTTTTTGGTCTCTTAAAAAATCAAGAGAAATAATAGGAAAAAAAATCAAAGAAATTTGATTCTGACAGGATTGTCAGTAGCATTTTAGTATTGGAGAGTGTGTAAAATGTTTACCTGCTTGAATGGCGAAAAAACAGTGACACATTTTATCCTTCCAATAGTGAGTTATGTCTGGGGAGAGCTTTTTGAGCCATTTGTCCTTTGGATAAGTACTGGTGGTTACAGGTCTGTCACTGGTGATGGTAATAGGATCAAATTGAGGTGATCAATTAAGAATATCACACAACGAGCATATTGGACAACTTTAAAGGGTTTTGGTTTAAAGAGGAAAGAAAGTATGTGGGAAATATTTTTTGTTGAAAGTACACCCCAATTTTATAGAAGAAAATAATAGCATAGCCTCAAAAGAATTTGATTTAATGTTTTAGTAAAAGTTTTCTTATCGACATGGAGTCAGTTGATTTCAGTCTCCCTGCAAAACCAGTATAAGGATGTCACCAAAGGGATACTTGATGGCCTGAGAGCCAATCAGAAACGCAGGAGCTCATAAAACCATGATGCAGGTTGGGAAATCTGCACCTCTACTTATAGTACGTTTATTGTTTGAATGACTTAGACTTTGAATCACACAAGAAGAAGTTCTGGTCACCCTATTATAGAAAGGATATTATTAAACTAGAAAGAGTGCAGAAAAGATTTACTAGGATGCTACCGGGACTTGATGGTTTGACTTACAGGGAGAGGTTAGACAGACTGGGACTTTTTTCCCTGGAGAGTAGGAGGTTAAGGGGTGATCTTATAGAAGTCTATAAAATAATGAGGGGCATAGATAAGGTAGATAGTCAAAATCTTTCCCCAAAGGTAGGGGAGTCTATAACGAGGGGGCATAGATTTAAGGTGAGAGGGGAGAGATACAAAAGGATCCAGAGGGGCAATTTTTTCACTCAAAGGGTGGTGAGTGTCTGGAACGAGCTGCCAGAGGCAGTAGTAGAGGCGGGTACAATTTTGTCTTTTAAAAAGCATTTGGACAGTTACATGAGTAAGATGGGTATAGAGGGATATGGGCCAAGTGCAGGCAATTGGGACTAGCTTAGTGGTATAAACTGGGCGACATGGACATGTTGGGCCGAAGGGCCTGTTTCCATGTTGTAACTTCTATGATTCTATGATTCTAAGACTTCTACACTTGTGTATGAAGCAGATAATTAATCTACAATTATCACTGTACTTCTACCACTCTATCCAGACTGCCAATCACTGATAAATTCCAGCTGCAAGTCACCTTTGTATTTTTATGAAAACACAAATTCATTGTGCAACTTCTCCAAATAATAAGTTTGTGAAAGCATATTGGTGATTTTTATAAATTTTGCTATTGTGATCTATTCATTTTGCAGTGATAATTGAACAACTGTTCTTAAACTGCACAAATGGACAACTTTACAGTATTTATGGATACTTATTCCACAGACGTGGTTTGAGATATAGTTGGTTCAACTTGTGGCTTTGGGAAGCACATCACTCAGTTGACAATTTTCCATGTCCCACAGTTCCCTGGTGGTAATTCTGTACCTTAAGTAAGCATCAGTGAGTCTAAGAAAGCCAGTTCCTGAAAAGAACCCTGGTGTTTGATGAAAGAAAGTCATTTCAAGTTGTTTCCCTTTCTTTTCTCCTCTTCCTTCCTCTCCTAAAAGGTGGCTCATAGTAGGATCTGTTTCCACAATTGGCAGCAACACTCAAGTATCCTCCCCAAGTAACCATTCTTCATCCATGTGCATAGCGAGTGAGTGTCAGTAGGCTATTCGACTATCGGAGGGGGAGGGTGGCATCACAGTCGAAGCTGATACTGTGCTCACTTGATGTTCACCCACACATACTTTTCCAGCAGGTGAATCAATTCAAGCTCATGCTCACACACTTGACTACAGCCAGTTTAGAGCACCATTGCTCACCTCAGATTAGTGTAAAACCTTACTAAGGCCAGAGAAATGGGAAGAAAATAGAGCGACACTCTCAAATTTACAAAATGAAAAAAAGTATAATTTAAATATTTTAATATCATTTTAAGAACAAAAACTCATTTTGATAATTCGATGTGAAATTAATCTGCAGCAGCGTTCTTTCTAAAGGATCAGGCTGCATGCAATATGCTTGAAACTGGCTGATTCCAAGTGATTCATCCAAACTCATCCAACCAAACAAGACTCGTAATGTCAGAATTAATTGCAGAGTCACAAAAGAGGGGAAAAGAGAAATGTTGTGCCATAAGGCATTAATTAGACAATTCATCACTCATATACTGAATAGTGACAGGTCCTTCTGTCAAGCTGTAGGCTTGCATAACACAAAGGTACTGCTAATAATTAACTCAACTCAATTAGAATACCTTGACAAGCCTGCGATTTTTTTACATTTGTCATTTATTACTACGGTTTCAGTCAAGGAGGACATTATGGTGGCTTTTTAATATGGCTGTCACACAGCAATAGTATGGTATAATGCTTGCATGGGTAATTATGGCTAAGTACTTATATACGCATGATGGACCTGGTTTGTTTAAAACAAAAGCAAGATTACTGCAGATGCTGGAAATTTGAAAGGAAAACAAAAGGCTAAAACGCTGAGCAGGTTGGGCAGCCTCTATGGACAGAACAGACACGTTAACGTAAAAGTCTAGTTGTGACGAAGGGTCCACACCAGAAACGTTAACTTGTGTCTCCACAGATGTTGCCTGATCTGCTGAGCGTTTCCAGCATTTTCTGGTTTGTTTTAACGTTGCTCAAAGTTGAATGTTCTGGTACCTTCCCAGAGTACCTGCATCCCAGAGTACTAAAAGAGGTAGCCATGGAAATAGTAGATGCATTAGTTGTCATCTTCCAAAATTCTATAGATTACGGAACAGTTCCTGCAGATTGGAGGGTGGCAAATGTAACCCCACTATTTAAAAAAGGAGGGAGAGAGAAAACAGGGAACTACAGACAGGTTAGCCTAACATCAGTAGTCGGGAAAATGCTAGAGTCTATTAGAAAGGATGTGATAACAGGACACTTGGAAAATATCAACGGGATTAGACAAAGTCAACATGGATTTATGAAAGGGAAATCATGTTTGACAAACCTACTGGAGTTTTTTGAGGATGTAACAGGTAGAATAGATAAGGGAGAACCAGTGGATGTGGTTTATTTGGATTTCCAGAAGGCCTTTGATAAAGTCCCACGTAAAAGGTTAGTGTGCAAAATTAAAGCAGATGGGATGGGGGGAATATACTGGCATGGATTGAAAATTGGTTACAGACAGGAAACAGAGAGTAGGAATAAACGGGTCTTTTTGGGGTGGCAGGCAGTGACTAGTGGGGTACCGCAGGGATCAGTGCTTGGGCCCCAGCTATTCAAAATATATATCAATGATTTGGATAAGGGAACCAAATGTAATAATTCCAAGTTTGCTGACGACACAAAACTAGGTGGGATCATGAGTTGTGAGGAGGATACAAAGAGGCTTCAAGGCGATTTAGACAAGTTGAGTGAGTGGGCAAATACATGGCAGATGCAGTATAATGTGGATCAATGTGAAGTTATCCACTTTGGAAGGAAAAACAGAAAGGCAGAGTATTATTTAAATGGTGATAGATTGGGAAATGTTGATGTACAAAGGGACCTGGGTATCCTTGTACACCAGTCACTGCAGGTGCAGCAAGCAGTTAGAAAGGCAAATGGTATGTTGGCCTTCATTGCAAGAGGATTTGAGTACAGGAGCAAGGATGTCTTACTGCAGTTATACAGGGCCTTGGTGAGACCACATCTGGAGTATTGTGTGCAGTTTTGGTTTCCTTATCTAAGAAAGGATACACTTGCCATAGAGGGAGTGCAGCGAAGGTTCACCAGACTGATTCCTAGGATGGCAGGACTGTCGTATGAGGAGAGATTGGTTGACTAGGCCTATATTCACTCGAGTGTAGAAGAATGAGAGGGAATCTCATTGAAACATATAAAATTCTGACCAGGACTAGACAGACTGGATGCAGGGAGGATGTTTCCCCTGGCTGGGGGGTCCAGAATGAGTGATCACAGTCTCAGAATACAGGGTAGGACATTTAGGACTGAGATGAGGAGAAATTTCTTCACTCAGAGGGTGGTGAACCTGTGGAACTCTCTACCACAGAAGGCTGTGGAGGCCAAGTCACTGAATATATTTAAGAAAGAGCTAGATAGATTTCTAGAAACAAAAGGCATCAAGGGGTATGGGGAGAGAGCGGGAATATGGTATTGAGATAGAGGATCAGCCATGTTCATATTGAATGGCGGAGCAGGCTCGAAGGGCCGAATGGCCTACTCCTCCTATTTTCTATATTTTCTACCTTCCCAGCTGCATCTGCTCTTCCAAGAGCAATTGAATGGTCCTTTTTTTGTCTGCCCTGGAAAATTCTGCTTTAAATATGATGACAAATTAAATGGCCCAATAAAACTTTAATCTTGTAAATGAAGCTGTCCTCCTGTTAATAGAAATGGCACATCACAAAGCTGTGCGTCTAATCATTGAAATCAGAACAAGGTCAACAGTGAGGTACTGGGTTAACACTGTGCACAGCGTCTGTCAGTCATATTTGAATTGTTGCTGTGACAAATGGTCTTCCATTAAGTCCGAGTGAGCTAGAAAACATCCATCTCCCCAGGCAATGCCAGATAATTAAACACACTATTTTAATCCTTTTCACACTTCCACTGATTAACAGCTAGCAAAGGCAGTCTAGATATGTTTGCTTGTCATCTCTGGAAGAGTTGGTATTCTTTTCCATGCATCAGACAACTGGCCATTTGTATACTCAACATCTTATCTTCCTCTGAATATGGCAGCAGAGCAAGTTAGACATGAAAACCCATTCTTTGCTGTTTAAGCACTTCTTTACTAAATGAGTTTGCTCACAAAAATGTAGTTCCTTTACCACCCACAATTATAATGTAATGTTAGTTACTACAGCCCGAGCCCGCTTTGCACAGCAGTCCCGGAAAGCATTTATAGGAATATAGGTTCATAGGAGCAGGAATCCCTCCAGCCCCTCGAGCCTGTTCTGCCATTCTATTAGATCATGACTGATCTCTACCGCATCTCCATATAACCACCATATCCCTTGATACACCTACCTAACAAAAAACTATCAATCTCAGTCTTAAAAATGTCAATTGTCACAGTATCCACAGACTTTTGGAGGAGAAAGTTCCTGATTTCACTCCTGAATGACCTGGCTCTAATTTTAAGATTGTGCCCCCTTGTTCTGCATTCCCACACCAGAGGAAATAGTTTCTCTGTATCTACCCTATTGAATCCTTTTATCATTTGAAACATCTCAATTCGATCACCCCTCAACTTTCCAAACTCAAGGGAATACAAGCCAAGTTTTTGCAACCTGACCTCATAATTTAACCCTTTAAGCCCTGGTATCATTCTGGTGAATCTGCAGTAGTCGATCTCGATGGGAAAAAATATATTTAAAAATGTAGTACTCTTTATGAAAGTTGAATTTGTTGTAAAAATTATTAATTTTTTTTCTTGTTCTCTTCGTATCTTGTTTCTTACCTTTTGTTTCATGCCTTTCTTTCCATTTTCCCCTCTATTGAGTTTTTTATCTTTTGGCCTGCTATTTTATTCTCCCTTGGTTTTCTTCAGTTTCTCTTGAGTCTTTTTGCTACTTTAGTTTACGTTGGTTATGTTTATTTTTTTCTGCATTGTTTTACAGTTATTTAATTTTGAATGTGGTGCCTTTTGTTAACACAGAGACCAAGCACATTGCAGCCCAACTCCTTCCCTTTCACACGCGGAGTATGTACTGGTTACAAAAGAGTAACTTAAGAGCAGGGATTGAGCATTCTGTCCCAGGCTGTCCATGGAGCTGGAGTCCATGGCAGTGTTGGTGGTGGCAGGGACTAATACGACTGTTTGCTAATTGAGGGTTGGAGAGTAGCTTGCACCCTCTCCGTGTGAAAATCATTCTGAATGTGATTATGAGGAGGTCTGGGAAGGAAACTGTGAAAAGCGGTTGGGGTGAGAATTACAGTTAAAAGAAATGGCAACTCCAGAGGATCAGGAAAGAAAAAAGTGGCCGCCAGAGGAATTCAATCATCTGTGAGGGAGTTGGAAGTAAAAATATGGAGTGGAAAAGAAGAACAAGTGGGGGTGGGGTTAAGAAAAATCCTCTGAGTTATGAGCTGCTCTTGACAATACTGTTGACGATCCGGATTCTTTCCCCTCAGTCTGGTTCAGTAATAACTGAAGTCGAATACATTTTAAAGTTCAGCACAACTTTAATAGCAGGGTTCTTAGTCTGCAGCATTGATTTGGACTCCTGATAGAGTCCCTCTATGCTGGCAGAGCAAGAACAAAAACATACAGAAATCCACACGTTTTTATACAAATCAATAGGGTTGGAACATACTTAACGAGGGTCAACACCAATCATAAGCCGGGCATAGGTTGCCATGCGAGGTTACATTATTTCCGGCCAATCATAAATCGTCCATGTGCTGATCATGCTGCTGTTAGACATCAAATGGGATACTTCCTCACCTTCCAACTTGGAATGTTCTTCCCTGTCCCTTCTGTTCCTTATCTCCCAACCTGGAATGTCTTTCAACTTTGGCTAAGCTCGTTACCTATATTGATCTGCCATAAACATGGAGACATTCAGACCAGTCCTTGAATCACATCAAAGACCTATCATTGATAATTGTAAACAATTTTACAACACCAAGTTATAGTCCAGCAATTTTATTTTAAATTCACAAGCTTTCGGAGGCTTCCCCCTTCCTCAGGTGAACGATGTGAAATGAAGTCCTCGAAATGAAATCGCATTTATAATTCACAGAACAATGCTTGGTGAGTACAGACAGTTTTTTCAACTGCCCGTTGCCAAGGCAATCAGCGTGCAGACAGACAGGTGTTACCTGCCAGGTCTCACAGAATATACAAATCACCAAAAAAAAACCAACAAACAAAAAAAAACAGAGATAGAGAGGTAGAAACATAGAAAAGACAGCAACTGACCCGTTATATTAAAAACAGATAACATTTGTTCGCTGGTGGGGTAACGTGTAGCGTGACATGAACCCAAGATCCCGGTTGAGGCCGTCCTCATGGGTGCGGAACTTGGCTATCAATTTCTGCTCGACGATTTTGCGTTGTCGTGTGTCTCGAAGGCCGCCTTGGAGAACGCTTACCCGAAGGTCGGTGGATGAATGTCCATGACTGCTGAAGTGTTCCCCGACTGGGAGGGAACCCTCCTGTTTGGCGATTGTTGCGCGGTGTCCGTTCATCCGTTGTCGCAGCGTCTGCATGGTCTCGCCAATGTACCATGCTCTGGGGCATCCTTTCCTGCAACGTATGAGGTAGACAACGTTGGCCGAGTCACAGGAGTATGAACCATGCACCTGGTGGGTGGTGTCCTCTCGTGTGATGGTGGTATCTGTGTCGATGATCTGGCATGTCTTGCAGAGGTTACCGTGGCAGGGTTGTGTGGTGTCGTGGACGCTGTTCTCTTGAAAGCTAGGTAATTTGCTGCGAACGATGGTCTGTTTGAGGTTGGGTGGCTGTTTAAAGGCGAGTAGTGGAGGTGTGGGGATGGCCATAGCGAGGTGTTTGTCCTCATTGATGACATGTTGAAGGCTGCGGAGAACATGGCGTAGTTTCTCCGCTCCGGGGAAGTACTGGACGACAAAGGGTACTCTGTTGGTTGCATCCCGTGTTAGTCTCCTGAGGAGGTCTATGCGATTTTTTGCTGTGGCCCGTCGGAACTGTCGATCGATGAGTCGAGCGTCATATCCCGTTCTTACTACGCCCTAGTAAGAACGGGATATGACGCTCGACTCATCGATCGACAGTTCCGACGGGCCACAGCAAAAAATCGCATAGACCTCCTCAGGAGACTAACACGGGATGCAACCAACAGAGTACCCTTTGTCGTCCAGTACTTCCCCGGAGCGGAGAAACTACGCCATGTTCTCCGCAGCCTTCAACATGTCATCAATGAGGACAAACACCTCGCTATGGCCATCCCCACACCTCCACTACTCGCCTTTAAACAGCCACCCAACCTCAAACAGACCATCGTTCGCAGCAAATTACCTAGCTTTCAAGAGAACAGCGTCCACGACACCACACAACCCTGCCACGGTAACCTCTGCAAGACATGCCAGATCATCGACACAGATACCACCATCACACGAGAGGACACCACCCACCAGGTGCATGGTTCATACTCCTGTGACTCGGCCAACGTTGTCTACCTCATACGTTGCAGGAAAGGATGCCCCAGAGCATGGTACATTGGCGAGACCATGCAGACGCTGCGACAACGGATGAACGGACACCGCGCAACAATCGCCAAACAGGAGGGTTCCCTCCCAGTCGGGGAACACTTCAGCAGTCATGGACATTCATCCACCGACCTTCGGGTAAGCGTTCTCCAAGGCGGCCTTCGAGACACACGACAACGCAAAATCGTCGAGCAGAAATTGATAGCCAAGTTCCGCACCCATGAGGACGGCCTCAACCGGGATCTTGGGTTCATGTCACGCTACACGTTACCCCACCAGCGAACAAATGTTATCTGTTTTTAATATAACGGGTCAGTTGCTGTCTTTTCTATGTTTCTACCTCTCTATCTCTGTTTTTTTTTGTTTGTTGGTTTTTTTTTGGTGATTTGTATATTCTGTGAGACCTGGCAGGTAACACCTGTCTGTCTGCACACTGATTGCCTTGGCAACGGGCAGTTGAAAAAACTGTCTGTACTCACCAAGCATTGTTCTGTGAATTATAAATGCGATTTCATTTCGAGGACTTCATTTCACATCGTTCACCTGAGGAAGGGGGAAGCCTCCGAAAGCTTGTGAATTTAAAATAAAATTGCTGGACTATAACTTGGTGTTGTAAAATTGTTTACAATTGTCAACCCCAGTCCATCACCGGCATCTCCACATCATATCATTGATAAGACAATGCAGGCCTGCTGACTAAGCAAACATATGGCCCAGCAGGAGGGCCAGGCCACTTGTATCAATCTCAGTTACTAATTAACCCTTTCTAACCATTTTGCATTCTGCTTCTTTGCCACATAGGCATCTTAATATTTTACTAAAAACTGACCACGTAGGGATTCTCACTGTTACCTGGAGCTTAACTTCAGGTAGGAATATAGGATATAGGAACAGGAGTAGGCCATTCAGCCCCTCGAGCCTGTTCCCCATTCAATTAGATCATGGCAGATCTGCAAAGGGAACTAAGGGCCTGGCCTTATGCAGTATCTGTGGAGACACGGGATTTAGCTTTGGGCAGGAGCAGAAATTCGCACCCGATCTCTGTTCATCTTGTTGAGTGAACATCAAGCAAGATGGAAGTCAAAGATTCAACTGGGAGTCAGGTCAGGAAGCCCACCAGGTGTGGGGTGGCTGGCTATGGGACAAGAGAATCCAAAGAAAACTTATATTGAATCGGGGACAGTGACTCGATAAAATTACCATAAGTAAAGCAACAGTAATGAAGAATATAATAGCACTAAAGAGTGACAAATCCCCAGGACCAGATGGTTTCCATCCCAGGGTTTTAAAGGAAGTAGGTGAGCACATTGCGGATGCCCTAACTATAATCTTTCGAAGTTCTATAGATTCAGGAACTGTCCCTCTAGATTGGAAAATTGCACACGTCACTCCGCTTTTTAAGAAAGGAGAGAGAGGGAAACCGGGGAATTATAGACCAGTTAGCCTAACATTTGTTGTGGGGAAAATGCTGGAGTCTATAATTAAGGATAGGATGACTGAACACCTCGAGAATTTTCAGTTGATCAGTTGGCTGAGCGAAAGGCGACAGTGTCGGGATAATGGGTAGGTACTCACATTGGCAGGATGTGACTAGTGGAGTCCCGCAGGGATCTGCCTTGGGGCCTCAATTATTCACAATATTTATTAACGACTTAGATGAAGGCATAGAAAGTCTCTATCTAAGTTTGCCGATGACACAAAGATTGGTGGCATTGTAAGCAGTGTGGATGAAAACATAAAATTACAAAGGGATATTGATAGATTAGGTGAATGGGCAAAACTGTGACAAATGTGAGGTCATCCACCCATCAGGGTACTTTCTAAATGGTAAAAAGTTAAAACCAGTGGATGTCCAAAGGGACTTAAGGGTTCAGGTACATAGATCATTGAAGTGTCATGAACAGGTGCAGAAAATAATCAATAAGGCAAATGGAATGCTGGCCTTTATATCTGGAGGACTAGAATACAAGGGGGCAGAAGCTATGCTGCAGCTATACAAAACCCTGGTTAGACCGCACCTGGAGTACCGTGAGCAGTTCTGGGCACCGTACCTTCGGAAGGACATATTGGCCTTGGAGGGAGTGCAGTGTAGGTTTACTAGAATGATACCCAGACTTCAAGGGTTAAGTTACGAGGAGAGATTACACAAATTAGGGTTGTATTCTCTAGAGTTTTGAAGGTTAAGGGGTGATCTGATCGAAATTTATAAGATATTAAGGGGAACAGATAGGGTGGATAGAGAGAAACTATTTCTGCTGGTTGGGGATTTTAGGAGTAGGGGGCACAGTCTAAAAATTAGAGCCAGACCTTTCAGGAGCGAGATTAGAAAACATTTCTACAGACAAAGGGTGGTAGAAGTTTGGAACTCTCTTCCGCAAACGGCAATTGATATTAGCTCAATTGCTAAATTTAAATCTGAGATAGATAGCTTTTTGGCAACCAAAGGTATTAAGGGATATGGGCCAAAGGCAGGTATATGGAGTTAGATCACAGATCAGCCATGATCTTATCAAATGGCAGAGCAGGCACAAGGGGCTGAATAGCCTACTCCTGTTCCTATGTTCCTAGAATAAGGATTGGTCCATGTTAAAATTTGTTCATTGTGTCGGGGCTGTTGGCGTCAACACATGAAATCCACCCGAAACCGCATTGGCGGAGTGGCCCGCCTCGGGCCCCCTGAACCATTTTCAGATTCAGGCCTCGCTTGAATGCCACTGACAGTAGGCGCCAAACGGGCAACCCGCTTCAGCTCGCGGTTGCTGGAGGGTAGGAAATCGGTCGGCTCCCTTGCTGAGCCAGTCGGCAGGTCTGGCCTAGGAGAGAGGAGCCAATCACGGAGGGGATTGAGCACAGGCTGGCAGTGGACCACATTGTTTTTGTGAAGCTAGAAGAAGCACTCGTGGTCCCACAAAAATTCTCCCCAAAAAATTCTGGGCCTTTTCTTGAGCAGCCACCAGGGTTTTCCTTAAAGACTGTTGGTTCGGCTGCTCACCACCTGAGTACCAGAGTAAGCTCAGCACACACCCCGCTCATTTGTACATGCAAATAGCAAACGGGGTCCTACAACAACATCAGACCCCGATTTGCATATTTGAGCTGCCTTACATCTAAAACAGGCAGATGTGCTGCCTGCCCACTTACAAGCCCGCCTGAAAACTGCATCAGGTAGGCCTTGGATATCATTGGGGCGGCTGAGGTGCCCTCCACCCTGATTATCAACTGCCAGCTGCCTGGTTTTAGGCAGCCAGCAATTGAAAATCACCTGCAGTGTCTCACACATTGCTTCCAAGGAATTTCACGTTACTCCAACCTACTATTTCTCCTGTCTTCCCTCAGCTCCCTCTCCGACTGCTCTTAGACTGCTCTTTTCCTTTGTTCCGACATTCTGATGCTTCTTGTTGATCCTTTTCAGCCCGACTATCCTCGTTACTAGTTACACAGGAATTCTCCCTTGGTTTTCTTCAGGAAAAGATGGCTAACAAGCTTTTTTAATGGATCTCAATCTGAACTACCCACCTTCTCACCATGTTCCTTCATGGTTCGAGCCTTACATTTTAATGTATTATCATGGTTTGTAATTTAATTTGAAACAAATACCAGACCTATTTAAATTGAGTTGTTTATTTGGCTGTTGATTTTTTTAAAATCATAAAGCATAGTGAGGCAGCCAGTCAGATCTCATGGCATTCACTCTGGTAATAATCACCATTAAGCTCATGATATGATCAAAGCCCTACTCTCCTCATTCAGTGGTTAAGTTTACTGCCCAGAGTGGAACTGACCCATAGGGACCAGGCAGCTCTCACCTTTGATCTCCAGTCTGCGATGAATTAGCCGATCTCAGCCAAGGCAGCAGTAGGAATGTTGCAATTGGTCTCAGTGCCTCTCAGCTAGGGAAGAGACAATTTAACTAGGGTTCTCGTGACTGATTGCTAACCAGTGAATCCTGCTGTAAATTTTACAGTGTGAATGTCAGGTGAGTACAGGCTTGGGCTCGACTGTGACTCCCCCCAGGTCAGTTAGCCTGCCAATCATAGAATCGTAGTAGGTACAGCACAAGAGGAGGCCATTCGGCCCATTGTGCCTGTATTAGCTCTTTGAAAGAGCTATCCAATTAGTCTCATTCACCTGCTCTTTCCCCATAGCCCTGTACATTTTTTCCCTTCAAGTATTTATTATCTAATTCCCTTTGGAAGTACCTGCTGAATCTGCTTCCACCACCCTTTCAGGCAGTGCATTGAAACTCGCTGCGTAAAAATTGTTTCCTCATGTCACCTCTGGCTCTTTTGCCGATCACCTTAAATCTGTGTCCTCTGGTTACTGACCCTTCTGCCACTGGAAACATTTTCTCCTTATTTACTCTGTCAAAACCGTTCATGACATCCTTCCTAAAGTGTGGTGCCCAGAATTGAACACAATACTCCAGCTGCAGCCTAACCAGTGTTTTATAAAGGTTCAGCATAACGTCCTTGCTTTTGTATTCTACACCTCTATTAATAAAGCCCAGGATCCCATACGCTTTTTTGACAGCCTTCTCAACCTGTCCTGCCACCTTCAAAGATTTGTGCATGTGCAACCCCAGGTCTCTGTGTTCCTGCACCCCCTTTAAAATTGTCCCATTTAGTTTATATTGCCTCTCCTTATTCTTTCTACCAAAATGCATCACTTCACACTTCTCTGCGTTAAATTTCATCTGCCATGTATCTGCCCATTTCACCAGTCTGTCTATGTCCTGAAGTCAGTTACTAACCTTCACATTGTGTGCTACATTTCTAAGTTTCGTGTCATCGGCAAACTTTGAAATTATACCCACTATACCCAAGTCCAGGTCATTAATATATATCAAAAAGAACAATGGTCTAATATTGACCCCTGGAGAACACCACTGTATACTTCCCTCCAATCTGAAAAACAACCGTTCACCACTATTCTCTGCTTTCTGTCCCTTCGCCAATTTTGTGTCCACACAACCGCTGTACCTTTAATCCCATGGGCTTTAATTTTGTTAACAAGTCTATTATGTGGCACTTTATCAAATGCCTTTTGAAAGTCCATATACACAACATCAACCGCGCTACCCTCATTAACCCTCTCCGTTACTTCATCAAAGAATTCAATCAAGTTAGTCAAACATGATTTTCCTTTAACAAATCCATGCTGACTTTCATTTATTAGCCCTTACTTTTCCAACAGCCAATTTATTTTGTCCCAGATTATTGTCTCTAAAAGTTTCCCCATCACTGAAATTAGACAGACTGGCCTGTAATTGCCAGGTTTATCCCTCTCCCCTTTTTTGAACACGGGTGTAACATTTGCAATCCTCCAGTCCTCCGGCACCATCCCTGTATCTTAAGGAGGATTGGAAGATTGGAGCCAGAGCCTCTGCAATTTCCACCCTTACTTCCCTCAGTAACCTAGAATGCATCCCATCTGGACCGGGTGACTTTTCTACTTTAAGTACCGCCAATGTACCTCTTCTTTATCTATTTTTATCCTATCCACTATCGCTACTACCTCCTCTTTCACTGCTACAATGGCAGCATCCTCTTCTTTAGTGAAGACAATTGCGAAGTATTCATTTAGTACCTCAGCCATGCCCTCTGCTTCCATAAAAAGTTTGTCCCAACTGTCATTTGGGAAATCAACCAAAGGGTGTCTGGTGCCCATGCAACTGTATTTCACCAAGAGCCAGCACCTTCAAGAGAAGCAGAGAGAAAATGAACAATGATATATATAAAAAATTGAAGTGTAGTATGTTAAAGTGGATCAAGTGAACCATTCTGCTGAATTTATCATATCTCGTGTGTTAGGCGAAAGCTACAATATTTTAAGAAAATATATATTCAATGTTTGATTAACTACAAACTTTTATTATGTTCTTGGTACCTGTTCAAGGAACTCTCGATGATTTTTGGTGCAACATAAAATATCCATTATCCAGGCAACTTATTTCTCTTGTTCTTTCTACAGTGTGGAAACAATCAATGATGGCAACTTTCACAGTCTGGAGTTGGTAGCAGCTGATCAGATGTTGAGCCTGGTTATAGACGGAGGAAGCCCAAAGAGCATCAACAACTTAGCCAGACAGTCCACACTCAATGTAGACTCCCCACTCTACGTTGGAGGTATGGAGGTGTTCAAATATATTACTTAAATTTACACTGATGAGGAATCTTCCTATGCTTTGTGTAAACCTTCACGGTTCCAGACAAAGAGCAAAACCCACAAGATATGCAAGGGGAAACTTACTGTCAAATATTCGGGCATTTCATCCCATTTTGTTAAACTCAAAAATAAGTTTACAAGAAAACATAAATCGAAATGTTATACACTGGTGATTACAGAGATGTGTTTAATTAATAAAGCAAAGCCCTTGGCACACTTATTATTTTGTGTAATTTTCTTAATAATTTTGCTGGTGGATTAACAGATTCACATGTGAGGCACGATTTACCAAAATAGTGCTGCATCACCCGGGGATTGATTTATTTGGAGTTTAAGTGATGACTCCGCAGGGCAGCACTCTAGAACATCAATGCACTGTGCCTTGGAGTGGTGAGATTTAGGTTTCGACCCGTGGTTCTCCAACTTAGAATGTTTTAATGATAATGGATAAGCACTGCTCACGTGTAGCCCCCACTGGAGAGTTAGATATCAGGTCGTTGCCGATGGGGATCTAATGCAAAATATAAAATACATGGGAATTGTAGGCTTATAAAGAGAGTGATAAAAGGAAGATTTTTAGAAATAACTATTTAATCATTGAAGGAAATGAACCGTGAAAGTTATTTAGACATATCAGTTAGAATATGCTTGTGTGTTGCTATGTGATTTCAGTACGAACTCAAAAGTACGTTCGCTGCCCCAGATCATTCACCGTACTTTTGTTCCTTTTTAGGTATGCCCACCAAGACGAATGTCGCAGCTTTGCGCCAAGGGCCAGGCCAGAATGGCACTAGTTTCCATGGCTGCATTCGCAACTTGTATATCAACAATGAACTGCAGGACTTCAAGAAAGTTCCAATGCAGATTGGCATTCTGCCAGGCTGTGAACCCTGCCAGAAGAAGATGTGCCAGCATGGCACCTGTCACGCCATTGGCCAGTCCAGCTTCACCTGTGAGTGTGAGGGAGGTTGGACGGGGACACTTTGTGACCAGCAAACCAACGACCCATGTCAGGGCAATAAGTAAGTGATTGTGTAGCTTGCTGTTTACTTCTTTTTATTGGCCAAATGCTATTTTTTTTGTGCTTATCAAAATGAGGGAAGTCAGTACTCGGGAAGGGAACGTTTTCCCATTTTTGCATCCTGATGATAAGCTCAAGTGCTCCCAGGCCATATAAAGGACAGGACAGAAGCAGAGTAAAATTCCCTTTACCCTGCCCTACAAGTATACCTTCAACCTCAGAACAGCGGCTTTTACTGCAACTGTGTGGATTTTTCGACTCCCCTTACAGCATTTGCCAAGGTGATGGGAGTGTACTTCTTCCTACAATAGAAACAGAAAATGATAGAAACACTCAGCAGGTCAGGCAGCAGCTATGGTGAGACAGAGTTAACGTTTCAGGTCTATGACCTTTCTTCAGAACTGGAAGAAGTTAAGAGATTTAAAAGATTAGAAGCAGGTACAGAGCCAGGCAAAGGGGGTGGGGGGGAGGAGAGAAAAGAACAAAAGGGACGGTCTGTGATAGGGCGGAGGACAGGAGGGGTTAAATGATAGAAGAGATGATGGTGCAAGGCAAAAGGGGGTGATAATGGGATAATAAAGAAACAAAAGATGGGTCCAGAGGAGGTGTAAATGGCAGCAGCAGAACCAGTACCAGCATCCTACATCTCCATCATTGTTCTTCCTACATTTAATTTCTCTGTTAAAGCCCTGCCCATAGACATGTCAGCCTGCGAACATCAACTTGTCACCTCAATAATTGAAAAACTTATTTAGGTTTTCACTGATCTAGACACCGAACTTTCTCACCATTGCCTTGATTCCTTTTGATATTGAATACACTGGAGATTGTACTGTGTCTGTTTATGCACCCATTAATAATTTCAGTATTGAAAGGCTTTTCTGAATCTTAACTAAATTTTATAAGTGATTGCACCTCAGGAGATACTGGTGGGCTGTGCTCGCTGACCTACATTGGCTCCTGGTCCACCAACACCTCCATTCTAAAATGCTGATCCTCGTGTTCAAATCCCTCCATGGACTCGCCCCTCCCTATCTCTATAACCTCCTCCAGCCCTACAACCGTCTGAGAACTCTGCATTCCTCCAACTCTGGCCTCTTGTCCATCCCCCACTTCCTTAACCCCACCATTGGTGGCCGTGCCTTCAACCATCTAGGCCCTAAGCTCCTGAATTCTCTCCCTAAACCTCTCTGCCTCTCCACATCTCTCTCCTACTTTAAAATGCTCTTTAAAACCTATAACTTTGACCAAGCTTTTGATCACCTGACCCAATGTCCCTTTTTAGCTCGGTGTCAATTTTTTTCTGTTAACACTCCTGTGAAGCGCGTTGGGACGTTTTACTATTTTAAAGGCACTATATAAATGTAAGTTGCTGTTGTTAATTTCCTTTGTGTGCTATTTTCAATACAATGGTTAATATGTTTGCATAAATTCCTGACGGCGGTATTTTACGGCTGTTGGTAATCCCTTTTTTTCGAATCATACAGCACAGAAGGAGGCCATTCGGCCCATCGTGCCTGTGCCGGCTCTTTGAAAGAGCTGTCCAAATCGTCCCACTCCCCGATAGTGTACAGAGTAAGGGGAACCCAGGTGAGATACAGAACGAGGATCCGCAGAAACTGATCCTATCCAACAGGTATAATGTACTTGCTGCCTGTGAGGATAAGGATAAAGACTGTCAGAAGGACAGCCGGAATGCTGACCATGGCACCTTGAAGCAGGAGGCTGTCCAAAGGGAGGAGGAGGAGGAGGAGGAGGAGAAGCATGATGTGGTAGTTGTAGGGGATTCAATAATTAGGGGGACAGGTAGCATCCTTTGTAAGCAGGATCGAGAGTCCCACATGGTATGTTGCCTACCTGGTGCCAGGGTGAGGGACATCTCGAACCGGCTTGAAAGGATATTGGAGTGGGAGGGGGAGGATCCAGTCGTTGTGGTCCATGTTGGGACCAACAACATAGGAAAGAGTAGGCAAGAGGTCCTGTTCAGAGAGTACCAGGAGCTAAGAGCTAAATTAAAAAACAAGACCTCAAGGGTTATAATCTCTGGATTATTACCTGAGTCACATGCAAATTGACGTAGGGATAAACAGATTAGGGAGGCGAACATGTGGCTGAAGGTGTGGTGTGGGAAAGAGGAGTTCCATTTCATGGGACTCTGGCAGCAGTACTGGGACAGGAAGAAACAGGTTAACAACTAGTTAAAATCACACAGACAGGATTTTATGTGTTCTTGTTAACTGCTAATAATAGTAAATAGAGAAAATGAAACCCACAGATTATCTTTTTGTTACCTTGTCCATGCGTCATTATTAACTTAACCTTTAAAACTTGTTAATTTTGCACATACCAAAAATTTCCAGGTGCTTATTGATGGGACTTCACACTTACAGATAATATGTAACATAGCTTGTGTCACAAATAGTGTAAAAACATTTTTGTTACAATTTTTGGAGTGGGATGTATTGAGCTTAAAATAGCATGCACCAGTGTACTTCCTTCTCATCACTTTTTGACTGCTTTTTCAATAATAGCCACAATCTTCTATAGCATCACGATTTGCTGGGAAATTTTGTGACTTCTGCACTTGTTTATTAAATTGCCCAATTGCTTTGTAATCCTCCACCTCCCACAATACTCCTGTCCTTCAGCTTGGACAAACTGGGGTTCAGACCCTGGCAAGTGGTCGTCTCACTGCAAGATCAGCCAGCAAGATGTCCACTTTCAGAGCACAGGATGGAATCTCTGCCAATCTCTCGCCTCATCATGCTCCAGATGGAGAATTCTATTGCCAAAAGCTCCATCTAGTGTCTGAACCTGAAACTGATGCTGGCTGAATTTAAATACCAGCTGACACTGGGATTTGAACTTGGACCCCTCTAAATAGGAGTACAGCGTTGTGTCCTTAGTCTAAATGGAGACCTTTGTAGCATTTTTATATGATTCTTAGATTATCCATAAGGAACAAGTCCAGATAATAGGTTGTTACATAAGGTTAAATCTCACGGGATCCAAGGTGAGGTCTTATAGAAGTCTATAAAATAATGAGGGGCATAGATAAGGTAGATAGTCAAAATCTTTTCCCAAAGGTAGGGGAGTCTATAACGAGGGGACATAGATTTAAGGTGAGAGGGGAGAGATACAAAAGGGTCCAGAGGGGCAATTTTTTCACTCAAAGGGTGGTGAGTGTCTGGAACGAGCTGCCAGAGGCAGTAGTAGAGGCGGGTACAATTTTGTCTTTTAAAAAGCATTTGGACAGTTACATGGGTAAGATGGGTATAGAGGGATATGGGCCAAGTGCAGGCAATTGGGACTAGCTTAGTGGTATAAACTGGGCGACATGGACGTGTTGGGCCGAAGGGCCTGTTACCATGTTGTAAACTTCTATGATTCTATGATAATATTAATAGTCACTTGGACAAGTGCGGATTGATTAGGGAAAGCCAAAATGTATCACTTTGCACCTCTCTGCATTAAATTTCATCTGCCATGTGTCCACACATTCCACCAGCCTGTCTAGGCAAATCGTGCTTAATTAACTTGATGAGTTTTTTGATGAGGTAACAGAGAGGGTTGATGAGGGCAAAGCGATTGATGTGTATATGGACTTTCAAAAGGCGTTTGATAAAGTGCCGCATGATAGGCTGGTCAGCAAAATTGAAGCCCATGGAACAAAAGGGGCAGTGGCAGCATGGATACGAAATTGGCTAAGTGAGAGGAAACAAAGAGTACTGGTGAACGGTTGTTTTTCGGACTAGAGGGAGGTATACAGTGATGTTCCCCCAGTGGTCGGTACTAGGACCACTGCTTTTTTTGATATGTATTAATGACTTGGACTTGGGCGTACAGGGCACAATTTCAAAATTTGCAGATGACACAAAATTTGGAAGGGTAGTAAACAGTGAGGAGGATAGTAATAGACTTCAAGAGGACATAGAAAGGCTGGTGGAATGGGTGGACACATGGCAGATGAAATTTAATGCAGAGAGGTGCAAAGTGATACATTTTGGCAGGAAGAATGAGAAAAGGCAATATAAACTAAATGGTACAATGCTAAAGGGAGTGCAGGAACAGAGAGGCCTGGGGTATATGTGCACAAATCTTTGAAGGTGGCAGGACAATTTGAGAAAGCGGTTAAAAAAGCATACGGGATCCTGGGCTTTACAAATAGAGGCATAGAGTACAAAAGTCATTGTAAAATGACTGCAGCAAATTTTGAGCAGACTAGAAAGCAAGACTAACTAACACCAATTAATCATCATTATGGTTCATTATTGCTACTGTGGAATTCCCTAAAAAACTGAAATCCGATATTTGATCCTATAGTGAATGCCTCTAAAGCCAATCATATTCCCAGAATGGAACTATGGTACTGAATGTGTTTACAAATTATCAGGAAATGAGTAATAAACCATAGCTTTTCACAAAGTTTATTATTAAGCTGATTCGCTGTGGATTAACAAAAGCATTGCTCTAGTGTTTCACTGCAGTCTGATCAAGTATAGCAGATGCTAATTGTTCCTTTGAGGCATGTTGGAAATATAATCAAGTAATCCAAACAGATGATTTACATGATTAGTACATTCTAATGGGGGAAATTTGAATCGCTTCAAACAGGAAGTAGTTCACTGGAATTGTCATGCTTCAATTTTGCTCCACTCACATATGTGCTATTAATACTGGTAGAAAATAGACTTTATTTTAGTCTTGAATTGCAACCAGGTGCAGTAAAGCTACAGTACTACATATATAGGGCCCGATGTTAGCAGGGCTGCAGGTTCTCGGCAGGGGGGCTATCGGGCGCGTGGGTAACGCGCCCGGTGAAAGTAGTGAGTTTCCCGTGCGATCGTCGCAGACAAACCACTAATTGGATCCACTTACCTGCTCCTCCGGGTTCCCCACTGCTGATCTGCGTGTCGGGCGGGCTGCGCATGCGCAGTAAGATCTGTCAGCTGGAGGTGCTCTATTTAAAGGAGCAGTCCTCCACTGACAGATGCTGCAACAAATAGCAAAAATGACAGCATGGAGCAGCCCAGGGGGAAGGCTGCTCCCAGTTTAATGATGCCTCACTCCAGGTATCAATACATGGGGTGAGGAGGAGGGGGAGAACAGAGATCTTCCACCCGGTGGGCGGGAGGAAGCGGCCTGCCTCTGCCACCAGGAAGGCCTGGCTCGAGGTGGCAGAGGAGGTCACCAGTGCCACCAACGTATCGCCCACCTGCATACAGTGCAGGAGGCGCTCCAATGACCTCAGTAGGTCAGCCAAAGTGAGTACACTTACTCATTCCCCTACACTCCGTCTGCCACAGCACTGCCCCCACCCCACATCTCCTTCGGCACTGCCAACACTACTCTGTCACATCACCCCTCATACCCACTCAAACCTCATCCTCATCTTACCTGCACCTACTCACCTCGCCAGTACTCATCCCGCCACTACCACTCAACCCAATCCTCATACAATCTCATGGCTCTATCTCATACTCACCCTCTCGTGCATCTCTTTCACGGCCAGCCTCACTCAACCTGCCACTACCTGTGCTGCAGCCACAGGGCATGCATCACATATGTGCAGTAGGCAGCGTAAGGCAAACGTGTCGTGAGCATGAAGGGGATGCACAAGGGTGTTTGAGGGTTTGTCATGGGTGGTACTTATATTGAATTTCAGAACAACTCACATGACACATTATATTGGCACCACTACTGCCATGTCATCGCGAATCCTGTCTGGTTTGTGCAATAATGCCCGCTCCTGAGGATCACTATGAGGACCCACAACTGATGCCACCCATTGTGGCACTGCAGAGTGGGTGTAGGTGTATTTGCAGGGCTCTTCTGCGCAGACGACTGAGAGACATCGGCGATGTCCCCGGTTGCACCCTGGAAGGATGCGGAGGAGAAGTTGTGGAGGGCAGTGGTGACTTTGACAGCGACAGGTAAGAAGATGGTGCTCTGGCCAGCCAGGAGCAGCTCGGCATGAAAGAGGCTGCAGATGTCCACGACTACATGTCGAGTGACTCTGAGCCTCCGTGTGCACTGCTGCTCAGAGAGGTCCAGGAGGCTGAGCCTCGGTCTGTGGACTCTGTGGTAAGAGTAGTGCCCTCTGCGACGCATCTCTCTCTGCGGTAGCCCTCCCTCCTCCTGTACAGGTGGATGTGTCACAGCACTCTGTTGTGGAGCTCCACGTGTCAGAGGTGGACGGCGTGGATGGTGAGGCTGGTGATGCTGTTCGCCCTCCGAGGAGGTCATGACTGCAGCTACGGTGGCCCCCATCCGCAAGATGTACATCTGAGGGGGTCCGCAAGTAGGTACATGTCTCTGGACCCCGGGGTAAGTGTGCACGTTGGTGACTTTGACTGTCAGGAGGAAGGTGGTGGAGGCCAAACTTTGTCCCAAGTGACGGAGTGGCCTCCTGCAATGGGTGAGGGTCTCCCCACCCCCCCCCCCCACCTGTCAAATGGACCTTTGCAGCTGCCACAGGCTGACAGCTGCGACACGTCCGTTCGACCTGGGAGTGTTTCCCCCAGTGTGGGAAACAGTCCCATTTTGTTCTAAAATCCCACATAGTCCCTTAATCACCTAAGTAAATACTGTCAAGTGGCATCCCGCTGGCTTTAATTGCCTGCGGGATTCCCACCAGCGGGGGCTGCGCGCGCACGCCGGCGCGTCAGTGGGGAACCCGGAAGTGCGCGGGTTCGGGGCGGGCTCCGGTACTGCTCCGGGATTCTCCAATTTTCAGAGCCCCCCCGCAGGGAACGCACCCGATAGCGGGTGCTAAAATAGAGCCCATAATGTTTACTTGTTCCTCAAAAATCATTGCAAATTTACCCAGGCTTTATATATACACCCGATCTTGGAATTTATCAAAAAATCATTAAGAAAATAGTCTTTTTATTCTTAAGTGATCATCTGTATGTCATAAACAAGTTATATAGCAATAAAAAACTGCTATGTTTCAATTCAATCATTCTAGTTGGAACACTATAGCAACCATGTAAATAGTACTATTGTGATTTTTGGATTTTACGATCTTTGATCCAGAATGAAGCTGAAATAGTTTGAGTGAAGTGATTGCATTTGTCTGGGAAGATATATGGGTGCTACTACATAAACGTTAATTATTTGCACATAAGGGTGTTAATGATGATACCATTCTTCAGTTGATGAGGAAGAATGATTATAGATTCCTAATGATGGCTGTTAATGAATAAAGAGTTTAAATGAGATTTCACAGCACCCAAGACTTGGTAATGAGAACTTTTCAAGAACCCCCACCACCACCATCTGAAAACAAACCCTCAATGTTGAAGTCTTCCCATCCCATGCCATCCTGTGACCAAGAGTGGTCTCTGCCATTGTTGTTTTGTCAGTGATCACCGAGAGGTATACAGGAGGAAGCTTCTGATTTATGTAGAGCAGTACCTCACCTGGAAGTTTAATCTCCTCTTACAGTGCACTATTTCATGCATTTTGTAAAATTGCTCTTATGAACAATTTATATGCAATAATGATTGTGATAAAATAGGACACAAAAGTGTACTACTATAGGAAATTAAACCCCCAGAGGCCTTCAACTGATGGCCTTTCTGACATTGAGAACTTGGTATTTCAGAATTATGGATGGGAATTCATATTGTACTATTGTTGCACAGCATGCTAGTAGTACCCTACCTTTAGACCACGTCAAGCTGGTGAACAGGTAAAAACAAAGTTCGCTGAAGATAAAAATGTTACTCAAAGTATGTTGACTCCTAGCCAGAGGGTCTTCAATTGAAGTCCTATGGCTGCCAGTTACTCAGATTCTCCCACCTCAGTTGCATCTATTATTAGTCAACCACTAGATGGACTACCATATGGAAGTGAGACTTTCTATCTCTGCAACTAGCATTGCTTGCCCACTTTTTGAGCAGCAGAAAGTTGCATTATGGCAATTGGCAGGAAGGAAAGAAAATAAAATAGAAACTGTAAAGAAATA
The DNA here is from genome assembly GCF_035084215.1 of Heptranchias perlo. Taxonomy (NCBI): domain Eukaryota; kingdom Metazoa; phylum Chordata; class Chondrichthyes; order Hexanchiformes; family Hexanchidae; genus Heptranchias; species Heptranchias perlo. Next base: position 105,372,509 of record NC_090325.1, on the reverse strand, counting down.
CTGATTACATTTGTTGATTATTTAATTGGATTTTAATCTGTTTCCAGGTGTGTGCATGGTACTTGTGTGCCCATCAATGCCTTCTCATACAGCTGTAAATGCCAGCTGGGTTTCAAAAATGTACTGTGTGATGAGGAAGAGGAACTCTTTAACCCCTGTCAGAACATCAGGTGTAAACATGGAAAATGCAGGCTTTCTGGTCTGAGCAGGCCTTACTGTGAATGTAATAGTGGATACACTGGAGAGAACTGTGACAAAGGTATGGACTGATCATTTTAAGTATCTATTTGGATGTAGGTTTGATTGTTTGCATGCCACATCTTCTGAAATGTTGTGACTTCAATCCACAATTAATTTTGGACTGCTACACCATTTGTTTTCCTTATAGTTAAGTGTTTCCAAGATTGTGAGAGCAATCGGTACAGAAATTAATTTCTTTGCTTTTGTATTTTTTGTGCCTGATTTCATTCCTCTCTCCAGGAGAAAAGCCCGCAATGTATATTATACAAAGTAAAACGATTTGAGGAACTTAATAAATACTTAATATTAATTTTTTTAATTAATGACAAACCTGTGACATCAATGTTACTTATCATTCATTGCACACCAAACCCCACAAGTTGAAGTCTGATGGTTCTTACAGAAACATGTGTTCTTTGCTCTGTGGGAAAGAGAGTTTGCAAAGTGTGTTTTCATCCTTTTTGAATATTGACAAATCGCTCTGTATACCATCTAGCTGAATTGTACTGAATGCTGGTAATGGCATGATTGTATCCTAGATTACTCTTTCAAGTACTAACTATGCTGTAACTAAGTGTTGCTATATGCCTCAGTTTAATGATTTTTTTCATATTATGAGCTTTCATTAAATTAATTCAAAAGCCCGTCATTTAAATAGGTTTCATTAATCAGCTTTAACCTCACTGCTGTTTATCTCACTTTAACATTTCTATATCTTCTTGGACTGAGCAGCCAAATCCAATGATTCAGCATTTAACCCTAGTACAAACTCTACCTCTGACCTCTCAGCTTCAACTGACCAATCACAGCACCTCTTGCAGGTGAGACGAATGGGAAAAGGGGTGAATCGTTTCTTTTTCTCTCTCTCTTCCTGCTAGTCACCCTTTCCAAAAACCTTTTTCTTTTTTGTTCACGTGTTTGAATCCAATAAAATCCATTTTCCCCCATGATTCAGACTCAAAGCTTTTCCCTGCGCTTTTCCCTCGTACAGTGTGATTTTCTTGCTCTATTGGTGTAAGTGTTAAAGCATGCAGTCAGTGGTAGTAACATTATTCTCATGTCTTGCTGGTTCATGTTTCCATACCAGATGACTGGAAACATAGTCAATAAATAAATAAGTCTGTAATGTGTTACAAAAATCAATCCTTTTGTATCCATAACAACTGATGGAAAAACTGAAATGCTAAGGGAGCTTTTGCTTGCCATTCTTGATGGTGCATTTGAAGGTGTAAATTTTTATTGTAAAGCACCATGTTTTCAGTCTCTGGTTAGAATAGCATTTACCACTGTTATGGTCCATCCAACATATATTTAACAGAGAAATACAATACTAGGTACTAAAAGAGTATTCTTCAAGAGGCAACAGTCACTACTTAGTTTTATTCCACAAGTGAAGAAGGGCTTGTAAGTAACAAAATTATGAAGCTTTCCCTCACAAGTGGAACAAATTGAGAATGGATATTTTGTTTCTATAAATAGCTGTGAGGATAATTTTGTTTACGGTTTATTAGTATTCTAAAAAATTATTTCACGTACAGATGTTATGTTAATACTCCCAATTATATAATATATGTGACTGGCCACTAACATGACACCTCTCGAAGTACTGAAATCTTAAACTTTGTGGGTATTTCAGGTTCCAATATTTCTCCTTTCAGTAATCAGTCATGGAGTTCTTATGAATTATACAAAAACAAAGCAAATGAAAATATGTTGCCAAATTCTGTTTTCCACGATATGGAAAGAAACACTGCTCATGCTCCTTTCATTCTCTTCAGTCAGTTATAAATGTTGCACTTCTACCGTACAACCGCCAAATGTGGCAAACTTGGATGAAGGAGAAGTGATGTTACCCTTTTTATTTGTTCTCGAGATGTGGGCAATGCTGGCAAAGCCACCTTTATTGCCCGCCACTAGTTGTACTCATATCTGTTGTGTTTGCTAGGTCATTTAGAATCAACCATGCAATGTGGGAGTCACATGTAGGGGTGCCATGTTCTCTTCCCTGAAGGGCATTAGTGAACCATTTGGACCTTTTAATGACAATTCACAAACTGATTTTTTTTGGTGCTAGCTTACAAATTACCAGATTTATTGAATTCAATTTCACAATTTCCCACGGTGGGATTTAAACTCTTAGCCTCTGGGTTGCTAGTCCAGTATCATATACTTCTTTGTATATTGTGACACAGGAGCACATGTAGGCTTCCAGGGATAATGGTTGCTGCTGGAGAACTCCCTCCATAACTGATGGTGCTGAACTGTACATAATGACAGCCTAGTTAAGGGAGTTTCTACTTTCCATTCAAAGTATGCAAATATTTTATTTCTTGTTTTGGCAACTGTAGAGCTTGCACAGATGACTAAAACTGCATTTCTTTTCCAAACCATTTAGATATAAGCTAATTAATTAGTGCTGCAGTTTTAAGACAATGCATAACGCATGAAACTAAATGCATTACTAGAGTTGTGTCATTACTGGAAGTATGTTAGAAGCAATGGTTCTTCTATTCTCATTTTCAGAAATCTCCTGTCGAGGGGAACGAATCCGAGATTACTACCAGAAGCAGCAAGGCTACGCCGCTTGCCAGACAACCAAAAAGGTCTCGCGGTTAGAGTGCAGAGGCGGATGTGACAACGGACAGTGCTGTGGACCTCTGAGAAGCAAGCGACGGAAATACAGTTTTGAATGCACTGACGGCTCTTCATTTGTGGAGGAGGTGGAGAAAGTCGTGAAATGCGGCTGCTCACGATGTTCTTTGTAAAAGCTTCAAACGTTCGCCCTTTTTCAAAACAATGTGCGCCTGGTGACTGTGTGGGACGTATTTTGCTTCCGTGGTGGAGATATTTGAATTATATTGTAAAATACAGAACAGACTTATTTTTATTATCAGAAAATGACTATTTTCTTCATTTACAAAAACATTTCAAGTCCTTTTGACTGAAAGTTGTTGCAAAATGCATAAAAGTGTCTGTCAGAAGCCAAACCGTTTTGGACTGGATTTCGACTTTTTCTGATTCGGCGAAATGAAGCTTTCCATAGTTTGACATCTGGTGGAGAAAAAAAGCGAAATCCAAAGGAGCACTGTGCCACTGAAAGTGGGCGATGCCCACTTGAAGATGATGACAAGCTGTCAGTCATGTCAGTTCATCTTTGAAACAGGGACACGGATTTAACTGTGCTGTAAGGAAATGAAACCAAGAATGTGCATCGATGAAGAAGCCCTGGAACTTCCGCTGTCATTTTATATCTTGATTATGTGAACAGTCATTTTTCATTTCCCCAGTATAATGTGTACATTAGCATATTCAAGCTTACAAAGTGTTTTAGCAAGCCTTGTTTCCAGTATTAATTCTTTGTAATATAATTATAAATGGGGGACTATACAACAAATAGAGAATTGATGTATGGATTACTTAGTTGGATAAAGTTTTGTGGTTTTCTTTTGAAATGAGTTTACGCAGTATTCAAAATATCATTAAGAAGTATTTATTGTATCAAAAAAAAACTTGTACCTAACTTTGCTAGAACTTCTCTTTCACTCCATTTTTGAATCTTTAATATATATTAATTTATATTTCGTCCTCATATTTTTGTATGTTAAAAACGTTAAAAAAAAAGATTGCAGTTTATTTTTATTTTGGGGGTATAGAGTAACTAACAATCTAGCATGTCCTCTCAGAGTGAATTGTCTTGTTACCTTTTTGATCAGTTGTGTCTCCTGTACTTTTGACCAATGACATTGCGTTGGCTTACAAAGCCTGGGAAATAACCTCAGCCTAATGGTGTCAGATGTAACAAACCAGTGTATATTTTGTGGAATTCTGCTGAATTTGTACCTTACCAGAGAAATAATGATCTCCTTGACAAACTAGACTTTTTGTTATAGAAGTGATTTTATTCAAACCCGCCCTCCCCTCAACTTTAGTAAAGATAAATTAAAACACAATAAATACTATTTCCCTGGCAGATGGACAAGTTTTTACATATCAGGATATTGTTTGGAGTTCCTCAGCTTCCTGACTGACTGTAAAGTTCAGAATTGTTTCCTTTTCTTAACTATTGAAACTACTTGTCAGCCCTTTGTTCTCCTACAGTAACTTGTTGCTGCTAAGCCTCAGATTTAGAGTTCATCAATTTAAGTAGTTGGGCTGTGCTCTTTACAAATTAAAGACTGGGAGCACCTGTGTAAATACAACTTGGTTTCCTTTGATTTCTTTCTTTTTACAACTGGTTAGATGTACATGTTGACTGATATCGGTAATGCTACTGATGTTTGTAAATTAAATCAGATATTAACTTCAGTCGGATTTACCCTTGTGTTTATTGAATAGTTATGTAGTGCCTTGCTTGTTGGTAGAAAAAAAAGGCTAAACCTATTTTTCTCCTCATTCTATCCTTGCTTCTGCTGACTGGATTTCCAGTTTAACAGCTTGAAGGAGTAGCATAGGGGGAGGAAATTCAACTTGGTTTTGCCCATCTTTTGGGCATAAAATCAACATCAGGGAGACAAATTTCAGATCGCGGTCTCCTGTGCCCAATCTTCCCTGGAAGGGTGCCGAACGCAATGTATGATTAGGTGGCCACATGAAAGCGAGGGCCTCATTAAAATAAGGGTCATGCGCCTACCTAAGGACCTATTTCCCAAATTAAACAGTGGTCACACCGGATTCACTGATTCTTAAGCTTGCCCAGTAATTCTTGGCGCCAGCAGTCCGGAAGCAGGCTACACCAGTGTTATTTAAAGGGATCCTAAGTTCCATTCAGGTAAGACTCAGGTTAATCTTTCTAGGCTGCTACTGGGCGTGTAGGCCTTTTTTTTGGCTGTGTTGGCTGCTAAAGCTGTGTGGAGCACTTTTGGGGAGTGACTTTTTGGAGGCCCAGCACTAATTCTGTGCAGGGGCTTCAGCATATAATTGCTGAAATTTTGAGTGTGCTGCTCGGTCTGCCAATGGGGCGGAGGAGCAAGGAAGTCAGCAGAGACCTGCAACTGCTGGGAGAAGAGGGTGAAAAAGAGAAGGGCACAGGAGGTCTTACATCATCCGGGTCTTCCATAATTGAACATCCTACCTCAACTTAAATGAGGTGTGTCCAGTGGCTCCACTTCACATGGGAGGCTGTGACAGAACTATGTTCCCTGTTGCAGCACCAACTGCAGCCCAGCGCCAAGGCACACACATCACTGCCAGTGGCTGTAAAGGTGACTGCAGCCCTGAATTTCTACACCTCCGGGTCATTCCAGGCTGCAGCAGGTGACATCAGCAACATTAGTCTATTTGCAATCCACTGCTACATCAGATCCCCTTCTCGCTAAGCAGCACAAATTCATCATGTTCCCAAAGAAGCCAGCAAAACAAGAAGAAAAGACTCTGGGCTTCACCAGAATTGCAGGCTTCCCACAAGTGCAGGGTATCATTGATTGTCCCCCATAGCCTTTGCGTGCTCCATACGAAGAACCCGACAACTTTGTTAACAGGAAGGGCTTCTACTCCTTGATCGTACAGCCAGTGTGTGACCACAGACAGTACATCATGCAGATCTTTGCCCGGTTTTCTGGCAGTAGTCATGATGCATTTATCTTTTGCCAGTTCTCAATCCCTCTTCTCTTCCACCCAGATTATTTGGTGTCAGGCTGGCTGCTTGAAAACAAGTGATATCCCCTGAGCTTGTGGCTCATGACACCTCTCAGGAACCTGAGCCTAGACACTGAGGAGCAATACAATCAGAGTCACGCTCTAACCAGAGCTCTGATTGAGCAGACAATTGGCATCTTGAAACAGAGGTTCCACTGCCTAGATAGGTCTGGAGGCATTCTTCACTACAGCCCAAGAGAGTCCCCAATAAGCTGTATGCGACATAACTGCAGCCTGCAAAGGGAGCCACCTGAGGAGGAAGTGGAGGCTCAATAGTGTGAGGATGACTAAGAAGCCGAGGATAAAGAGGAAGAGCTCTGCTGCAGCAAATAATAGACAAACAGTTTTGTTGAATTATTCCTCCCCCACCCCCCCCCACCCCCGCCATGCATCAACAGCCCCTCCCACCATTACACCCAGTCCTTACACCCACCAGATGAATGTCCTCAAATTGTACTCCTTCTTGAGTGTTGGACTGACATCAGTAGGCATGCTGCGGCCAATACCAACGCAACAAAACTGCACAACAACAAAATAGTTCATAACAGTTCATATATGGATTGAACTACACCATGAGAAGTGAAAGGCTGCTGAACTTTCACTGAGGGCACATGAGGTGGCAGGGGTGTGCTGGCTTGATGAGGTGTGGCCATGGAAGGCCCAGCTACAGGCTGCAGCATCTCACTGGCGGCCGGGGCAGTCTGGCCCAGCTGGCTGATTGGCACCAACACAGGCACTGCTTGAGAGACTGGCGGGGGAGAGGAGGCATGCTGTTCTCCTGAGAGAGGACATCACGTGTCTCTCCCATGGTGCAAAGGCAACTCTCACAGGCTTGCACCTCTACTCCCATTGATCTGCACAAGAGCCGAGTGTGAGTGATGTGACGCTTTGGAAGCCCCTGTCATGCTCCCTTCATGCTTTGGAAAGTCAGTGGAGATGCTGGAGCCCAGAGACAACATGGTAGCAATCTGAGCTTCCATCAAAGCTATCACCAGAGGCTTCATTACTGTGGACCCCACTGCAGTGTTCATTGAGCTGCTGCATGATCAATGGTTGACTGCTTGTTTCCATGCCCTTCTCGAATACCCTGCACAACTTGGACTTCTTTATGCTCCCTGACAAGCTGGCAGGCAGCTCAATGCACTCAGAAGTCGGTGATACACAGTCATCAGTCTTCTTCAAAAGGTTGGGCCCTTGAAGTCAGAATCTGTGCCCTTTGCAGCGGGAGTAGAATACGAGCTCGCCCTCCAGTGAGCTGGCTCCTGGGGCGTTCTGTCCTCCTGCCCTTGACCCTGTGCACTTGGGCTGGATGAATCGCCCTTTAGCTGACCCTCTAAACTACACTGGATGCCAGTTTCTGAGCCGGTGCCTGCAAGGGTAAAGTCGAGTGACAATATGTGCTCAGGAAGGATTTCCTCCTCTTCCTCTGGTCCAACTGTGCCCTCATCTTCTGATGGATCTGGAAAGGAAAGAGAGGGACAGGGGTTAGCAGTTAGTGGCAAGGGTAAGCAGCATGATTTTTTTTGTGAGAGAGATTTCATTAAGATAAAAAGAGGGTAAGATGCCAAACACCCTGCGGAGTGCATCCTTCAGCCTCACCAGTCACAATAGTCATGACAAACCCCTTGCCCACAATCCGCATGGCCACCTCTTCCAATGGGGGCAGGATGTGGAGGCTTGGTGGCCCTCCTCCTTTCTGTGCCTGCACCCTGCTGTTGTGAGCCAGCTTGTCCTGCAAATAGAAAGGGAGTGTGTTAGTGTGTGGCCTGGTGAAAGGTTGTGAAGATGTGTGTATCAGGATAGAAGTGTTGCTGGGGCAGAAAAGATGCCACAGGTATGAGGACGTGAGCCCAGTAATTGTGAGGACAGTAGCAGGCTCTGAGTGTGCAAATAGCAGCAGAAGCAAGTTCAGTGAAGCGTGCTGCTGTAATTGGAGGAGAAGCAAGGGAGGGAAGGTTTGTTAGTGCTGGGGCTACAGGTGGTGCAGTGGTAAGCAGAGAGTAAGAGAGATGTGAGTAGGTGTTTTACCTTAGTAGTACTGGTCAGATCATTCAACTTTTGTCAGCATTGCAGCCAAATCTTGGATGCTATGCTTCGAGCATTCACCTACTCCGTCTCCTTTGCCCACTGGTGCTGGTGCCATCTGAAGGGAAGAGCACCTCCTTCCCCCTGCTAGCCTCCTCCACCAACACATCCAGACAAGCGCATGAAAATCGAGGAAATCATTGGGGCCTTTCCTACACCACCTCTGCCTGCCATTTCCACTGTCCAACTGTAATTCAATTCAATGCAACCAAAGTGTAGCTCCCCTTTAAGAGGTGCAGGCTGCTTTTAACCTGAACCCTAAATCCTACAGTTTTCTCGTTGATCCTCTTTGGACTCGGTTCAGCACAATGTCCTTTTGAAGGTAGGTTGCCTAAAATTTGGTACTGATTAATAATCTTTGTATTCACAACAAAATTGAAGGGCGTGTATGATTTTGTCAAACCTAGTTTTCAAAGGAAGTGATGAAGCAAGGTTTATGGGGAGGAGAGAGGAGATTAATTTTTGTACTCATTAAGGTGTGATTGCTGGGTATTGCACACAGTATTTGCAATCCTTGGTGAGGTACATTTAAATGTAGTTTAAAACTTGCTTTACAATTCCCCAACAATTTATCTTAACTTCAACCATAAAAATGTGACTACTGAGCCAATGTGACATTTCCATTTCCCAATCTAACCATCCAAGTGAGATGGCCAATTTACTGCCACTTAATACTGAATGCAGTTTTATGTTGTGAACTCACACTGACTATGAACAGTTGATACTGATAAAAAAAAGACCCTTACAAACAAGAGAAGGATGGAAACTTTCATTCCACCAGTCTGAGCTGTGCTCAACCTTGGTCCGAGGGAGCAGAATATTAACCAATGCACCACTCGTTCATCCAGGAGGTGGGATTTTATTGTAGAAAGCTACATGTCAATCTTGTGGTGCTCAACTGATCTACATCTTTTGTAATATTATACTTAGTATCAAGTGTAATCTGTCTGATAGAACAGATAGGAATAACAAAACACCGGAGAATGATAAACTCAATATGCACACTGCATTTGGATTGTAAAACTGAATACTTTCACTGGGTGGAAGCAATTGTTTGGTAAGAAGATATATATCATCACAGCTTGGGAAAGATGGAAACAATACCCATCCATGTGAACATGGCAAGAAGGAAAGTTTCAGTTATACCTGCATGAATCAGAGAAAGAAAACAAAAGAATTGCTTTTGAATTCCCCTTTGCCCTGCATGCAAAAAAAAATAAGTTGTAGCAAATGTATCATTAACGTCAAATGGATAGGATGTTACACTTAGATAAACAATCGCATCCATTAATATGAAAAGACAGAACTCACTCATCACAGTACTGGGAATTTTTGTAAAACTGCATCGCAATATAGTTTTGTTTATTTAAAGTCACTTGTTTTCATCTCTTTCTGACAGGCAATTTGCCCAAAGTGAACTGCTGTTACAGCCTGACTGTGTTTATTAAGAAATAAAGGTAATCTGTTAGTTACATGAGAAGCTAGCTGCTTGATGAAAAATGTCCTTCACGGTTAAGTCACTGAGGCTTGTTTTACCTACTTTAACAAATAAACCATTCTCTTTTCCATCCGCGGTGCATGCCAAAAGTAAATGAGTGATAGAGTGGATAAGGAAGCTTCATTTGGGCCAAATTACAATTGGCAATGCAAACAAATACCAAATTCACCTTCTGCAGAAGACATGTTTCTGTCTGGTCTGAACTAGTTAATTGCTATCTATAGATTGTTAAACAAACAACACCATTCATCGGTTCTGAATATTTGTTCATTTAATAAAGATTCTAACAATCAAAAATTGCCTAAACACATTGGTCCCATTGGCCCAGAAATTGCTTAAAAAATAATGGTGAGTTCATGGCGTCCGTATTAGTAGTTCGTCAAAAATCCAGCAATTTGTTGCAAAGAAGAGATATGTCGTGCATTCTGAATCTCCATAAATTGCTGGACAATTTGTGCCGCTCTGCTATTGACCTCGACAAAATCAAAAAAATTGCAACCTCGCTGTGAGCCTCCCAATTGAAGTTCATTGCCTGTCATGAAATTGCTGCATTTACACCGTTAATGTGAATTAACCTCGACATACCCATTTAGGACTGGTAATTCATGCCGTAAGGATCCTGTTAGTGACGTGATTTATGGTCCTGACATGAAACTCAACCTTGAAATCCCAGAAAGGGAACAATGAAGCACCAGCAGGTAGTAAATTGTTCCTAGAGGTTTTAAATTTTTTTTATGTGACTTGGCAGTATTTTTGTGCCAGTCTTGCCATCTGTACTCCCATTAAGTGTCAAAAGGCAATCATTTTCAGGATACAAAGCTGTCTTAACACTTAGAAATGCAAATTATAGAAAATAACATTTTGGGGAACAGTCTATGAGTACTTTGAGTCACAACGTGGTATGTGTAATATTCTTGAGAGGAAAAAGGGTGACCTACGGTACCCAAAACTTTCCACCACTGGGATTTTCTTCACTTCATGTCTGGGAGGTTCTGTTGTAGACAAATTGATGGAGATTGATTGCTATGATTAGTCAACAACTCCATTATCGTTGTATCAAGTGGTTACAAGGATAGTAGAAGGCAAACTGGATGGAATTTGGTCTTTTTCCGTCTAGCATTTCCTGTGTTCCTATGAAAGTAGTTCAACTGTTTCTGATCATGATGATCATGATGATCCTACTGGTTCAATACTTCATGGATCAAGAATGTTTGTACATTTCACACACCTACGCTACCATTCACTCATAATTTCTCAAGGACCGATACAACTCCCAAACACAACTGAATTACAATGTCCTCTTTTTCTGCTTTTACTACATTAAAGGCGCTATATAAATGCAAGTTGGTGTTGTTGTTGTAATGCACTGGGGTCAGTTAGAATGAGAAAAGATGGTGCAGCTGTTTCCAGGATCTGCTGAGACAGACAGAAGTGAGGAGTTTTTGAGCCTGCTGAAAGTTTGAGTGGTGATGACTGCAACTGGGAGTGAGTTTTTGGAGTGATTTTGTTTTTGGCATTCAGCCTATGGAGTATTGAACTTGCTTCAGAACTGCCTGTGGGTGTGTGAGACGACAGGGACATTTTGACCCCCCCCCCCCCACCCCCCGACTTCCTGCCCAACCAAAGTAATGGCTTCTCAGGAGCAGGTTATAGCATTCCCTATGGGCATAGCCTGGTATACCATGAACAAGGAGGAGGAGCAGCAAGAGAGGAAAGAAGAAAGAAGAGTCAGGTAGTATTTAAGGAGGATAGATCCCACCGGATAGTCACCCCTACGTCCAAAAATATACAAGCAACACAGGTCCTCTGAGGACTTCGGAGAGGAGATGTGTATTACAAGAGTGCACTCCATTAAAGGGAATAAAAACAGAAAATGCTGGAGAAGCTCAGCAAGTCAGGCAGCATCTGTGCAGAAAGAAACAGTTAACATTTCAAGTTCAAGACCTTTCGTCGTTTGAGTTCTGATGAAGGGTCATCGACCTGAAACGTTAACTCTGTTTCTTTCTCCACAGATGCTGCCTGACTTGCTGAGCTTCTCCAGCATTTTCTGTTTTTATTTTAAATTTCCAGCATCCACGGTATTTTGCTTTATTCTCTACTAAAGGGAGTTGGGAAAGTTACTGCATGAGGAACTGTTCTGTTTGTGGCTATGAAGGTGATGAGTGGATTCAATTTTTATGACACTGGGTCATTTGAGGCAACCACAGGAGAGCGATGCAATATCAAATATGGTGCAATGCAGGCATGTATTTATCAGATGACTGACGCATTTTACAGGAGGGCTGGGGAGTTCATTCAGTTTGGCATCATAGCAAGGCAGCAGTGAGATAAGCCCATTCAGTTTTACATGGTTGCTGTCTTTCCCATGGTCCAGGGTGCAATTGATGGCAAACTCCTACAGTCAATTCACTTAACCTCCCAAACAGGAAGGGCTTCCAATCCCTGAATGTAAAGATAGTGTGTGGCAACATTCAGGACTAATAATCCGGAGACAAGAGTTCAAATCCCGCCACGGCAGCTGGGGAATTCAAATTCAGTTAATTAAAAATTTTTAAAAATCTGGAATACAAAGCTAGTATCAGTAATGGTGATCATGAAACGACCGGATTGTCGTAAAAACCTTTCTGGTTCACTAATTTCCTTTAAGGAAAGAAACCTGCCGTCTTTACCCGGTCTGGCTAATACATGACTCCAGAGCCACAGCAATGTGAATGATTCTTAACTGCTCTCTTAAATGGCCTAGCAAGCCACTCAGTTGTACAATCCCACTACAAAAAGACACAATAAGAATAAAACCGGATGGACATCGGACCACCGGACACGACAAAGGCAAACCAAGCCCAGTCGACCCTGCAAGGTCCTCCTCACTAACATCTGGGGATTTGAGCCAAAATTGGGAGAGCTGTCCCACAGACTAGTCAAGCAACAGCCTGACATAGCCATACTCACAGAATCATACCTTTCAGCCAACGTCCCAGACTCTTCCATCACTATCTCTGGGTACGTCCTGTCCCACCCGCAGGACAGACCCACCAGAGGTGGCGGTACAGTGATATACAGTCAGGAGAGAATGGCCCTGGGAGTTCTCAACGTTGACTCCAGACCCAATGAAATCTCATGGCATCAGGTCAAACATGGGCAAGGAAACCTTCTGCTGATTACCACCTACAGCCCTCCCTCAGCTGATGAATCAGTCCTCCTCCACGTTGAGCACCACTTGGAGGAAGCACTGAGGGTAGCAAGGGCACAGAACGGGGGACTTCAATGTCCATCACCAAGAATGGCTCGGTAGCACCACTGCTGACCGAGCCCTGAAGGACACAGCTGCCAGACTGGGCCTGCGGCAGGTGGTGGGAGAACCAACACGAGGGAGAAACCTACTTGACCTTGTCCTCACCAATCTACCTGTCACAGATGCATTTGTCCATGACAGTATTGGTAGGAGTGACCACCGCACAGTCCTTGTGGAGACAAAGTCCTGTCTTCACACTGAGGACACCGTCCATCATGCTGTGTGGCACTACCATCGTGCTAAATGGGATAGATTCAGAACAGATCTAGCAATTCAAAACTGGGTATCCATGAGGCGCTGTGGGCCATCAGCAGCAGCAGAATTATATTCCAGCACAATCTGTGACCTCATGGCCCAGCATATCCCTCACTCTACCATTACCAACAAGCCAGGGGATCAATGAGGAGTGTAGAAGAGCATGCCAGGAGCAACACAGGCATACTTAAAAATGATGTCCCAACCTGGTGAAGCTACAGCTCAGGACTACATGCATGCTAAACAGCGGAAGCAACATGCTATAGACAGAGCTAAGCGATCCCACAACCAACAGATCAGATCAAAGCTCTCCAGTCCTGTCACATCCAGTCGTGAATGGTGGTGGACAATTAAACAACTAACGGGAGGAGGAGGCTCAGTGAACATCCCCATTCTCAATGATGGCGGAGTACAGCATGTGAGTGCAAAAGACAAGGCTGAAGCGTTTGCAACCATCTTCAGCCAGAAGTACCGAGTGGATGCTCCATCTCAGCCTCCTCCCGATATCCCCACCATCACAGAAGCCAGTCTTCAGCCAATTCGATTCACTGTGTGTGATATCAAGAAACGGCTGAGTGCACTGGATACAGTAAAGGCTATGGGCCCTGACAACATCCCGTCTGTAGTACTGAAGACTTGTGCTCCAGAACTAGCCGCGCTGCTAGCCAAGCTGTTCCAGTACAGCTACAACACTGGCATGTATCCAACAAAGTGGAAAATTGCCCAGGTATGTCCTGTCCACAAAAAGCAAGACAAATCCAATCCGGCCAATTACTGCCCCATCAGTCTACCCTCAATCATCAGCAAAGTGATGGAAGGTGTCATCGACAGTGCTATCAAGCGGCACTTACTTACCGATAAACTGTGCACTGATGCTCAGTTTGAGTTCTGCCAGGACCACTCGGCTCCAGACATCATTACCGTCTTATCCAAACATGGACAAAAGAGCTGAATTCCAGAGGTGAGGTGAGAGTGACTGCCCTTGACATCAACGCAGCATTTGAACGAATGTGGCATCAAGGAGCCCTAGTAAAATTGAAGTCAATGGGAATCAGGGGGAAAACTTTCCAGTGGCTGCAGTCACACCTGGAGTGAGGAAGCATGGAGTAGCAGCTAGCGACGGAGTCCGGTTTCGACAGAGTCTATAATTGAGAATTTTGTGAGTGAGGGGATTTTTAAGGGTTGATCGTTATCTAAATTTTGACTAAGTTTGGCATCAAGCATTTAACTTCAATTTAATCTTAACTTGCAGTGGCAAACAAGCAGCCTGATGTGGCAGTTGGTCACCTAGTTAATTAGGTGACTGGTTAGAACTGGTAATCGACTGTCAGCTGGGGCTGACTCAGGTGATTGGCATTCCAGCTAGCATAAATTCAGAAGGGTTTTGCTAATGCAAAGTAAGGAAGTATGGAATAGCAGTTATTGATGGAGCCTGGTTTCAACTGAGTCTATAATTGGGAATTTGGTGAATGAGGGGATTTGGTGCAGTAAGGGGTGAGGTGCATTTGGTTAGTCTGCGGAGAGGATTGTACCGAGAGTGGGTCACAGCAACAACAAATCAAAACTGCAGTGTGACGTCATGGGTAAGGCAGGTAGGTGGTTATGAGTATCTCTTCTGTTTTCTTCTTTCTTAGGACTGTGGGCGAAGTAACTTCTGGAATAAAACTAAATTTTTTTAAAAAGAACTAAACTTAATTTAATAAATTAAACGAGGCCAGTACTTGGTTCAACCTAAAAATAATTTGATTGGCATTGTAGTAATCAATTAAATAAATAAATTAGTTATGATAGGGCAAGAGATGTGTTGCAGCTGCAATATGTGGGAGCTACTGGTCAGTTTTGTCCAGGGTGACGACATCTGCGGTAAGTGTCTGCAGCTTGAGGAACTTCGGCTCCGAATTGAGGAGCTGGAGCTGAGCTGCAGACATTGCGATACATCAGGGAGGGGGAAAGTTACCTGGACACTTTGATCCAGGAGGCAGTCACGCACCTTAGACTAAATACTGTAGAATTGGCACGTGGTTAGGGACAGGAGGGTGTGACTGAGAGTGAGGCAGGTACGGGGATCCAGGAGGTAGCATTGCAGGAGCCTCAGCCTCTGCACTTGTCCAATAGATACGAGGTTCTTGCAGCCCTCGTGGATGAGTGCAGGGACTGCAGGGAGGATGAGCAAACTGGCCACAGCATCATGATTCAGGGGGCCATTCAAGTGGGGGAGTAAAAAGGAATGTGGTTGTAGTAGGTGACAGTATAGTTAGAGGGATAGACACTGTGCTCTGTAGCCAAGAGCGAGAGTCCCGAAGGCTGTGTTGCCTACCCGGTGCCAGGGTTAAGGACATCTCCTCAGGGCTGGAGAGAAACTTGGAGTGGGAGGGGGAGGATCCAGTTGTTGTGGTCCATGTAGGTACCAACAACATAGGTACCAACGACATAGGTAGGACTCAGAAAGAGGTTCTGATGAAGGAGTTTGAGCAGCTTGGGACTAAATTAAAAAGTAGAACCACAAAGGTAATAATCTCTGGATTATTACCTGAGCCACGAGCAAATTGGCACAGGGTAAATCAGATCAGAGAGATGAATGCTCAAAGATTGGTGTGGGAGAAGTGGGTTTCAATTCATGGGGCACTGGCACCAGTACTGGGGAAAGAGGGAGCTGTTCCGTTGGGACGGGCTTCACCTGAACCATGCTGGGACCAGTGTTCTAGCAAACCGAATAACTAGGGTGGTAAAGAAGGCTTCAAACTAAATGGGGGGGGAGGGCTCAGGTGGGGCGAAGTTTAGATTGATAAAGAGAAAAGACAGGGAAGTAGTACAGAAAAGTGATGGGGGTAATGATAAACAGAGTGTGTCACGAAGGGACAGAGCATACAAACATAAGAGTGCACTAGCAAATGGGGCCGGGGTAGGAAAGAATGGTAAAAAGACAAAATGAAAGGTTCTTTATCTGAATGCGTGCAGCATTCGTAATAAGATAGATGAATTGACGGCACAAATGGAAACAAATGGGTATGTTCTCGTGGCCATTATGGAGACGTGGTTGCAAGGTGACCAAGGTTGGGAGCTAAATGTTCAGGGTTATTTAACATTTCGGAAGGATAGGAAAAAAAGGCAAAGGTGGTGGAGTAGCTCTGTTAATAAAGGATGAAATTGGTATAATAGTGAGAAATGATCTTGGCTCAGAAGATCAAGATGTCGAATCAATTTGGGTGGAGGTGAGAAATAGCAAGAGAAAGAAATCACTGGTGGGAGTAATATGTAGGCCCCCTAAGAGTAGCTACTTTGTAGGGCAAAATATAAATCAGGAAATAAGGGGGGCTTGTAAAAAAGGTAATGCAATAATCATGGGTGATTTTAACTTTTACATAGATTGGACAAATCAAATTGGCAAAAATAGTCCTGAGGAGTGTATCAGGGACTGTTACTTAGACCAATATGTCAGGGAACCAACCAGGGAACAGGCCATTTTGGATCTGGTAATGGGTAACGAAACAGGATTAATTAATGATCTCAAAGTAAAGGATCCCTTGGGAAGCAGTGATCATAACATGATAGAATTTCACATCCAGTTTGAGAGCAAGGATCTTGGGTCTGAAACTACTGTATTAAACTTAAATAAGGGCAATTATAAAGGAATGTGGGCGGAATTGGCTAAAATGGACTGGGTAAACAGATTAGATGGTATGATGGTGGATAAGCCGTGGCAAACATTTAAAAAGATATTTTATGACTCGCAACAAAAATATATCCCTGTGAGGAGGAAAGACTCCACAAAAAGGGTGAACCAACCATGGCTAACTAAGGAAGTCAAGGATGGTATCAGGTTAAAAGAAAAAGCATACAACATGGCAAAGATTACTGGTAAGCCCGAAGATTGGGAAAACTTTTTTTTTAAAAAACAGCAAAGGATGACTAAAAGAATAATAAAGAGTGAGAAAATAAATTGAGTAAACTAGCAAGAAATATAAAAACTGACAGTAAAAGCTTATACAAGTATATAAAAAGGAAGAGGGTAGCTAAAGTAAACATTGGTCCCTTAGAGGATGAGACTGGGGAAATAATAATGGAAAACAAGGAAATGGCAGAGGAATTGAACAGATATTTTGTATCTGTCTTCACAGTAGAAGACACTAATAACATACCAAAAATAGTAGAAAATCAAGGGGCAAAGGGGAGGGAGGAACTAAAAACAATCACTATCACTAGAGAACAAATATTGGGTAAACTAATGGGTCTAAAGGCTGACAAGTCCCCTGGACCTGATGGCTTGCATCCGAGGGTCTTAAAGGAAGTGGCTACAGAGATAGTGGATGCATTGGTCGTAATCTTCCAGACTTCAGTAGATTCTGGAAAGGTCCCAGCGGATTGGAAAACTGCAAACATAACACCCCTATTCAAGAAGGGAATGAGACAGAAAGCAGGTAACTATAGACCAGTTAGCCTAACATTGGGAAAATGCTAGAATCCATCATTAAGGAAGTAGTAGCAGGACATTTGGAGACTCATAATACAATCAAGGAGAGTCAACATGGTTTTATGAAGGGGAAATGTCTGACAAATTTATTAGAGTTCTTTGAGGAAGTAATGGGCAGGGTGGATGAAGGGGAACCAATGGATGCAATATATTTGGATTTCCAAAAGGCATTCGATAAGGTGCCACATAAGATTACTGCACAAGATAAGAGTTCATGATGTTGGGGGTAATATACTGACATGGATAGAGGATTGGCTAACTAACAGAAAACAGAGTCGGGATAAAAGGGTAACTTTCAAAATGGCAATCTGTAACTAATGGGGTGCCGCGGGGATCAGTGCTGGGGCCTCAACTATTTACAATATATATCAATGACTTGGATGAAGGAACAAAGTGTCTTGTGGCCAAATTTGCTGATGATACAAAGATAGGTGGAAAAGCAAGTTGCGATGAGGACACAAAGGGCCCGATATTAGGAGGGCGGCGGGTTGGCAGCGGGGGGGTCGACTGGGCACCTGATTGCAGCTTGATTGATGGTACTTGCCTTTGCTTCCGGGTTTCGCGCTGGAAAGCTGCGCAGCGGGCGGACTGCACATGCGTAGCATAGGCTATCAGCTGGAGGAGCTCTATTTAAAGGGGCAGTCCTCCACTGACTGATGCTGCAGAAAATAGGAAAAATTACAGCATGGAGCAGCCCAGGGGAAAGGCTGCTCCCAGGTTTAATGATGCCTCACTCCAGGTCTTATTGGAAGGGGTGAGGAGGAGGGGGAGGACAGAGATCTTCCCCCCGGCGGGCGGGAGGAAGTGGCCTGCCTCTGCCACCAAGAAGGCCTGGCTCGCGGTGGCAGAGGAGGTCACCTGCACCACCAACATATCGCCCACCTGCATACAGTGCAGGAGGCGCTGCAATGACCTAAGTAGGTCAGCCAAAGTGAGTACACTTACTCATTCCCCTACACTCCGTCTGCCACATCACCGCCCCCACCCCACATCTCCTTCTGCACTGCCAACACTACTCTATCACATAACTCCTCACACCCACTCAAAGCTCATCCTCATCTTACCTGCACTTACTCACCTCGTCAGTACTCATCCCACCACTACCACTCAACCCAATCCTCATACAATCTCATGGCTCTATCTCATAGTCACCCTCTCATGCATCTCTTTCACGGTCAGCCTCGCTCAACCTGCCACTACCTGTGCTGCAGCCACAGGGCATGCATCACATATGTGCAGTAGGAAGTGTAAGGCAAACGTGTCGTGAGCATGAAGGGGATGCACAAGGGTGTTTGAGGGTTTGTCATGGTTTTTAATTATTTAATTTCTGAGCAACTCACATTACATATTATATTGTCACCACTACTGCCACCTCTTTGCGAATCTTGTCTGGTTTGTGCAATAATGCCCTTTCCTGAGGATCACTATGAAGACCCACAACTGATGCCACCCATTGTGTCACTGCAGAGTGGGTGTAGGTGTATTTGCAGGGCTCTTTTGTGCAGACGACTGAGAGATGTCGGCGATGTCCCCGGTGGCACCCTGGAAGGATGCAGAGGAGAAGTTGTGGAGGGCAGTGGTGACTTTGATAGCGACAGGTAAGAAGATAGTGCTCGGGCCAACCAGGAGCAGCTCTTCATGAAGGAGGCTGCAGATGTCCACGACTATACGTCGAGTGACTCTGAGCCTCCATGTGCACTGCTGCTCAGAGAGGTCCAGGAAGCTGAGCCTCGGTCTGTAGACCCTGTGGTGATGGTAGTGCCTTCTGCGATGCATCTCTCTCTGTGGTTGCCCTCCCTCCCGCTGTGCAGGTGGATGTGTCACAGCACTGTGTTGTGCAGCTCCACGTGTCAGAGGTGGACGGCGTGGCCGGTGAGGCTGGTGATGCTGTTCGCCCTCCGAGGAGGTCATGACTGCAGCTATGGCGGCCCCCATCTGGAAGATGTACATCTGAGGGGGTCCGCAAGGTAGGTAAATGTGTTTGGATACCGGGGTAAGTGTGCAAGTTGGTGAATTTTATTGTTAGGAGGAGGATGGTGGAGGCCAAACTTTATCCAAAGTGTCAGAGTGGCCTCCTGCAATGAGTGAGGGTCTCTTTTCCCCCCACCTGTCAAATGGACCTTTGCAGCTGCCACAGGCTGATGGCTGCAACATGTCCATTTGAACTGGGAGTGTTTCCCCCAGTACAGGAAAGAGTCTGTTTATTTCAAAATCCCACCCCTCCTAAAATATCAGGTCTGTAAACGATCTGAAGTACCTGGTTAATTACTTCAAGTGGCATCCCGTCGGCTTTAATTGCTGGCGGGAGTCCCACATGCGGGGCCTGCGTGCGCATGACAGCGCATCACTGGGGAACACGGAAGTGAGCGGGTTGGAGCCGGGCTCTGGACCCGCACCGGGAATCCCCGATTTTCGCAGCCCCCCCACCATGAACGCACCCATTTGGGGGTGCGAAAATTGAGCCCAATCTCATGGCTCCGTCTCATGCTCACCTTCTCATGCATCTCTTTCACAGTCAGCCTCATCCAACCTGCCACTACCTGTGCTGCAGCCACAGTTCATGCATCACATATGTGTAGTAGGAAGCGTAAGGCAAATGTGTCGTGAGCATGAAGGGGATGCACAAGGGTGTTTGAGGGTTTGTCATGGTTTTTACTTATATTTGATTTCCGATCAACTCACATTACATATTATATTGTCACCACTACTGCCACATCTTTGCAAATCTTGTCTGGTTTGTGCAATAATGCCCTTTCCTGAGGATCACCATGAAGACCCACACCTGATGCCACCCATTGTGTCACTGCAGAGTGGGTGTAGGTGTATTTGCAGGGCCTTTTTGTGCAGACGATTGAGAGATGTTGGCGATGTCCCCGGTGGCACCCTGGAAGGATGCGGAGGAGAAGTTGTTGAGGGCAGTGCTGACTTTGACAGCGGCAAGTAAGAAGATGGTGCTCGGGCCAGCCGGGAGCAGCTTGGCATGAAGGAGGCTGCAGATGTCCACGACTACATGTCGAGTGACTCTGAGCCTCCGTGTGCACTGCTGCTCAGAGAGGTCCAAGAATCTGAGCATCGGTCTGTAGACCCTGTGGTGAGGGTTCTGATTCTGCGACACATCTCTTTCTGCGGTTGCCCTCCCTCCTGCTGTGCAGGTGGATGTGTCACAGCGCTGTGTTGTGGAGCTCCACGTGTCAGAGGTGGCTGGCGAGGCTGGTGATGCTATTCGTCCTCCGAGCAGGTCATGACTGCAGCTATGGCGGCCCCCATTCGGAAGATGTACGTTTGAGGGGGTCCGCAAGGTAGGTAAATGTGTCTGCACACTGGGGTTGAGGTTGCAAGTTTGTGAATTTTATTGTTAGGAGGATGGTGGTTGAGACCCAACGTTGTCCAAAGTGACAGAGTGGCCTCCTGCAATGAGTGAGGGTCCCCCCCGCCCACCTGTCAAATGTAACTTTGAAGCTGCCACAGGCTGGTGGCTGCAACACGTTCACTCAACTGGGAGTGTTTCCCCCAGTACGGGAAACGCGCTCAGTTGAGTTGAAAATCCCAAAACTCCTAAAATATCCTACAAATCAGGTCTGAAAATGACCTGAACTATCTAATTAATTGGTGTAAGTGGGATAACGCCGGCTTTAATTACAGGCGGGAGTCCCGCTTGCGGGGGCTGCGCGTGCATCTAAGCACGTCACTGGGGAACCCGGAAGTGGGCAAGTTGGAGCCGGTCTCCGGACCCGTCCCCGGAATCCCCGATTTTCGGAGCCCACCTGCCATGAACCCGCCAGCTCAGACGTCCAAAAATCGAGCCCAATAAGTCAACATACAGGTGCAGCAGGTGATCTGTCAGGCAAACGGAATATTGGTCTTTATTTCTAGGGGGAATGGAGTATAAAAGCAGGGAAGTCATGCTACAACTGTACAGGGTGCTGATGAGACCACACCTGGAGTATTGCGTACAGTTCTGGTGCCCTTATTTAAGGAAGGACATACTTGCATTGGAGGCAGTTCAGAGAAGGTTCACTCGGTTGATTCCGGGTATGGAAGGGTTGTCTTATGAGGAAAGATTGAACAGGTTGGGTCTATGCTCATTGGAGTTTAGAAGACTGAGATGAGATCTTATTGAAACATACAAGATTCTGAGGGGACTCGATAGGGTAGATGCTGAGAGGATGTAACCCCTCATGAGGGAATCTAAAACTAGGGGGCATAGTCTCAGAATAAGGTCACCCGTTTAAGATGGAAATGAGGAGGAATTTCTTCTCCCAGAGGGTCGTGAACCTTTGGAATTCTTTACCCCATAAAGCTGTGGAGGCTGAGTCATTGAATACATTCAAGGCTGAATTAGACAAATTTTTGATCAGCAAGGGAGTCAAAGGATATATGGAAAGTGGAGTTGAGGTAAAAATCAGATCAGCCATGATCTTATTAAATGGTGGAGCAGGCTCGAGGGGCCGAATGGTCTACTCCTGCTCCTATGTCTTATGGTCACCTAGCACAAAGGAAGATGGTAGTGGTTGTTGGAGGACAATCATCTCAGCCCCAGGACATTGCTTCAGGTGTTCCTCAGGGCAGTGTCCTAGGCCCAATCATCTTCAACTGCTTCATCAATGACCTTCCCTCCATCATAAGGTCAGAAATGGGGATGTTCGCTGATGATTGCACAGTGTTCAGTTCCAATTGCAACCCCTCAGATAATGAAGCAGTCTGTGCCCGCATGCAGCAAGACCTGGACAACATCCAGGCTTGGGCTCATAAGTGGCAAGTAACATTCGTGCCAGGCAATGACCATCTCCAACAAGAGAGTCTAACCACCTCCCCTTGACTTTCAACGGCATTATCATCGCCGAATCCCCCACCATCAACATCCTGAGGGTTAGCATTGACCAGAAACTTAACTGGACCAGCCACATAAATACTGTGGCTATTAGAGCAGGTCAGAGGCTGGGTATTCTGTGGCGAGTGATTCACCTCCTGACTCCCCAAAGCCTTTCCACCATCTACAAGGCACAAGTCAGGAGTGTGATGGAATACTCTTCATTTGCCTGGATGAGTGAAGCTCCAACAACACTCAAGAAGCTCGACACCATCCAGGACAAAGCAGCCCGCTTGATTGGCACCCCATCCACCACCTTAAACATTCACTCCCTTCACCACTGACGTACCGTGGCTGCAGTGCTTACCATCCACAAGATGCACTTCAGCAACTCGCCAAGGCTTCTTTGACAGCACCTCCCAAACCCATGACCTCTACCACCTAGAAGGACACGGGCAGCAGGTGCATGGGAACAACACCATCTGCACATTCCCCTCCAAGTCACTCACCATCCTGACTTGGAAATATATCGCCGTTCCTTCATCGTCGCTGGGTCAAAATCCTGGAACTCCCAACCAACAGCACTGTGGGAGAAATTTCACCACATGGACTACAACGGTTCAAGAAGGCGGCTCACCACCACCTTCTCAAGGGCAATTAGGGATAGGCAATAAAAGCTGGCCTTGTTAGCGACGCCCACATCTCATGAATGAATGAATAAAAAAAAGAGGATCCTCCATCTCAAAGCCAGATTTATCGTAGTATCATAGAATCATAGTAGGTACAGCACAGGAGGAGGTCATTCAGCCCATCATGCCTGTGCCAGCTCTTTGATCCCATTCCCCTGCTCTTTCCTCATAGCCCTGTAAATTTTTTCCCTTCAAGTATTTATCCAATTCCCCTTTGATAGTTACTTTTGAATTTGCTTCCAGTACCCTTTCAGGCAGTGCATGCCAGATCATTACAACTCGCTGCATAGTAATTATACCCTCTGTGCATAAGTCCAGGTCATTAATATATATCAAAAAGAGCAGTGGTCCTAATACTGACCCCTGGGGAGCACCACTGTACACAGCCCTCCAGTCTGAAAAACAACCGTCCACCACTACTCTCTGCTTTCTGTCCCCTAGCCAATTTTGTATCCACGCTGCCACTGTCCCTTTAATCCCATGGGCTTTAACTTTGCTAACAAGTCTATTATGTGGTACTTTATCAAGTGCCTTTTGAAAGTCCTTATACACAACATCAATCCTCTCCGTTACTTCATCAAAGAACTCAGTCAAGTTAGTGAAACATGATTTTCCTTTAAATCCGTGCTGACTTTAATTTATTAGCCCATACTTTTCCAAGTGGCAATTAATTTTGTCCCAGATTATTGTCTATAAAAGTTTCCCCACGATTGACGTTAGGTTGACTGGCCCATAATTGCTGGGTTTATCCCTCTCCCACTTTTTGAATAGGGGTATAACATTTACAATCCTCCAGTCCTCTGACACCACCCCCATATCTAAGGAGAAGTGGAAGATTGTGGCCAGAGCCTCTACAATTTCCACCCTTACTTCCCTCAGTGACCTAGGATGCATCACATCTGGATCGGGTGACTTTTCTACTTTGAGTACTGCCAACCTTTTAAGTACCTCCTCTTTAACCATTTTTTCCCACTCCAATATTGTTACTACCTGCTCCTTCATTAGCCATTATCTTATTGAATGGTGGAGCAGGCTCAAGGGGCCGCATGGCCTACTCCTGCTCCTATTTCATATGTTTACTGCTACAATGGCAGCATCCTCTTCTCTAGTGAAGGCCGATGCGAAGTATTCATTTAGTACCTCAGCCATGCCCTCTGCCTCCACAAGACTATTTTTTTTTTGTCCCTAATTGGTTTCACACTTCCTTTAAGTACCCTTTTACTATTTATATGTTTATAAAAGATTTTTGGGCTCCCTTTTATGTTAGCTGCTAATCTATTCTCATACTCTCCCTTTGCCCCTCTTATTCCCTTTTTTAGATCTGCTTTGTACTTTCTGTATTCAGCTTGATTCTCTCCTGTAATATGAACCTTACATTTGTCATAAGCCTCCTCTTTCTGTTTCATTTTAATCTCTATTTCTTTATTCATCCAGGGAGCTCTAGCTTTGGATGCCCTTCCTTTCCCCCTCGTAGGGATGTGTCTACTCTGTACCCAAACCATCTTGAAGGCCCCCCGTTGTTCAATTACTGTTTTGCCTACCAATTTTTGATTCCGATCCACCAGGGCACGATCTCTTTTTAACTCACTGAAATTAGCCCTTCTCCAGTTAAATATTTTCAGATTTGATTGTTCCTTGTCCTTTTCCATAACTATTCTAAACCTAATGATATTATGATCACTGTCCCCCAAATGCTCCCTAATTGTAACATGCTCCACTTGACCCACTTCATTCCCCAGATCTAGATCCATCACTGCTTCCTTCCTCGTTGTGCTGGAAACACACTGATCAAGAAAGTTCACTTGAACACATTTCAGGAATTTCTCCCCCCTCTTTGCCCTTTACACTGTTACTATCCCAGTCTATTTGGGATAATTGAAGTCCCTCATTATCACTACTCTATAGTTCTTGCATCTTTCCGTAATTTGCTTGCAAATTTGCTTCTCTATCTCCTTCCCACTATTTGGTGGCATATAGTATACACCCAGTAATGTAATAGCTCCTCTATTGTTCCTTCATTCTAACCAAATAGATTCTATTTTTGACCCCCTCAACTACATGATCTCTTTCCAATGCTATGATAGTTTCCTTGATCAATACT
The DNA here is from genome assembly GCF_035084215.1 of Heptranchias perlo. Lineage (NCBI taxonomy): Eukaryota > Metazoa > Chordata > Chondrichthyes > Hexanchiformes > Hexanchidae > Heptranchias > Heptranchias perlo. The sequence goes on along the minus strand of NC_090325.1, from coordinate 105,347,434 downwards.
GCCACTCCCTTCTTTCTTTCCTTCCCCATCTTTCCTGAATACCTTGTAGTCAGGAATATTAAGTACCTAATACTGCCCTTCTTTGAACCAGGTCTCTGTTATTGCCACTATATCATAGTCCCGTGCAGCGACTTGAGCCTGCAGCTCACTAACCTTATTTACCATGCTACACGTATTTACGCACATGCACTCCAAACTCGTCTTAGTCTGCCTCACATTTGCCCCCATCTGATTCCTCCTATTTCTGAAATATTCTTTACTCTAGTGCTACTTGTCTCTCCCAGTCCTCTGTGCACCTTGTTTCTCCTCTCTAATGTTTCATCCTGGGGCCCATCCCCCTACAAAACTCTCCCCCACAGCACTAGTCAACTTCCCCAAGAGGACATTGGTCCCAGCTCTGTTGAAGTGCACCCCATCCATTTTGAACAGATTCCTCCTGCCCCAGAACTGGTCCCAATGCTCTGGGAATCTGAAGCCCTCCCTTCTGCACCTTTCCTCCAACTAAGCATTAACCTGTCTTATCCTACTATTCCTGCACTCACTACCGTGTGACACTGGGAGTAATCCAGAGATAACTATCTTTGAAGTCCTGCTTTTTAACTTTGTCCATGGCTTCTGAATCTCTGACTGCAGGATCTCATCCCCTTTCCTTCCTATGTCATTGGTTCCCACATGGACCACGATTTCTGGCTGTTGCCCTTCCCCCCCTCCCCTCCCCAAAATGTTCTACACCCTCTCAGTGATGTTCTTTACTCTGGAACCAGGGAGGCAACACACCATGCGGGACTCCCGTCGGCTGTTGCAGAAACGCCTGTCTATCCCCCAGACTATCGAATCCCCTATAACAACTGCATTTCTTCCCCCCCCCGCCAATGCAGCCGAGTCTCCCACGGTGCCGTGGATTTGCTCCTGACTGCACTCCCCCATGGTGTCATCATCCTCACTGGTATTTAACACTGAATATTGGACTGTGAGTGCCACACTCCCAGGGGACTTCTGCACTGCCTGCCTGTTCCTCCTAGTCTGTCTGATAGTCACCCATTCCCTCTCCACCTGAACTCCCTGTAGCTGCGGGGTGACCACCTCCTGAAGCATGCTATCCAGGAAATTCTCAGCTTCCCATATGCACTGTAGTGATGCCAGCCGCTCCTCAAACTCAGAAACTCTGAACTCGAGCAGTTGGCGATACTTCCTGCACAGGTGGTGTTCCAGGACACAGTGTTTTGGAGTTCACACATGGCACAGGATGTGCATGCGACAGGCCCCAACTGTCCTGCCATGTTAGCTAACAGTTATTTAAACAGTTTGTTTAGCTTTAAGGCTATTTACTGTTTAGCTAACACTGCGCGCCTCCTCGTGCTGTGACGTCACTTTTTGACTTTGAGTTTTTGATTCCGCTCTCATGCGGCTCCGTCAGTTTCACAGCTCTCTTTATACTCACTGGGTCTCCCGCTCCCTCAGTTTCACAGCTCTCTTTATACTCACTGGGTCTCCCGCTCCCTCAGTTTCACAGCTCTCTTTATACTCACTGATCTCCCGCTCCGTCAGTTTCACAGCTCTCTTTATACTCACTGGGTCTCCCGCTCCCTCAGTTTCACAGCTCTCTTTATACTCACTGGGTCTCCCGCTCCCTCAGTTTCACAGCTCTCTTTATACTCACTGATCTCCCGCTCCGTCAGTTTCACAGCTCTCTTTATACTCACTGGGTCTCCCGCTCCGTCAGTTTCACAGCTCTCTTTATACTCACTGGGTCTCCCACTCCCTCAGTTTCACAGCTCTCTTTATACTCACTGATCTCCCGCTCCGTCAGTTTCACAGCTCTCTTTATACTCACTGGGTCTCCCACTCCGTCGGTTTCACAGCCCTCTTTATACTCACTGGGTCTCCCGCTCCCTCAGTTTCACAGCCCTCTTTATACTCACTGGGTCTCCCGCTCCCTCAGTTTCACAGCTCTCTTTATACTCACTGGGTCTCCCGCTCCCTCAGTTTCACAGCTCTCTTTATACTCACTGATCTCCCGCTCCGTCAGTTTCACAGCTCTCTTTATACTCACTGGGTCTCCCGCTCCCTCAGTTTCACAGCTCTCTTTATACTCACTGGGTCTCCCGCTCCGTCAGTTTCACAGCTCTCTTTATACTCACTGATCTCCTGCTCCGTTCTCTCCCAGGTCGGTTTCACAGCTCTCTTTATACTCACTGATCTCCTGCTCCGTTCTCTCCCAGGTCGGTTTCACAGCTCTCTTTACACTCACTGATCTCCTGCTCCGTTCTCTCCAGGTCGGTTTCACAGCTCTCTTTATACTCACTGATCTCCTGCTCCGTTCTCTCCCAGGTCGGTTTCACAGCTCTCTTTATACTCTGAGTCTCCCGCTCCATTGCTGAAAGGGCATTCATCCATCGGAATTCAGCCCTTCCTGACCTATTCATGGAAGAAAATCATGTCATTGGATGGCTTATGCCCTACCTATCTGCTTCTATGGAGAAGAATTGCCAAACAGCAGAGCAGCACTACAATGAGATACATGCCTCTACTAAAGTGGTCATGGAGACAATCATCAGGGTCTTAAAGAGGTGCATTTGCTGCCTTGACAAGTTAGCAGTATGCTCCAATTTACGTATCCTACGTAGTTGTGGTCTGCTGTGCCCTGTAGAACTTTACCATCCAAAAAGGTCTGTACATTGGCCATTTACAGGAAGATGGCCCCAGATACTTTGGAGATAGAAAAACATGGAGGAGAGCATCGGAATGACTGTCTCACAGGGGACTCTTCAGTGACTGTTCCAATGGGCATCAGAGCACAGCTGACCACTGAAATCTTCTTTGTTTAACAGTTCCATGACACCATATCTTAACTCCTTCTCCTCCTCCTCCAAGTAAAGCTCTAGTCCTTCAATCCAGTACCTATCCTAGAACATAACATATCAGACCTCTCTGCCGCTACATGACAGTACCAATAATCATTCCCGGATTGAATACGTACACACAAAGTAAGTGCACGTTTTCCTGTATGGCTTTAACCTCCATGAAAAACAGAGCACAACACAAGTGCACATTCCCTTTTAATCTAACTAATTCTAAAGTGAATAGAGGCCAACCTCTCTTTCTTGACCCTGTGCTTCCCCTGGATATCTAAACATTACTTTCTTTCTCCTTATGTTTCTCTGAGTTGCAACCTGAGGGCCAGTCTCGCAAGAGGCTGCACCTGTGTTACAAAAAGTGCATAGCAGCTTGCCCTTGGGAAGACTCCGCTGCCTTGTTCTTGGGCAGCCTGGTGTCATTTCCTAAGATTCACTGGCGTGATGCTCTGAGGGCGAAGGTCTGAGGCCTGGCACATGCTGCTGTCCTGAAAGACGGCAGTATTAGGCAGGTTGACTCCTTCCACTGGGTCCTGCATTTAAGCCCTCACTGATTAGCAGGATGTTGCGTCTAACGGCTGCTATCACATCCTGAAAACCCTGAGAAATAACAGACTTCATGTTGACACTCAGGATCTGGAAACCAGTATGTAGGTTGTTGTCCATTCTGTCCCCTACTGCCACAAGAGCTGTAGTCCATGATTCAACTGAGGGGTGATGATGGCAGTTTTGAAAGGGAGGCAACTAGTAACTGAGGAGATAAAACCTGTTCAATCTTGAGTTATAGGGCTCCATTTTAGCACCCGCTATCAGGTGCGTTCCTGGCGGGGGGGCTCCAAAAATCGGGCAATCCCAGAGCGGGTCGGGAGCCCGGCTCCAACCCGCCCACTTCCGGGTTCCCCACAGACGCGCCGACGTGCGCACGCAGCCCCCGCATGTGGGACTCCCGCAGGCAATTAAAGCCGGCGGGGTGCCACTTAACAATATTTATCTTGGTATTTCAGGTCATTAACAGACCTCATTAAGGGAATATGTGAGGAGGGGTGGGATTTTAGAAACAAATGGGACTGTTTCCCATACTGGGGGGAAATACTCCCAGTTGAAATGGACATGTTGCAGCTATCAGCCTGTGGCAGCTGCAAAGGTCCATTTGACAGGTGGTGGGGGGGGGGGGAGACCCTCACTCATTGCAGGAGGCCACTCTGTCACTTTGGACAAAGTTTGGCCTCCACCACCCTCCTCCTAACAATCAAATTCACCAACTTGCACACTCACCCTGGGGTCCAGAGACATGTACCTACCTTGCGGACCCTCTCAGATGTACGTCTTCCAGATGGGGGCCGCCGTAGCTGCAGTCATGACCTCCTCAGAGGGCGAACAGCATCACCAGCCTCACCGGCCAAGCCGTCCACCTCTGACACGTGGGGCTCCACAACACAGTGCTATGACACATCCACCTGCACAGCAGGAGGGAGGGCAACCGCAGAGAGAGATGCATTGCAGGGGGCACTACCCTCACCACAGGATCCACAGACAGAGGCTCAGCTTCCTGGACCTCTCTGAGCAGCAGTGCACACGGAGGCTCAGAGTCACTCGACATGTAGTCGTGGACATCTGCAGCCTCCTTCATACCGAGCTGCTCCTGGCTGGCCCGAGCACCATCTTTTTACCTGTCGCTGTCAAACTCACCACTGCCCTCAATAACTTCTCCTTCGCATCCTTCCAGGGTGCCACCGGGGACATCGCTGACGTCTCTCAGTCGTCTGCACAAAAGAGCCCTGCAAATACACCTACACCCACTTTGCAGTGACACAATGGGTGGCATCAGGTGTGGGTCTTCATTGTGATCCTCAGGAAAGGGCATTATTGCACAAACCAGACAAGATTCGCAAAGACATGGCAGTAGTGATGCCAATATAATATGTGATGTGAGTTGGTCAGAAATCAATAGAAGTAAAAACCATGACAAACCCTCAAACACCCTTGTGCATCCCCTTCATGCTCACGACACGTTTGCCTTACGCTTCCTACTGCACATATGTGATGCATGCCCTGTGGCTGCAGCACAGGTAGTGGCAGGTTGAGTGAGGCTGACCGTGAAAGAGATGCATGAGAGGGTGAGTATGAGATAGATTCATGAAATTGTATGAGGATTGGGTTGAGTGGTAGTGGTGGGATGAGTACTGGTGAGGTGAGTAAGTGCAGGTAAGATGAGGATGAGGTTTGAGTGGGTGTGAGGGGTGATGTGACAGAGTAGTGTTGGCTGTGCAGAAGGAGATGTGGGTGGGGGCGGTGATGTGGCAGACAGAGTGTAGGGGAATGAGTAAGTGTACTCACTTTGGCTGACCTACTGAGGTCATTGAAGCGCCTCCTGCACTGTATGCAGGTGCGCGATATGTTGGTGGTGCAGGTGACCTCCTCTGCCACCTCGAGCCAGGCCTTCCTGGTGGCAGAGGCGGGCCGCTTCCTCCCGCCCGCCGGGGGGAAGATCTCAGGCCTCCCCCTCCTCCTCACCCCATCTAATGATAACTGGAGTGAGGCATCATTAATCTGGGAGCAGCCTTCCCCCTGGGCTGCTCCATGCTGTATTTTTTCCGATTTGTTGCAGCATCTGTCAGTGGAGGACTGCCCCTTTAAATAGAGCTCCTCCAGCTGACAGACCTTACTGCGCATGTGCAGTCCGCCCGACGCGCAGCTCAGCAGTGGGGAACCCGGAAGACCAGGTAAGTGGATCCAATTAGGCTGCGATCGCGCGCGGGGCAGACTGATTTCACCGGCCGCATTACCCACGCGCCCAATAGCCCCCCCGCCACGAACCCGCAGCCCTGGTAATATCGAGCCCATAGAGTTAGTCGCTTCAGTTGCCTGTTGGCTGACAGTTCTTGCTTGTAAATTGATAAGAGTTCACAGAGATCGCCACTTGGTTGGGTTTGACAGGTCACTGCATCTGCACTTTGGATTCAATATGTGGGATTGGTGGTATAATTGGCTGAGACAATAATCTTAGTCACTGCTCTGCATTACTATTGACCAAGTTGGTCTCGCCAAAAGAGATAAAAGTTGTTTTACCCTTACAACTTTTAAAGGTCACAGTGATCTGAGTCTTAATTTAGTCCTTAGTGAGCCAATTTCACAGGAAATATCATTTACTAATCTTAGTTTAAGAAGATTACCATAAAGAGTGAAAATATTCTATAGTGAGAACTTGAGGAACAATTGAGGGAGAGCCTAGCCTTGTTTGACACTTTAGCTATATGGAAATGATTATTACTTTAATTGGATGTACAATAATCACATTTGGTTTCATTGTTTAATACTGCCAGTTTTTAAGCCACCATCGGAAGATAATTCAATAAGCAGCTACTTAACAATTCAATAAAGTGTTTGTAATTATATTTAATAAAGTCCATTAGTTGCTCAGTTAGGAGTTAATATTGTAAATATTTCTGAGAATGCAAAACCTCTTTTTAACACCAAACAGGATTAAAGGGAGGCATATTTTATTTTTAATTTATGAGCATGTGTTCCTACCCAAGCATAAAATTGCATGAAAACAATATAAATACATTAAAGTAATAATAATAGGATTTGTCAGAATTTGATGTAGTGTTTTGAGTTTAGCCATTGCTACTGTGGTTACAAACAACAAATGACTGCTTCCTGCTTTAAATCTTACCATGTCTTTGAGCACAAATAAAAATTATCTGATGCAGCACCATTTGATAATATTGATGTGGGGAAGAGATAGAAAAGAAATAGAAAAATAGCTATTGTAGCACAAGAGAAGGTCATTTGGCTGTTCTTGTCAGCGTTGGATTTAAACCCCTTTCAGGGGACAGAACTTCTTCCCTGGATCACGTGCTAGTTCCCACAAAACAATGATTTTTGTTAGTTTGTTTTGTCCTAACTAAATTTACTTTAATTCCAGTTTAGCTTACTGCTAACTCTCAATTCAGCTGAAATCTATGGGTATTTTGATGCTCAGTGAGATCCTTGGACCTTTGCACCCTGGTGCTTCAAGTCTCTCACACACCTAAGCAACAGCTACTTTTAATGTCCTTACCCATCTAACGTCTTCATCCATTGACTACCTCCTCACTTTCTGGAACTTTCTTCCTAAATCCCTTTGTTTTGTTGTATCTCTCACTTGGGATGTTTCACTACATTGAATGCACTTACATAAATTGTTTCTGTAGCCTATGTTACAGAGGAAGAAGGAGGTCTTTGGTCAACTGACAACTTTACAAAGCAACGATAGTCGGTCTACCACCAGTTGGGAACAAACACAAAGATAATACAAAAATGAAAGCAACATATATACATAAAAAAACAATGACATGCAAAATTAGTAAGAAGTAAACCAAACTGAATCAAAACAGACTTTAGAGGATATTAGATTCAAAAATCTCTTTCGTCTTTGACTAGTTCTGACTATAAATTTTATTTAAGAATAGACTAAACAACATTTTTTTCATCATTTCTTTCAGCAATCCTAATCTTGTGTGGTCTGCAGCTACTGTCATGTTTAAAGCGACGGTGATTTTTTTTCTGAGACTACAGGCATTTGATAAGTTCTGAGCTACAGATGTCCATTTGATTCTAAACTTGAGGGCCTAGAAATGCGTTGGTGTGGCGCCCATTTTACAGGCATAAAATGGGCGCCTAAGCATCCAAAATGGCAGGCAGGATGCGCGTTCACATTCTGCGCAGGAATTGTACGACTCGCATATTGGTAAAGGGTCCGGCATAATCATCCAGGGCCTGCACCTGAAACAGGTGTTAGGTCCTTTTCATATGCAAATAGAGGCTTACTGCATGTTTCAGGTCACCATTACAAAATTCGTTCGCTACTGTCCGCAGCATGCGCCGTGCTTCTCTCGGCTTCACGTTAAATTGGCGGGCTGCTGCCAGCCACCACTCACCCCGCCCCCCCCCCCCCCCACAATCCCGATTGCCTCCTCCCCCTTGGACTCTGCTTACCCCCTCGGCTAATGTCCGAGCCGGCCGATCTTCGTGCTTCCTGGGATCAGCGAGCTGCCTTTGGAGCAGCTAATGACGCCTGCTGCTCACCGGTAATAAACAAATGAGGCCGGCGAACCAATTTCCTGTGGTCCTGCTACTGGCTTCATTAGGCACGTGCAGCATGTGCTGCACCAGGATCGTGCCCCAATTCAATTTGGAAGAGATGGGTTTGGGAAGGTTTTGAAAGGTGGAGAGAAAGGTGAAGAACTGGAGAGGTTTTAACAAGAGATTAGGATGGAGGCGGCTGAAAGTCAATTCACCAAATATCAGTGAGTATGATAACCACCTCCATAGAAGTAAGCACCCATATAAGAGCTCATTTAAGAGTGCTTATAGATGCTAGTATTCCCGAGGAGTTTCATACTGAAGGACGCACAATAGAAACAGTGGATTTATTCATTTTGAAAAAGAAACAAGAGGAAAAATCTCAAAACTCATGAGACAAAATTTCAAATGTGCTATGTACAGCTATTTGGCACAAATAACTAGTCTGTTCTTGACAAATAGGCTAGGGTACAAGGTCGGTAGCTCAACAAAGTTTGCTCGGAGGCTAGTTGTTGAATAAGGCTCGACAAAACCAATCACTTGCCACAGACCATAAATTGAGAACATCCGACAAGCAAAATACCCTTAATAATTCACCTCCACCATGGTTTGGAAATCTATCTGAACTGTTTGTATAGATCTTAGTAACAGTCAAGTTGCTGCCAAATTGGTTCTGTTTGATAGTTTCTGGAATGAATCATACATAGTTAGGACTGCCAGTCACTGGCTTGCTATCTGATTATTCTTGTTTTTTTTGTGCACATGCATCGCATTGTGACAGAAACGTAGCACTGAGCTGTGTGATGAATAATGGTACTTTTCACCATGGTTCACTGCAAAATTACAACTTACCTCTAGTAGAAGAGATTAGATTTTCCTCATGAAGAAGTAAAATGTGCTTTGCAGAATTCACCTTTTGTACATTCTGTTTAATTCACTAGTAAAAATTTGAATGCTAGGATTATGTTAAACAATTAAAAGAAATCGGATTATCTTTAATTTGTCTGAATCGTTGGCTTTACAAATGCTTTTGTTGGAAGGAAATGCTGATGAAATCATTGGGGAAACTGGTTGGAGGAGTTATTGAGCCTGACATCAGTGAAAATTAGGTTATACTTTCCAACTAGTGGGCCCTTCCCATCAGCATGGAATGTGCAAGCAGTGTTTGGGGAATTTGGTGAGGAAAGCCTTTTGTGTGATCCATGACTGATTTACACAGCACTTGATCTTCTGGCTGACTTAAGCCAACCTAAAGTGATGGGTGAAAGCGAATTGGCAGCCCGTTTTACATCTCACTCGATTTTTAAAATTTCTATTGAAGTCAATGGAAATAAAAATATAAAATGGGTTGTCAATTCGCTATCATCAGTTTTACACTATCGCACAATTTTATCGTCAAAATTACCCCCAATCTGTGTGAGAGCTTAATTTCAATATTCAAATCAATTTAAATGTATTTTAAACTAGAGTGGTTAAAAGGAAATCTCAATGTGCAATGGAGCTCTTAAAGGTGCAGATGCTTTTTTGCATTTTATTTTATATTCCTTTTCTCAGTACCTATTTTACTGCTGGTTTTTTTTGCTCTTTTTCCTTTCTTTATTGTTTTTTCTCAGAACATTTTATTCATTTTTTCTACATTTTAAAAAATGATTTGTTTAGAACATGTGGGGAATGTTTATGTCAAAGCAAAAACAGCAAAATTGCCAGAAAGCTGACTGTCGTTGAAACATTTACAAAAGAGTGGCAGAGCTATAGTGATAGGGGACTCAATTGTAAGGGGAATAGACAGGCGTTTCTGCGGCCGCAACCGAGACTCCAGGATGGTGTGTTGCCTCCCTGGTGCAAGGATCAAGGATGTCTCGGAGCGGCTACAGAACATTTTGGAGGGGGAGGGCGAACAGCCAGCTGTCGTGGTGCACATAGGCACCAACGATATAGGTAAAAAAGGGGATGAGGTCCTAAAAGCAGAATATAGGGAGTTAGGAGGTAAATTAAAAAAATAGGACCTCAAAGGTAGTAATCTCAGGATTGCTGCCAGTGCCACGTGCTAGTCAGAGTAGAAATAGGAGGATATTTCAAATGAATACGTGGCTAGAGGAATGGTGCAAGGGGGAGGGATTCAAATTCCTGAGACACTGGAAACGGTTCTGGGGGAGGTGGGACCAGTACAAACCGGATGGTCTGCACCTGGGCAGGGCCGGGACTGCTGTCCTAGGAGGAGTGTTTGCTAGTGCTGTTGGGGAGGGTTTAAACTAAAGTGGCAGGGGGTTGGGAACCTGAGCAGGGAGAGAGAGGAAAGCGTGTCAGGAAGGGACAGAAGGTATGGAGTAATAGGTAAAGTGTTAAAAAAGGAAAAAGCAGGAACGAAGCGTCACAAAACAGATTTGAAAGTTCTTTATCTGAATGCACGTAGCATTCGTAATAAAATGGACGAGTTAACGGCACAAATAACTACGTATGGGTATGATCTTGTGGCCATTACAGAAACATGGCTGCAGGGTGACGACGACTGGGAATTAAATATGCCAGGGTATTTAACAATCAGGAAGGACAGGCAGGAAGGAAGGGGAGGTGGGGTGGCTATGTTAATAAAGGAAGGAATCACTGTAATACAGAGAAATGATATTGGGACAAAGCATCAAGATAATGAAACAGTTTGGGTGGAGATAAGGAATAATAAGGGAAAAAAAACATTAGTGGGCGTAGTATATAGGCCTCCTAATAGTTGCAACTCTGCTGGAAGAAGTATTAATCAGGAGATAGTCGGGGCATGTAATAAGGGAACAGCCATAATTATGGGGGATTTTAATTATCATATTAACTGGACAAATCAAATTGGGCAGAGCAGCCTTGAGGACGAGTTCATTGAGTGCATCAGGGATGGATTTCTTGAGCAGTATGTAACTGATCCTACAAGGGGGCAGGCAACCTTGGACCTGGTCCTGTGTAATGAGTCAGGATTAATTAATAATGTCCTAGTTAAGGATCCCCTTGGAACGAGCGACCACAACATGGTTGAATTCCATATCCAATTAGAGGGTGAGAAGGTTGATTCTCAAACAAGCGTACTGAGCTTGAATAAAGGAGACTATGATGGTATGAGAGCGGAATTGATTAAAGTGGACTGGGAAAATAGATTAAAGGGTAAGACGGTACATGAGCAGTGGTGTTCATTTAGGGAGTTATTTTACAACTTTCAAAATAAATATATTCCACTGAGGAAAAAAGGGTGTAAAAGAAATGACAGCCATCCGTGGCTAAGTAAAGAAATCAAGGATAGTATCTGACTAAAAACAAGGACATATAAGGTAGCCAAACTTAGTGGGAGGATAGAAGATTGGGAATTCTTCAAAAGACAGCAAAAAGTAACTAAAGGATTGATTAAGAAAGGGAAGTTAGATTATGAAAAGAAATTAGCAAAAAATATAAAAACAGATAGCAAGAGTTTCTATAGTTATATAAAAAGAAAAAGGGTGGCTAAGGCAAACATAGGTCCCTTAGAGGATGAGACCGGGAAATTAATGGTGGGAAACATGGAGATGGCAAAAATGCTGAACAAATATTTTGTTTCAGTCTTTACAGTAGAGCACACTAAGAATATCCCAACACTGGACAAACAGGGGACTCTCGGGGGGGAGGAGCTAAATACGATTAAAATCACTCAGGAGATGGTACTCAGTAAAATAATGGGACTCAAGGCGGATAAATCCCCTGGACCTGATGGCTTCCATCCTAGGGTCTTGAGGGAAGTGGCAGTAGGGATTGTGGATGCTTTGGTGATAGTTTTCCAAAATTCCCTGGACTCAGGAGAGGTCCCGGCAGATTGGAAAACTGCTAATGTAACACCGTTATTTAAAAAGGGTAGTAGGCAGAAGGCTGGAAATTATAGGCCAGTTAGCTTAACATCTGTGGTGGGTAAAATTTTGGAGTCTATTATTAAGGAGACAGTAACGGAACATTTAGATAAGCATAATTTAATAGGACAAAGTCAGCATGGCTTTATGAAGGGGAAGTCATGTCTGACAAATTTGCTTGAGTTCTTCGAGGATATAACGTATAGGGTGGATAAAGGGGAACCAGTGGACGTAGTGTATTTAGACTTCCAGAAGGCATTCGACAAGGTGCCACATAAAAGATTATTACTTAAGATAAAAAATCACGGGATTGGGGGTAATATTCTGGCATGGGTGGAGGATTGGTTATCGAACAGGAAGCAGAGAGTTGGGATAAATGGTTCATTTTCGGACTGGCAACCAGTAACCAGTGGTGTTCCACAGGGGTCGGTGCTGGGTCCCCAACTCTTTACAATCTATATTAACGATTTGGAGGAGGGGACCGAGTGCAACATATCAAAATTTGCAGATGATACAAAGATGGGAGGGAAAGTAGAGAGTGAGGAGGACATAAAAAACCTGCAAGGGGATATAGACAGGCTGGGTGAGTGGGCGGAGATTTGGCAGATGCAATATAATATTGGAAAATGTGAGGTTATGCACTTTGGCAGGAAAAATCAGAGAGCAAGTTATTTTCTTAATGGCGAGAGACTGGAAAGTACTGCAGTACAAAGGGATCTGGGGGTCCTAGTGCAAGAAAATCAAAAAGTTGGTATGCAGGTGCAGCAGGTGATCAAGAAAGCCAACGGAATGTTGGCTTTTATTGCTAGGGGGATAGAATATAAAAACAAGGAGGTATTGCTGCAGTTATATAAGGTATTGGTGAGACCGCACCTGGAATACTGCATACAGTTTTGGTCTCCATACTTAAGAAAAGACATACTTGCTCTCGAGGCAGTACAAAGAAGGTTCACTCGGTTAATCCCGGGGATGAGGGGGCGGACATATGAGGAGAGGTTGAGTAGATTGGGACTCTACTCATTGGAGTTCAGAAGAATGAGAGGCGATCTTATTGAAACATATAAGATTGTGAAGGGTCTTGATCGGGTGGATGCAGTAAGGATGTTCCCAAAGATGGGTGAAACTAGAACTAGGGGGCATAATCTTAGAATAAGGGGCTGCTCTTTCAAAACTGAGATGAGGAGAAACTTCTTCACTCAGAGGGTGGTCGGTCTGTGGAATTTGCTGCCCCAGGAAGCTGTGGAAGCTACATCATTAGATAAATTTAAAACAGAAATAGACAGTTTCCTAGAAGTAAAGGGAATTTGGGGTTATGGGGAGCGGGCAGGAAATTGGACATGAAGCTGAGTTCGGATCGGTCAATGCCCTGTGGGTGGCGGAGAGGGCCCAGGGGCTATGTGGCCGGGTCCTGCTCCGACTTCTTGTGTTCTTTAGATTTGTGGTTGGGATCAGATCAGCCATGATCTTATTGAATGGCGGAGCAGGCTCGAGGGGCCGATTGGCCTACTCCTGCTCCAATTTCTTATGTTCTTATGTTCTTATGTAAGACTTCAGCAGAACAGGAAAAGCGAATGGATAATTTTGACTTTGTGCGATAGGTGATCGCGAAGCGGCAGCCCGTCATACATCTCTCCTGATTTTTATTTCCGTTGTAGTCCCACGTGGGATTGCAGGCCAGGAGTATGGCCTGGACCACTGAAGAAAAATAAGTATTTTTTACAATTATTTAAATGTGGCCCCCTTACAAAGGACGCTGCTGGTGGCACTTCACAATTTTTCCCAGTGGGTATGGGGATCCCGACCCATCATAATATACAGCTTCTTCGGCAAGTTGTGCTCCTAATGGTGCTGGAGCCTATCAGTGCCATTCAAATAAAGGGACCTGTCCCAACCTTGCAATCTTTGGGCCCGATATTAGGAGGGAGGCGGGTTGGCAGCAGGGGGTCGACTGGTGCTCCGCACGCGATCGCAGCCTAATTGAAGGTACTTACGCGTGCTTCCGGGTTTCCTGTTCCAGACCTGCGCAGCAGGTGCACTGCGCACCCGCATCACAGGCTATCAGCTAGAGGAGCCCTATTTAAAGGGGCAGTCCTCCAATGCTCCTCCTGCAGCAAAGAACCATTTTTGGAGCATGGAGCAAGCCAGAGGCAAGGCTACTCCAAGGTTATCTGACTCCTCACTCCAGGTGCTGCTCGATGGGGTGAGGAGGAGGAGGGAAATTCTGTTCCCATCTGATGGGAGGAGGTGCCTCTGCCACCAAGAAGGCCTGGCTGGAGGTGGCCGAGGAGAGCAACAGCAGCAATGTGTGCAGAAAATGGGTCCAGTGCAGGAAGCGCTTTAATGACCTAACCAGGTCAGCCAAAGTGAGTACACTTACGCATTCTCCCACACTCGGTCTTCCACATCACCTCCACCACCACACAACTCCTTCTGCACTGCCACTTCAAAGCTCTCGCATCATTCCTCACATCCACTCAACCTTCATCCTCACCTTGCCTGCACTTACTCACCGCCCCAGTTCCCATTCGAACACTACCACGCAACCCAATCCTCATACAATCTCATGGCTATGTCTCACACGCACCCTCCTGTGCATCTCCCTCACGCTCACCCCAACCCACACCAATGCATGCAGCGGGTCACCGTGCAACCATCACTCAATCACGCCTCTCTGTGTTTTGCCTTGTTAGGAGAAGAGATGCCAGAATGCCCCGGAGAGGGCAAAGATCAGAGGGGACCCGCCGCACCAAGTGGTCTTAACGAACGCGGAGCAGCAGGATTTGGAACTAAGCTGGATGCTGGAGTGCCTGTCCGTGGCGGACGCCGAGACTGGGAACACACAAGTGGCTGGTGACAGAAATCTAACACTCAGCATTCATGATAGCGAATGATCTTAGCATCACTTGGCATCTGTAGCACCTCAACATCTGTCCACATGCTTAATATTGCTTTCTGTTCTCTTGCAGGGCCATCCGCGAGCGCCATGACTGCGGAGGGTGATTCCTCAGAGGACCTTGCCGGTCTCTGAGGGTCCATCGTCACATCTGAGCCAGCCATCCACCAGCGCAAATACACACACTTCAGTGGGTCCCCGTCCTCACTTAGTTGGGCTTGCACATGGTGAGTCATCACGCACATGTGAGCACGAGCAGACCCTGGTGGCAGGGGCAGCCGTGGAGCGTCCGCATTGGTGGGAGCACTCTTCTCCAGGCTCTGCTCAGCTAGACCCAGATGCTGAACCCTGGGGGCCAGCCATGAAAAGGAGATTCATCGAGGGGCAGCAGCACATTGCCGAGGTACTGGAACAGTTGCCACGCGCACTCTCCACAATGGAGGAATCCAACTCCTGCATGAGTGGAATACTGTCACAGGGATGTGAAGGCATCTCTGAGTTAGTGTCACGGGTAGGTGCGGGAATGTCTGTGATGGAGGAAAGGCTAGCCTCCATCGAGCTTCAAGCATGGCTCAACAATGAGTCCATTCAGGCTATGACAACGGCCGTTCGGATTCAGGGTGAGCAACATTCTGCCGCCTTAAACAGGCTGACCTGTACCTTACAACTGGCCTTCCAAGTCCTCCAAACTGTCATCCAGCAGGGTGGAAGGAGTGATGTGGGCCTGGGCCAGGAGAGGGATGATGGTGAAAGGGGACATGGAAGTGGGGATGCCACTCAAAGCACTCCCACGTCTCACCCGTTGCCCCCCTCTCAACCAGTACCCGCAAAACTGCCCCCTCTCCAGGTGACCGAGTCTGCCCCTGCACGGGTGCAAGTGGAGCAGTCTTTGAAGGGGCCAGCACGGGCACCGAAATCCAGAGGGTGTCTGCGCAAAGCATCTCATCGGTCAGGGCATGGACAAGAGCAACCTGCCACTACCTCTGCTGAAGCCACAGGGGTAGCACCACGTAGGGGTTCCCGTAAATGTAAGGCTGAGGTTTTGTGAGCACAAAGGGGATGCAAAAGGGTGTATGACAGAATGTCATGTTTTTGATTTGCTTTCATTTGTTTTGCAAAGCACATTAAAATTTGTTATCACCACTACTACCACGCCTTTGCAAATCTTGTCTGGTTTGTGCAATAATTCCCTTTCCTGAGGATCACCATGAAGACCCATACCTGATGCCACCCATTGTGTCACTGCAGAGTGGGTGTAGGTGTATTTGCAGGGCTCTTTTGTGCAGACGACTGAGAGATGCTGGCGATGTCCCGGTGGCACCCTGGAAGGATGCGGAGGAGAAGTTGTTGAGGGCAGTGGTGACTTTGACAGCGACAGGTAAGAAGGTGGTGCTGGGGACAGCCGGGAGCAGCTCGGCATCAAGGAGGCTGCAGATGTCCACGACTACATGTCGAGTGACTCTGAGCCTCCATGTGCACTACTCCTCAGAGTTCCAGGAAACTGAGCCTCGGTCTGTAGACCCTGTGGCGAGGGTAGTGCCTTCTGCGACGCATCTCTCTCTGCGGTTGCCCTCCCTCCTGCTGTGCAGGTGGATGTGTCACAGCACTGTGTTGTGGAGCTCCACATGTCAGAGATGGACGATGTGGCCAGCGAGGCTGGTGATGCTGTTCGTCCTCCAAGGAGATCATGATTGCAGCTATGGCGGCCCCCATCCAGAAGATGTACATTTGAGGGCGTCCGCAAGGTAGGTAAATTTGTCTGCACACTGGGGTTGAGGTTGCAAGTTGGTGATTTTTAGTGTTAGGAGGAGGGTGGTGGAGGCCAAACTTTGTCCAAAGTGACAGAGTGGCCTCCTGCAATGAGTGAGTGTCTCCGCACCCCCCCCCCCCCAGACCCCGGACCTGTCAAATGGACCTTTGCAGCTCCCACAGGCAGGTGGATGCAACACGTCTGTTTCAATTGGGAGTGTTTCCCCTAGTATGGGAAACACGCTCTTCAGTTGACTTGAAAATCCCATCCCTCCTAAAATATCCTCCCAATCAGGTCTGCAAATGACCGGAGCTATCAAAATAATTGCCTTAAGTGGGATCCCGCCCGCTTTAATTGCCGGTGGGAGTCCCGCATGCGGGAGCTGCGCGCGCATCTAAGCGCGTCACTGGGGAACCCGGAAGTGGATGGGTTGGAGCCGGGCTCCGGACCAGCCCTAGGAATCCCGAATTTTCGGAGCCCCCCCAACACGAACGCACCCGCTCAGCCATCCTAAAATTGACCCCTTTGGTGGGGTCAGTGGCAGAGGTCCTGGGTGGGGGCACATCCTGGCACTTATGCTAGGATGCAACTCAGCCCCCTCCCATGGACTTTTGGCACCAGCATTTTTAATACTCATCAGGAGTCTTCTGATGACAGCAGCTCAGAGTTTGAACGTTAGGTCAAGATGATCTGAAATTTTAAACCACAAAAAAAAAGATTCAATTTAGTTGAAGTTAGAATGTTTGAACAATCTCCCTGAATCAATGAAATATATTACGCAAAGTAAAAAGTGCAATTAAACAGAAAAAAGACAAAAGGAGAGACTAGAGGTAACCTGTTCAATGATATGGAAACAAATTCCAGTAAAAGCAAGTATTCTGCACCTGTAGTGAAAATCCCCAGATAAAAAACAAACATCTGTGATTATGAAGGGAAGAGAAAAATCAAATCCTGTGCTTTGTCTGAGCTACCTGTTTTCTGTTGGTGCAGGGGTGTCCAAACCCAGTTCATCTGGTACTTTTCTCTCCACCCCCACCTCCCCCTCCAATTTCATGTTGCCACTCTTCTCCCCCTCTGCAGTTTCATTCTGGCTCTGTTTATGTACCCCACGAGCGAACACAATGAAAGGTGAGATGGGAATGCTGGGTATGCCTCTTTCTGCCTCATTTGCATGTAAACAACGGGCCTCTGCCCAAAGTGGGTGAAGGTTCAGTGCTGCTCATGTAGGAAATTCTAAGGCAGTGTAGTGGAGGCACAGATCTGACTTTACAGGTCTCCATTCCTTTTTACTCTCCACTGCATCTGGGAACTGAGCATTTCCCAGGTGCAGCGAAGAGGACAATCTCCCCTTACAGTTTTAACATAGAAATTATAACATGGAAACAGGCTCTTTGGCCCAACCACAAAAGCTTCCAGATTGTCATAAAAACCCAACTAGTTTACTAACGCCCTTTAGGGAAAGGAAGTCTGCCACCCTTACCGGGAATGGCCTTTTTTTCATTCATTCATGGGATGTGGGCATCGCTGACAAGGCCAGCATTTATTGCCCATCCCTAATTGCCCTTGAGAAGGTGGTGGTGAACCGTCTTCTTGAATCACTGCAGTCCGTGTGGTGAAGGTTCTCCTACAGTGCTGTTAGGTAGGGAGTGCCAAGATTTTGACCCAATGATGATGAAGGAACGGCGATATATTTCCAAGTCAGGATGGTGTGTGACTTGAAGGGGAACGTGCAGGTGGTGGTGTTCTCATGTACCTGCTGCCCTTGTCTATCTAGGTGGTAGAGCTCGCAGGTTTGGGAGATGCTGTCGAAGAAGCCTTGGTGAGTTGCTGCCGTGCATCCAGTGGATGGTACACACAGCAGCCACGGTGCACCAGTGGTGAAGGGAGTGACTGTTTAAGATGGTGGATGGGTGCTAATCAAGTGGACATCTTTGTCCTGGATGGTGTTGCGCTTCTTGAGTGTTGTTGGAGCTGCACTCATCCAGGCAAGTGGAGAGTATTCCATCACACTCCTGACTTGTGCCTTGTAGATGGTGGAAAGGCTTTGGGGAGTCAGGGGGTGAGTCACTCGCCGCAGAATACCCAGCCTCTGACCTGCTCTAATAGCCACAGTATTTATGTGGCTGGTCCAGTTAAGTTTCTGGTCAATGGTGACCCCCAGGATGTTGATGGTGGGGGATTCAGCGATGATAATGCCGTTGAATGTCAAGGGGAGGTGATTAGACTCTCTCTTGTTGGAGATGGTCATTGCCTGGCACTTGTCTGGTGCGAATGTTACTTGCCACTTATCAGCCCAAGCCTGGATGTTGTTCAGATCTTGCTGCATGTGGGCACGGACTTCTTCATTATCTGAGGGGTTGCGATTGGAACTGGACACTCTGCAATCATCAGTGGACATCCCCATTTCTGACCTTATGCTGGAGGGAAGGTCATTGATGACGCAGCTGAAGATGGTTGGGCCTAGGACACTGCCCTGAGGAACTCCTGCAGCGATGGTATGGCCTACATGTGACTCCTGTCTCACACTATGTGGCTAACTCTTAATTCCCTCCTAAGTGGTTTAACAAGCTCTCCCGTTGTAAACAATCATTCCAAAGTTCAATACTTATAAGAAAATCAGACGGACCTATAGGCAATGACCCAGGCAATGTATCAGGAGAAGATTAAAGCAATCTCAGACCATTTAATCCCGTAAAGTCCTTTTCACCAACATCTGCAGACTGGTACTCAAGTTAGAAGAACTATCCCACAGACTAGTGAAGAACAATGACTTACATAGTCACACTCACAGAATCATATCTATTAGCCAACATCTCAGATTCCTCCATCACCATCCTTGGGTATGTCTTGGTCGTACCGGCAGAACAGATCCACCAAAGTTGATGGCACAGTGATGTTCAGTCGGATGGGCGTGGCCAGGGAGCCCTCAACGTTGAGTCCGCACCACATGAAATGTTACATCGAGTTACATCGAAACTGCAGCACAGAAACAGGCCATTCGGCCCAACTGGTCTATGCCAGCATTTATGCTCCATACAAGCATCCTCCATCCGTACTTCATCTAACCCTATCAACTTACCTTTCTATTCCTTTCTCTCTCATGTGCTTATCTAGCTTCCCCTTAAGTGCATCAATGCTATTTGCCTCAACTACTCCTTGTGGTAGCGTGTTCCACATTCTTACCACTCTTTGGGTAAAGATATTTCTCCTGAATTCCCTATTGGATTTATTAGCGACTATTTTATATTTATGACCTCTGGTTTTGGACTCCAAGTGGAAACATCTTCTCTATGTCTACCCTATCAAACCCTTTCATAATCTTAAAGACCTTCATCAGGTCATACCTCAGCCTTCTCTTTTCTAGAGAAAAGAGCCTAAGCTTGTTCAGCCTTTCTTGATAAGTATTTCAGTTCTGATATTATCCTTGTGAATCTTTTTTGCACCTTCTCCAATGCTTCTATATCCTTTCTATAATATAGAACCATAGAAATGATACAGCACAAAAGGGGGCCATTTGGCCCATCGTGTCCGCGCCAACTCGAAGAACAACCAGGTGCCCATTCTAATCCCACCTTCCAGCACCCGGTCCGTAGCCCTGCAGTTTACAGCACTTTAGGTGCAGGTCCAGGTACTTTTAAAAAGAGTTGAGGGTCCCTGTCTCTACCACCAGTTTGGGCAGCGAATTCCATGCACCCACCACCCTCTGGGTAAAAAGGTTTTTCCTCATGTCCCCTCTAATCCTTCCACCAATCAGCTTAAATCTATGTCCTCTAGTTCTTGAACTCTCTGCTAGGGGAAACAGGTACTTCCTTTCTACTCCATCTGGGCTCCTCATAATTTTGTACACCTCAATCAAGTCTCCCCTCAGCCTCCTCTGCTCCAAGGAAAACAACCCCAGCCTATCCAATCAATCCTTTTGGCTGCAGTTTTCAAGCCCTGGCAACGTTCTTGTAAATCTTCTCTGCACTCTCTCCAGAGCAATTACGTCCTTCCTTTATGGAGACTAGAACCATTCACAGCACTCCAACTGTGGTCTAACCAAGGTTCTATACAAGTTTAACATAACTTCTCTGCTTTTCATTTCTATCCCTCTAGAAATGAACCCCAATGCTTGATTTACCTTCCTTATGGCCTTATTATCCCGCATTGCTACTTTTAAAGATTTGTGTATCTGTACCCCTAGATCCCTTTGCTCCTCTATCCCATTTAGACTCTTATTATCCAAGCAGCATGTGGCCTCCTTATTCTTCCTACCAAAATGCACTGCCTAATGCTTGTCTATATCGAAATTCATTTGCCATTACACGTCCATTCTGCAAGTTTATTAATGTCCTCTTGCATTTTGACACATTCTTCCTTTGTATTAACTATACTTCCCAATTTGGTGCCGTCCGCAAATTTTGAAATTGTACTTCTGATTCCCAAATCCAAATCATTAATGTAAATTATGAACGGCAGTGGTCCTAGCACTGATCTCTGTGTAACACCACTTCCCACCTTTTGCCAGTCTGAGTAGCTACCTTTAACCCCTACTCTCTGTTTTCTGTTTTGTAGCCAATGTGCTATCCATTCTGCTACCTGCCCCTGACTCCACATGCTCTGACCTTAGCTGTGAGTCTAAAATATGATACCTTATCGAAGGCCTTTTGTAAATCCAAATATATTATACCTACTACATTACCCTTGTCTACTCTTTCTGTTACTTCTTCAAAGAATTCAATAAGGTTGATCAAGCATAACTTTCCCTTCTGAACTCCATGCTGAATATTCTTTATTATATTTTCGTTCTCTAGATGTTTTTTCTATTACATCTTTGAGTAAAGATTCCATTATCTTTCCTACCACCACCATTTAGCTAGCTGGTCTATAGTTCTATCTCCCTTTTTAAATATAGGAATAGTATTAGCTGTCCACCAGCCATCTGGCACTATTTTTTCTAATGACTTTTTATACAGATATAATAGTGCCTCTGTTATCTCCTCCCTAATTTCTTTTAGTATTTGTAGATGCAGTTCATCTGGACCAGGGCTTTTATTCTCTCTAAGTTTGATTAGTTTATCAAATATCTCCCCACTTTCTATCTTAAATGTTTTTTTTAAAATCTTTTTGGATCGCTTCTTCTACTGTCATGTCCTCCTTGTTTGTTCTTGTTTTTTAGAGGAATATATTTCTCCTGAACTCCATTGATCACCATTTTAAATATTCCCCACTGCTGTTCTATCTCTTTGTCTGTCATTTTTTTTTTCCTGTTTACCTTCCCAAGTTCAATTCTCAGCTCCTCAAATTTAACTTTTTCCAATCTATTACTTTGCTCTTTGTCTTGTTTAAGTCTTTCTCATTCATTATTTTAAAACTTATTATGTTATGATCGCTAGTGCCTGGATGTTCCCCTATGCTTACTTCTTTTATTTGCTCTGGTTCATTTACTCATTACTAGATCGAGCAGTGATTCCTCTCTTTTTGGGCTTCTCACATACTGGGTAAGAAAGGAGTCCTGTGCACACTGTAAAAACTCCATTCCCTTTTCTCCTTTCCCAACCTCTTCTTGCCAGTTTATTTGGGGGTAGTTGAAATCTCCCATGATTATTATTTGATGTTTTTTACTCATTTCATAGATTTGCCTACATATTTCACCCTCCACTTCCCTTCCACTATTAGGTGGTCTGTAGAAGATACCTGTTAATGTGATTGATCCCTTCTTATCCTTTGTCTCAATCTAAATGGATTCTGTTTCTATCTTAATGTTACTTATGTCCTACTTGTTCTACTATGTTCTACTTATGTCCCTTTTTTTATTGCCATTATGTTGTCTCTAATTAATACAGCTACCCCAGCCCCTCTCTTCCTTCCCTATTGTTTCTAAATACATTATATCCTGCAATATTTAACTGCCAGTCCTGTTCCTTATGTAGCTATATTTCAGTTATCCCTACTACATCTGGCTCCTCACTATAAATTACAGCCTCCAGTTTCCCTGTTTTGTTTTGGATGCTGTGCACATTGCAGTACAGGCAATTTAATTTGTTTTTAGTAATTGTTCCCCTCCCTTTATTTTTAACAGTCATTTTGTACTTGTGTTCTATAACTGTATTTGATCCCTGACCATTTTGAAGGGGTAACCAAGAAGATAGATGAGGGCTGTGCAGTAGACGTGGTCTACATGGACTTCAGCAAAGCATTTGACAAGGTACCGCATGGTAGGTTGTTACATAAGGTTAAATCTCATGGGATCCAAGGTGAGGTAGCCAATTGGATACAAAATTGGCTTGACGACAGAAGACAGAGGGTGGTTGTCGAGGGTTGTTTTTCAAACTGGATGCCTGTGTCCAGCGGTGTGCCTCAGGGATCGGTGCTGGGTCTGCTGTTATTTGTTATTTATATTAATGATTTGGATGAGAATTTAGGAGGCATGGTTAGTAAGTTTGCAGATGACACCAAGATTGGTGGCATTGTGGACAGTGAAGAAGGTTATCTAGGATTGCAACGGGATCTTGATAAATTGGGCCAGTGGGCCGATGAATGGCAGATGGAGTTTAATTTAGATAAATGTGAGGTGATGCATTTTGGTAGATCGAATCGGGCCAGGACCTACTCCGTTAATGGTAGGGCGTTGGGGAGAGTTATAGAACAAAGAGATCTGGGAGTACAGATTCATAGCTCCTTGAAAGTGGAGTCACAGGTGGATAGGGTGGTGAAGAAGGCATTCAGCATGCTTGGTTTCATTGGTCAGAACATTGAATGCAGGAGTTGGGATGTCTTGTTGAAGTTGTACAGGGCATTGGTGAGGCCACACTTGGAGTACTGTGTACAGTTCTGGTCACCCTATTATAGAAAGGATATTATTAAACTAGAAAGAGTGCAGAAAAGATTTACTAGGATGCTACCGGGACTTGATGGTTTGACTTACAGGGAGAGGTTAGACAGACTGGGACTTTATTCCCTGGAGAGTAGGAGGTTAAGGGGTGATCTTATAGAAGTCTATAAAATAATGAGGGGCATAGATAAGGTCGATAGTCAAAATCTTTTCCCAAAGGTAGGGGAGTCTATAACGAGGGGGCACAGATTTAAGGTGAGAGGGGAGAGATACAAAAGGATCCAGAGGGGCAATTTTTTCACTCAAAGGGTGGTGAGTGTCTGGAACGAGCTGCCAGAGGCAGTAGTAGAGGCGGGTACAATTTTGTCTTTTAAAAAGCATTTGGACAGTTACATGGGGAAGATGGGTATCGAGGGATATGGGCCAAGTGCAGGCAATTGGGACTAGCTTAGTGGTATAAACTGGGCGACATGGACATGTTGGGCCGAAGGGCCTGTTTCCATGTTGTAACTTCTATGATTCTATTTATGTTACCCTTATTCCTTACCTTGGTCTGACCTTTACTCTCATTTCCTATTTCTTCAGACTTATGTTATTTTCCCCAGATCTCTACTCCCATCTTACTAGTTTAAAGTCCTATTGACAGCCCTATTTATCTTTTCCGCTAGGACACTGGTCCCATTCTGGTTCAGGTGGAGCCTGTCCCAATGGTAAAGCTCCTTCCTGTTCCAGTACTGGTGCCAGTGTGCCATGAAATGGAATCCCTCCTTCACACACCACGCTTCCAGCTATGTGTTCACCTTCCTGATCTGTCTATCACTGTGCCAATTACCACATGGTTCAGGTAGTAATCCCGAAATTACCATCTGTGAGGTCCTGATTTTTAATCTAGTTCCTAACTTCTGATATTCTCCTCCCTTTTCTTCCCGAAGTCATTGGTCCCAACATGGACCACAACAACTGGATCTTCCCCCTCCCTTTCCAAGTTCCTCTCCAGTTGCTCCGAGATATCCTTTACTCTTGCACCAGGTAGGCAACACATCCTCCTGGGCTCTCGGTCGTGACTACAGAGAATGCTATCTATCCCCCTAATTATAGAATCCCCTATGACTACAACCTTTCTATTCTGCTCCTCCCTCCCTTGGACTGTCTCCTGCTCCATGGTGTCATTGATAGCATTCCGGCTGTCCTCCCCGCAGGCTACATCCTTATCCTCACAGGTAGAAAGTACAATGAACCTGTTGGATGGGACCAGTGTCTCCTTCTCTACCTCCCCTTGGTTCCCCTTACCCTGCTGAGTTATGTGTCGGAGTGTCTCTAACTCACACTCCAGCTCAAAAGGGGTCATTTTAAACCCCAAGAACAGGTACGTTAGGGGTGGGTGGGAGTTGAAAATACTTGTTTTTTGGGTCACAACCACAACCCGGTTTATTTCCGGGTTTAATGTCGGCGCGTAAAAGTAAAGGCTTCCCGCTGGGAATGCAAACTCTGAAAATTTTGCGGTTGCGACTCTAATACTACAATTTTCAACTCCCACCCGCCCCCAACTTACCCATTCTTGGGGTTTAAAATCACCCCCAAAGACTTTGAGCCGGAGCCTCTCAAACCAGAGACATTTACTGCAGATGTGGCACTCCAGGACAGTCTCGCTGTCCACAAACTCCCACGTATTACAGTCCCGACACACAGACTGTACTGCCATTTCTAGTTTTTATTTATTTGTTAGTATTAATTTAATTCTAGAACTAATAGAAACATTTAAGGTCCAGATTATAAGGTCCAGAACTAGCTGCGCCTCTAGCCAAGCTGTTCCAGTACAGCTACAACACTGGCATCTACCCGACAATGTGGAAAATTACCCAGGTATGTCCTGTCCACAAAAAGCAGGACAAATCCAATCCAGCTAATTACTGCCCCATCAGTCTACTCTCAATCATCAGCAAAGTGATGGAAGGTGTCGTCGACAGTGCTATCAAGCAACACTTACTCACCAATAACCTGCTCACTGATGCTCAGTTTGGGTTCCGCCAGGACCACTTGGCTCCAGACTTCATTACAGCCTTGGTCCAAACATGGACAAAAGAGCTGAATTCCAGAGGTGAGGTAAGAGTGACTGCCCTTGGCATCAAGACATCATTTGACCGAATGTGGCACCAAGGAGCCCTAGTAAAATTGAAGTCAATGGGAATCGGGGGAAAATCTCCAGTGGCTGGAGTCATGCCTAGCACAAAGGAAGATGGTAGTGGTTGTTGGAGGCCAATCATCTCAGCTCTAGGACATTACTGCAGGAGTTCCTCAGGGCAGTGTCCTAGGCCCAACCATCTTCAGCTGCTTCATCAATGACCTTCCCTCCATCATAAGGTCAGAAATGGGGATGTTTGCTGATGATTGCACAGTGTTCAGTTCCATTCGCAACCCCTCAGATAATGAAGCAGTCCGTGCCCGCATGCAGCAAGACCTGGACAACATCCAGGCTTGGGCTCATAAGTGGCAAGTAACATTCACGCCAGACAAGTGCCAGGCAATGACCATCTCCAACAAGAGAGAATCTAATCACCTCCCCTTGACTTTCAACGGTATTACCATCGCCGAATCCCCCACCATCAACATCCTGGGGGTCACCATTGACCAGAAACTTAACTGGACCAGCCATATAAATACTGTGGCTACAAGAGCAGGTCAGAGGCTGGGTATTCTGCGATGAGTGACTCACCTCTTGACTCCCCAAAGCCTTTCCACCATCTACAAGGCACAAGTCAGGAGTGTGATGGAATACTCTCCACTTGCCTGGATGAGTGCAGCTCCAACAACACCCAAGAAGCTCAACACCATCCAGGACAAAGCAGCCCGCTTGATTGGCACCCCATCCACCACCCTAAACATTCACTCCCTTCACCACCGGCGCACAGTGGCTGCAGTGTGTACCATCCACAGGATGCACTGCAGCAACTCACCAAGGCATCTTCGAAAGCACCTCCCAAACCCGCGACCTCTACCACCTAGAAGGACAAGAGCAGCAGGCACATGGGAACAACACCACCTGCACGTTCCCCTCCAAGTCACACACCATCCCGACTTGGAAATATATCGCCATTCCTTCATCGTCGCTGGATCAAAAGCCTGGAACTCCCTTCCTAACAGCACTGTGGGAGAACCTTCACCACACGGACTGCAGCGGTTCAAGAAGGCGGCTCACCATCACCTTCCCAAGGGCAATTAGGGTTGGGCAATAAATGTTGGCCTCGCCAGCTACGCCCACATCCCATGAACGAATAAAAAAAAATTTAGTAAATCGATTTTAGCTTGATTATAAATTAATTAGTAATTAATTATTCTGAATATTTATTTAATTATTTATTTATAGTTTATAGTTGAAAAAAGACTGTGTATAATTGAATTATTTTGGGTTCCGCCACTCTCTCCTCTGTGCTGACTATGACACCTTTTGAGATTTTTCCCTGGGTTTGTTTCACTGCTCCGGTTTCCTGCTCCTTCTAACTGTTTGTTAGCTGAAGAGTTAAATAGCCTTAAAGTTAACACTAATACGCTAAACATTCAAAACACTAACCAACCATTAAAGACACTAACTACTAATAACAATAACCACTAAAAACACTAACCAATCAACTAAATTCTTACACTGATTTACCCTCTGTGCTCCTCTGTAACGTCACTTTTTGACTTTAACATTTTTTTTTGATTTTGCTCTCGCCGCTCCCTCTTCATGGTCTGGGTCTCTCTCTCACTCTCGCCGCTCCCTCTTTATGGTCTGGGTCTCTCTCTCTCTCGCCGCTCCCTCTTTATGGTCTGGGTCTCTCTCTCTCTCGCCGCTCCCTCTTTATGGTCTGGGTCTCTCTCTCTCTCGCCGCTCCCTCTTTATGGTCTGGGTCTCTCTCTCTCTCGCCGCTCCCTCTTTATCGTCTGGGTCTCTCTCTCTCTCGCCGCTCCCTCTTTATGGTCTGGGTCTCTCTCTCTCTCTCCCCGCTCCCTCTTTATGGTCTGGGTCTCTCTCTCTCTCGCCGCTCCCTCTTTATGGTCTGGGTCTCTCTCTCTCTCGCCGCTCCCTCTTTATGGTCTGGGTCTCCTCTCTCGCTGCTCCCTCTTTATGTTCTAGGTCTCCTCTCTCACCGCTCCCTCTTTATGGTCTGGGTCTCCTCTCTCACCGCTCCCTCTTTATGGTCTGGGTCTCCTCTCTCACCGCTCCCTCTTTATGGTCTGGGTCTCCTCTCTCATTGCTCCCTCTTTATGGTCTGGGTCTCCTCTCTCACCGCTCCCTCTTTATGGTCTGGGTCTCCTCTCTCGCTGCTCCCTCTTTATGTCCTAGGTCTCCTCTCTCACCGCTCCCTCTTTATGGTCTGGGTCTCCTCTCTCACCGCTCCCTCTTTATGGTCTGGGTCTCCTCTCTCATCGCTCCCTCTTTATGGTCTGGGTCTGCTCTCTCATCGCTCCCTCTTTATGGTCTGGGTCTCCTCTCTCACCGCTCCCTCTTTATGGTCTGGGTCTCCTCTCTCGCCGCTCCCACTTTATGGTCTGGGTCTCCTCTCTCACCACTCCCGCTCTGTGTTCTGGGTCTCCTCTCTCACCGCTCCCGCTTTATGTTCTGACTTCATGTCAAACAAAGTAAAAGAAACCTCTTGCTAATTACCATATACTGTATCGCCCTGGTCCCACCCACCCCCCACACAAAACACACCAAAAAGAGGATGAGGGATAAACCCGGCAACTACAAGCCAGTCGGCCTAACATTGGTGGTGGGGAAACTTGTAGAGGCATTAATCTTGGACAAAATTAATTGGCACTTGGAAAAATATGGGTTAATAAATGAAAGTCAGCACAGATTTGTTAAAGGCAAATCGTGTTTGACTAACTTGGTTGAGTTGGGTGTACTATAGGCCACCAAACAGTGGGAAGGAGATAGAGGTGCAAATTTGTAGGCAAATTACAGAAAGATGCAGGAACTATAGAGTAGTGATAATGGGGGACTTCAATTAACCCAATATGGACTGAGACACTAACAGAGTAAAGGGCAAATAGAGGGAAGAATTCCTGAAATGTACAAAAGAGAACTTTCTTGATCCGTGTGTTTCCAGCCCAATGAGGAAGGAAGCAGTGCTGGATCTAGTTCTGGGGAATGAAGTTGGGCAAATGCAACATGTTTCAGTGGGGGAACATTTGGGGAACATTGAACCTAATATCATTAGGTTTAGAATAATTATGGAAAAGGACGAAGAACAATCAAGCGTAAAAATACTTAACTGGAGGAGGGCAAATTTCAGTGAGTTAAAAAGGAGCCCTGTCCTGGTGGATTGGAATCAAAAATTGTCAGGCAAAATAGTAATTGAACAATGGGAGGCCTTCAAGGAGGAGATGGTTTGGGTACAGAGTAGGCACATTCCCACAAGGGGGAAATGAAAGACATCCAAAGCTAGAGCTCCCTGGATGAATAAAGAAATAGAGATTAAAATGAAACAGAAAAAGGAGGTTTATGACAAATGTAAGGTTCATAATAGAGAACCAAGCTAAGTACAGAAAGTACAGAGGAGATGTAAAAAAGGAAATAAGAGGGTCAAAGGGAGAATATGAGAATAGACTGGCAGCTAACATAAAAGGGAACCCAAAAGTCATTTACAAACATAAATAGTGAAAGGGCAGTCAAAAGAAGGGTGGGGCTGATTAGGGACAAAAAAGGAGATCTTCTTGTGGATGCAGTGGGTAGGGCTCAGGTACTAAATGAATACTTCGCATCGGCCTTCACTAATGAAGAGGTAGCAGTAAAGGAGGAGGTAGTAGCAGATGGGATAAAAATAAAGAGAAGGTAATTAAAAGGTTGGTAGTACTCAAAGTAGAAAAGTCACCTGGTCTGGATGGGATGCATCCTAGGTTACTGAGGGAAATAAGGGTAGAAATTGCAGAGGCCCTGGTCACAATTTTCCAATCCTCCTTAGATATGGGGGTGCTGCCAGAGGACTGGAGGATTGCAAATGTTACACCTCTATTCATAAAAGAGGAGGGGAATAAACCCAGCAATCACAGGCCAGTTAGCCTAATGTCGGTGCTGGGGAAACTTTTGGAGACAAAACTCTTGGACAAAATTAATTTGCACTTGGACAAGTATGGGCTAATAAATGAAAGTCAGCTCTGATTTGTTAAAGGAAAATCGTGTTGGACTAACTTGATTGAGTTCTTTGCTGAAGTAATGAAGAGGGTTGATGAGGGTAATGCGGTTGATGTTGATATGGACTTTCAAAAGGTATTTGATTGAGTACCACATAATAGACTTGTTAGCAAAATTAAACCCCATGGGATTAAAGGGACAGTGGCAGCGTGGATACAAGGCTTTAGAGAGGGCGCAGAGGAACTGACTAGAATGGTTTCAGCGATGAAAGACTTCAGTTACATGGAGAGACTAGAGAAACTGGGGATGTTCTCCATGGAGCAGAGAAGGTTAAGAGGAGATTTGATAGAGGTGTTCAAAATCATGATGGGTTTTAATAGAGTAAATAAGGAGAAACTGTTTCTATTGGCAGAAGTGTCGGTAACAAAGGACACAGGTAATTGGCAGATGAACCAGAGGCGACATGAAGAAAAAACTTTTTATGCAGCGAATTGTTATGATCTAGAATGCACTGCCTGAATGGGTGGTGGAAACAGATTCAATAATAACTTTCAAAAGGGAATTGGATAAATAATCGAAGTGGAAAAATTTGCAGGGCTATGGGGAAAGAGCAGGGGAGTAGGACTAATTGAATAGCTCTTTCAAAGAACCAGCACAGGCACGATGGGCCAAATGGGCTCCTTCTGTGCTGTATCATTCTATGATTCTACAACACTACCTCCATGTTGAACATCACTTGGAATTGGCTCTGAGAGAAGCAAAGGAGCAAAATATACTTTAGGTGGGGCACTTCAATGTCCACTACTGAGAATGGCTCAGTTGTGCCATCACTGACCTGGCTGGCCGAATCCTGAAAGACATAACGGCAACTGGGCATGCATCAGGTGGTAAGGGAAGCAACACGAGGAAGTAACCTACCTGACCTTGTCCTCGCCATTCTACTTGTCGCAGACATGTCCGTCTACAATAGAATTGGTAGAAGCAACCATCGCACGGTCCTTGTCAAGACAAAGTCTCATTTCCACTGAGAGGATATCTCATTGTAGTGTGTGGCAGATTAAGGACAGATCTAGCAGCCGAAAACTAGGCATCCATGCTATCATCAGCAGCAGCAGAATTGTATACCACCACAATCTGTAAACTCATGGCCTGCCACATTCATCACTTTTTGATCACCATCATGCCTGGAGACCAACCCTGGTTCAATGTGGAGTGATGAAGGGCATGTCAGGAGCAGCAGCAGGAGTACCTTAGAGCACCTTACCTAGTGAAGCTACTGCACAGGGCTACCAAAAGCAGCAGGATATACGCGGAGCTAATTGGTCTTACAACCAAAGGATCAGAGCAAAGTTCTGTAGCCCAGCACATCCAGTTGAGAATGGTGGTGGATAACCAGGCAACCAGCAGGAGGAGGAGGCTCCATGAACATGCCTAGCCTCAAAAATGGTGGATCTTAGCATGAGTGCAAGAGACAAGGCTGAAGTGTTTGCAAGTATCTTCAGCCAAAAGTACTGAGTGAATGATCCTACTTGGCCACATTCACACCACATAAGTGCTGAGGAATGACCATCTTGAACAAGAAAAAGCTCTGCCACCTCCCCTTAAACTTCAATGGCACAACCATAGCCAAATACCCCACCATCAACATCTTTTTTGGAGTCACCATTGACTAAAAGTTGAATTGGACTAGTCATATTAACACTATGGCTACATGGGGCAGAGGAAAAATTAGGTACTCTGCGATGAGCAGCTTACTTCCTGATCCCACAAAGCCACTCCACCATCTCCAAGGCTCAAGTCAGGAGTGTGATGGAATGCTCGTCACTTACCTGGATGGGTGCAGCTGCAACAATACTCATAGAAGCTTGACACCATTCAGAACAGAACAATGTTTGAAGCCTCTGCTACTGGGTTCAATATCAACCCCCTCTGTGGCTGCAGTATCTACGATCTACAGGATGCACTGCAGCAACTCACCAAGTCTTTTTGACAGAGCCTCCCACCCCTGTGACCTCTACCACCAAGGACTAGAAGAGCAATGTTATTACTAGGCAGGATCGTGGTGGAGAATGGAGGAAAATGTGGTTGGTGAGACTTACTGCCACCTCATTATCCGACCTGTATTTCTCTTTCCCACCAGGACCACCATTGGCCTCTCCTTCCCTACATATCGCATGTGGTGGGGCAGGGGTGACACCCAGGTTCCCAGAAGATTTCCCTCTCGCCTACCTGTGTTATTCCCACCCCTGGGTTGCCATGGGGAAGGTGGCAGTAGGCCCTAGGAAGGGACGGTAATGGCTCTAAGATCCCCCAGAGGAGGGAGAGGTCCTTGTAGCGGCCACCTCTCCCTTCAGTCTGGCCCCAAACACTTACTTGCTGAAGACTGTGGTCTCGGCCAAGGTTTTCAGTGGGATATGCATTCCTTTTTTTTTATTTGTTCATGGGATGTGGGCGTCGCTGGCGAGGCTGGCATTTATTGCCCAACCCTAATTGCCCTTGAGAAGGTGGTGGTGAGCCACCTTCTTGAACCGCTGCAGTCCATGTGGTGAAGGTTCTCCCACAGTGCTGTTAGGAAGGGAGTTCCAGGATTTTGACCCAGCGACGATGAAGGAACAGCGATATATTTCCAAGTCAGGATGGTGTGTGACTTGGAGGGGAACGTGCAGGTGGTGTTGTTCCCATGTACCTGCTGCTCTTGTCCTTCTAGGTGGTAGAGATGGCGGGTTTGGGAGGTGCTTTCGAAGAAGCCTTGGCGAGTTGCTGCAGTGCATCCTGTGGATGGTACACACTGCAGCCACTGTGCGCCGGTGGTGAAGGGAGTGAATGTTTAGGGTGGTGGATGGGGTGCCAATCAAGCGGGCTGCTTTCTCCTGGATGGTGTGGAGCTTCTTGAGTGTTGTTGGAGCTGCACTCATCCAGGCAAGTGGAGAGTATTCCATCACACTCCTGACTTGTGCCTTGTAGATGGTGGAAAGGCTTTGGGGAGTCAGGAGGTTAGTCACTCATCACAGAATACCCAGCCTCTGACCTGCTCTTGTAGCCACAGTATTTATATGGCTGGTCCAGTTAAGTTTCTGGTCAATGGTGACCCCCAGGATGTTGATGGTGGGGGATTCGGCGATGGTAATGCCGTTGAATGTCAAGGGGAGGTGGTTAGACTCTCTCTTGTTGGAGATGGTCATTGCCTGGCACAAATGTTACTTGCCACTTATCAGCCCAAGCCTGGATGTTGTCCAGATCTTGCTGCATGCCGGCTCGGACTGCTAATTATTTGAGAGGTTGCGATCTTCAGGGTGTTTTTCCCCTTTAAGATCTCTTGCTGGCACCATTGAGATTCTGTTCTTTGAACAATGAGCTCGCTCTTGGCAGCGGGAATCCTGCCAGAAGCCCAGCGTGAATCTTCAATGACCCCTGAATCAGGGAATTGGGTCAGGGTTCAAGCAGATTCAGAGGGGTTGGCGGATGTCCCAATCTGCCAGAACACTGCCCTGAAGAGGAGATTCCCAGCAATCCCATTTACTTTGCAACCTGTGATTAAATTGGCCCTTTAAATTATTGATTCCTACTTTCACTAGGCTCAGATTCTGGCAAGCAAGTGCCCAATGTAACAGATCCTGCTGCAATTTCCACCCCTGCCTGTCACAGATCCCCTAGTCATGCAATGGGAGCACTGCCTGTGGCCCACATGAAAGATCTAGGATCAGGCTGTGAAGTGGATTTGTGGGAAATAGGAGAAATGGTTACAAGGAGAGCTGTTGTTAATTATATCCATGTGATTTAGATCAATTAGTGTTAATTGTATTCAGGTGGTGTGTATCAATTGGGGCTCTCTTGTATCTATATAGAAGAGAGCTTATCTCGGGTGTGGTGTGTGTAATATGGAGCTCTGTGAATAAAGGCTTGGCAGTAACTGAAGACCAGGCTCTAGTATTCTATCCTTCACCACCTGGCTATCCAGTTTAGAACACTATTACTGAGTACTTTGGAAAAGATTTAAATTCACGACGGGTATATTTCTGTGCCAAAGCCCCTCTTATGAGAACGTGGATTAATGAGTTGGGAGGGAATCTGATGAAACCTAATGCAGCAGCAACAGATAAAACTTTTGCTGCTTAAAGGGGCAATGGCAGCATTTGAGGAAGCAGGTCACCTGGGAGACAAGCAAGGCAGCCAGATTACAATAATGAGCAACAAACTTCAGGTAGCCGGATCTGGATGTCCTCCTTATGGAGATATGGAGCAGGACAGAAGGGCTGTTTGGCATCAGGTGCCAGTGACCCACAATAAATTTGATATGAATTTTGTGGCAGGAACTGGCTGTGGAAGTGAATGCTGCCTCCTTGAACCACATGACTCCTTTGCAGTGCAAGAAGGGACCTGACTAGAGCTCCCCTTGACCCTTTCTGGCTGTCTCTTTACATATGCGTGACACTCCTTCATTTATTACCTCCATGGTGCTAAAGAGTCAGAGACGAATGTAGGATCTGATAGTGTGGAACAGAGGCGCTGCAGAAGTCAGCCCTTGGCTCCTGAGCCTGTCAACTCAAATTTCAGGGGTCCTGCTCTAAATAGAAGGATGGAGGCACTGAGGATCATCTTGGAGGACTGGAGACAGGTGGTAGGGATGATGGCAAAGTTCAGTGCCATCCTCAGTGTCATAATCCGAGAAGGAATTGGCACAGTGAAGCAGTACCTGGAGTGGGTGATGGCATCAGGCACATTTACATCTGTCCCTCCTGACAGAGAGACCTCCAGACCAGTCAGTACATCTAAAGTGGATGCTTTAACCACTGTCCTTCAAGCCTTGGGTGACTTTTAGCTTGAAACATTGCCCCTGATGTCAGAAGGACCAGGGCCTGCTTAGCATTTCCAAGCCAAGAATTTCCTCATCCCTCAACCCAGCAATCTGGACGCTGGGGTGACTCAGGTGTAAGGGTTGTTGGAGTGTCAGATGTGAGGCCCACCTGGAGGTCTAGGCCTAAGTCCTGGCCTGAACACAGAATTGTAAAGTTGACTCCTTTTGTCTCCCTTCACCCAATTAAATATGGTTTAATTTTGTTATGATATAAATATGATTTCCAGCCCCTTTAATTTTTAGGGCTATATATTCATGGATGGGAAGCCAAAATGGCCACTGCAAAGAGTTTGACGTTGTTTTCAGGGATTTGATTGGTTGTCTTTGTGGTGGCTGATGGTTGTAGATTGTTGGAAGTTTTTAATCTAATAGAATTTTTTTGTAAAGAGATGCAGGATATTTTTTACAGACATTGCTTAGTTAATATTTACTCAATAAGACAGTCAATCAGGACTTCTTACCGAATGTATATTTCCTACACTATATGTACTTTATTGGAAGCACACTTTCAAGAGTTTTTTTAAACACTTTTGCACTCCCAGGTGTGGAGGATAGCATTATGCAGCATGCCCAAATTTCCTTCTATTAAAATTAACTATATAAATAAACGGATAACATGCATTATGTAGTATAACAGCTCCCTCTATTGGATGTTGCGAATATGAGAGAGCACGGAAGAAATATTTACATATTAAAAATGATGCAATATTTGATTTTAGTTTATGTGACCAAGTTTAGATCCATTAGTGGCGACTAGCAACTTTATGTTGAAATATTTCTGCCATCCATAAACCAGATCTGGAGTTTCCGCAGGGGTTCTCCAGTCGGAGTTTGGTGGAACCCCATGACGATATGGCAGGACATCAGAAGAACCCCAGGGAAAATCAGCACACAGTTGTGTTAATACATGTAGCTGCTTACCACCTTCTGTCATCATCGAGCTGTAATGCTAAGATTGGAAGCTTGTTGGGGAATTAGAGGTTCAAGCTCGTACACTGGTACAGCAGACTTGTACTCTGATGATTTGTGCTGCCACAAAGTGCAATGAGGACTTTGGTATAATCCATTACGTTACACTATCTGCCTCTCATACCAGTCCAGAAGTAATTTTTTACCATCTTGAAAATCTCCTGCACAAAGGTATTTAAACATTAAGGACCAAGTAGAATTACAAAAAGCTAATGCATCACTTGTTTGTTACACAGCCAATTTAAATTTAGTCTGTGACTCATCGGCCCCCTAAGTAGTTTGCCAAATATGATAAAAGTATAATATTTGCAGATTCGCAGTGCAGGCTGCTGTGTGTAGGCGCACCTTTCACTGCGCACAGAAGGACCTCCACTGAGCTGTGAGATACGGAGGTGCGGCAGCGAGATCACAGTTCTCTCGTTCTTTAATTATTGTAAGAATTTCAAAAAATGTAATCAGAAATTTAAACCAGCTAAGAAAGTAAGATGGATAGTAAGATTGTTGAGAAGGTGAAGTCTTTAGGACTTAGGGACAACTAGGAAAGAAAGCCTTAGTTCCTACAGCAACAGATACCAGGCACATGGAACTACATCAACATTGGGGTGGATTTTCGTTTTCACTGCCTGGGCAGTAATCTGGCAGAACGGATCGCCCGCCCTTTATAGAACCCGCCTGGTTATAATTCTATGGACATCAAAGGAATGAAAATCAGGCGGGTTCTATAAAGGGAAGGCAATCTGCTCTGTCACATTACTGCCCAGACAATGAAGACAAAAATCTACCTCATTATTGCCCACGTCTATGGTTTAACAACTGTTTAATACCTCTTCAGACTGGAGTAGTAACAGAGCCACAATTATGGACTTCTATTTATTCAGTGGGGTAAAGTTAATTCCTAACAGAATTACATAGAATGTACAGCACAGAAACAGGTCATTCAGCCCAACTGGCCCATGCCAGTGTTTATGCTCCACACGAGCCTCCTCCCACCCTACTTCATCTAACCCTGTCAGCATAACCTTCTATTTTCTCCCTCGTGTTTATCTGGCTTCCCCTTAAAATGTATCTATGCTATTCGCCTCAGCTATTCCTTGTGGTAGTGAGTTCCACATTCTAACCAGTCTCTAGGTAAATAAGTTTCTCCTGAATTCCCTATTGGATTTATTAGTGACTATCTCATGTTTATGGCGCCTAGTTTTAGTCTCACTCACAAGTGGAAACATTTGCTCTACTACCCTATCAAACCCTTTCATTATTTTAAAGACCTCTATCAGGTCACCCATCAGCTTTCTCATTTTAGAGAAAAGAGCCCCAGTCTGTTCAATCTTTCCTGATGGTTATAACCTCTCACTTCTGGTTCATTTCTTGTAAATCTTCCCCAATGCCTTTATAATCTTTCTATAATATGGAGACCAGAAGTATGGTCTAACCAAGGTTCTATACAAGTTTAACATAGCTTCTCTGCTTTTCAATTCTCTCCCTCCAGAAATGAACCCTTGAGCTTTATTTGCTTTTTTTTAATGACCTTATTAACCTGTGTCTCTACTTTTAGTGATTTGTGTATCTGTATCCCTAGATCCCTTTGCTTCTCTACCCCATTTAGACTCTTATTTTCCAAGGAGTATTTGGCTTCCTTATTCTTCCTACCAAAATGCACCACCTCACACTTATCAATATTAAAATTCATTTGCCAATTATACACCCATTCTGCAAGCTCATTAATGTCTTCTTGTGTTTTGTTACAGTCCTCCTCAGTATTAACTATACCCCCAATTTGGTGTCATCCGCAAATTTTGAAATTGTAGATCCGATTCCCGAGTCCAAATCGTTAATGTAAATTGTGAACAACAGTGGTCCCAGCACCGATCCTTGTGGAACACCACTTCCCACTTTTTTCCAGTCTGAATAACTACCCCCACGCTCTGTTTTCTGTTTTGTAGCCAGCTTGCTATCCATTCTGCTACTTGTCCCCTGACTCCACATGCTCTGACTTTAGTCATGATAGATAAACATCGGACTGCCAGGAGGCACCATGGGCTCACACAGCATAGCTACAAATTTCTAACTTCTAATCCTTTATTGCCAATCTTCTCTTCCATATGAGTCATTGACTGATGTAAGATGCTACAGAGGATTTTATAAAAACATTAGATAACTTGCTTAACTCAGAGGTAACTTGATGTATCAACCGGAAAAAAAATCTGTTGCTCATAGATGTTGAGCAGGCAGGCTTTTATTGTCTGTCAAACATGATGGATGGTCCAACCAATGACCTTCTTACTTCACCCAGTTATGTCTCTTCTCCTCCCAACAGTAAAAGGTTCCTTAAGCATCAGAATAATATTTTAGCGCTAGCAAATCTTGTTTGTCAAACATCAAACTTCCTATTTAAGTTGATTAGCAAAATATCGGCTAGAGTGGCTTTTGTATATGTGAATGATACTGTTACACAAAGCACAGTCACAGTGCAATTGTAAATGAATATTAAAATACAATTACTCCATTTACTGAAGTACATGCAAGCTGAACACTGAAGCTGAAGCTGTGTCCCAGGTAATTTGAAATGATAGGAGCATTTTTTAGTCTAACAGAAACAATACATGGATGCATTGAAATGTATTGATATGAATGCCATCGTGTGGATCAAATATAGTGCACAGCAGAGGATATTATCTTCTGCCTGTAGAATGATAAACAACAAAAGCAAGCGTCTGATGAATATTACTACAGTATTACCATGGTCTCTGATGAATACTGCTACTGTATTACCATGGTCTGTGATGAATACTGCTACAGTATTACCATGGTCTGTGATGAATACTGCTACAGTATTACCATGGTCTCTGATGAATATTACTACAGTATTACCATGGTCTCTGATGAATACTGCTACTGTATTACCATGGTCTGTGATGAATACTGCTACAGTATTACCATGGTCTCTGATGAATATTGCTACAGTATTACCATGGTCTCTGATGAATATTGCTACAGTATTACCATGGTGTCTGATGAATATTGCTACAGTATTACCGTGGTGTTTGATGAATATTGCTACAGTATTATCATGGTCTCTGATGAATATTATTACAGTATTACCATAGTTTCTGATGAATATTGCTACAGTATTACCATGGTGTCTGATATATATTGTTGTAGTATTACCATGGTGTCTGATATATATTTCTATAGCATTACCATGGTGTCTGATGAATATTGCTATAGTATTACCGTGGTGTCTGATATATATTGCTACAGTATTACCATGGTGTCTGATATATATTGTTGTAGTATTACCATGGTGTCTGATATATATTGCTACAGTATTACCATGGTGTCTGATATATATTGCTACAGTATTACCATGGTGTCTGATATATGTTGTTGTAGTATTACCATGGTGTCGGATATATATTTCTATAGCATTACCATGGTGTCTGATGAATATTGCTATAGTATTACCGTGGTGTCTGATATATATTGCTACAGTATTACCATGGTGTCTGATATATATTGTTGTAGTATTACCATAGTGTCTGATATATATTGCTACAGTATTACCATGGTGTCTGATATATATTGTTGTAGTATTACCATGGTGTCTGATATATATTGCTACAGTATTACCATGGTGTCTGATATATATTGTTGTAGTATTACCATGGTGTCTGATATATATTGCTACAGTATTACCATGGTGTCTGATATATATTGTTGTAGTATTACCATGGTGTCTGATATATATTGTTGTAGTATTACCATGGTGTCTGATATATATTTCTATAGCATTACCATGGTGTCTGATGTATATTTCTATAACATTACCATGGTGTCTGATGTATATTTCTATAGCATTACCATGGTGTCTGATGTATATTTCTATAGCATTACCATGGTGTCTGATGAATATTGCTACCATACAACCATATACAGATTGAGATAGCAAAAATATTTTTAAACTGTATTTTAATTTTTCTCTCTTTCCAATGCATTGGTAAATTTGAGGATGAGGAGTGAAAATCATAGCTGTAATAATTTTAGCATTATCATTAAATGATAATATGATTCATCTCATGTTTACTCATGTAACCACCTAGAATATGGGAGATTCTTTCACCATGTTGCAAGCTGTGCTACAACTGAACAATAGAATTAAACTCCATTTTCACTACATTACAAATGAAACAAAATGCTTCCAACATCTGTATTTTAGCAAGTTCTTTTAAATTACATAGAATTACATAGAATACACAGTACAGAAACAGCATAACTGGTCCATGCCGGTGTTTATGCTCCACATGAGCCTCCTCCCAGCTCTCGTTATCTCATGCTATCAGTATCACCTGATTAAGAAACTGATTAAAACTTTTTGAAAAATACTTTGTTGCTGAAAGAACAAAAGCAGCAATGTCATGAGAACCCCATCGTCTTCAAGATCCTCTTCAAGTCACACAGCATTCTGCTGTGGACATATACCTTTGTTCTATCATTGCTGGGTCAAAATCCTGAAATTCCCTACCTAACACCATTATGGAGCACCATCATCACAAGAATTGCACCTGTTCGATGAGAAGGCCCATCACCACCTTATCAGGACAACTAGGGATGGACAATAAATATGGCCTTGCCAGTGTCGCCCACATCCTGGGGTAGAATTTCTGTGGGGTTTATCTAATCTCCTCTTACAGTGGGAATTCCAAGCACCTGAGAATAAATATTTTTAAAATGTGTTGACTTAGTCTAGGCAAAATTTTCTGATAAACTACAGGCCTGAATTTTCCCTTTAGTGGTGATAGCAGACATGTAGATTGTTAGCTGTGCTGTGTCATTTGTTTCCTCTACCATATCTTAATATATGAAAAGTCACCAATTTTTGGTTTATAAGAATTTTGAAGCTTTCAAAAGAAAATCAGGCGGGGTGTATAATGGATGGCTGAAGCACAGCACTGAGCTTATTGCTTGGTGGTGAAAGGTAAAACCCACACCAGTAGCATTGATTTGTGTGCAGTCCTAAATGGTTAAGTAATTTTGAAAACCATGTCAGAATGGTAATATGCTAATAGCATATAAATTTCACTATTCAAAGGAGAGTTATGCTAGCATCATAGCCAACGTGCCTTCTTTAACTAATATCACCAAAAACAGATTCAGTTCAAAGCTATTTGTAGGCAGTTGCTGTGCACAAAATAGCTGCCATGTTTACCCACCTAACAATAGCAACTGCACAATTGAATTAAATGTATGTAAGACAGTTTGGGACATTTCCAATGTGTTAAGGTGATATGTAAATGCCAGATTTTTTTCATCATAGAAATTGATGAATTAGTGGGCCAGAAATCGCTCCCGAAATAACAGAGGAGCTCAATGGCGCTCTCAGTTTTAGTGGCGAATTGAAGGAGCAAGTTCCTGCGTTTGCACATGTGCAGTGAAATGCGGAAATCCGGAACTTGCTCCTAGTGGTTCGCCGACATTATGACAGCTTGGAATTAAAGGGCCATCGCACGCTGCAAACAGAGAAATCACTGAAAAAGCACCAACTTGTTTATCTGCCCAGCTGGAAAGTAACTAATTATCCGACAAAACAGGTATACTTAAAAATACCAAATTTTAACAGTGTGGTAAGTCTTAATGACTGCCAAACTACAAAAATTTAACTTTTAAAAATGTGAAGTCTCATATTATTCCTTATTTTAATAGTTTTTGGTCATTAATCTTTTAAAATTAAAAACATTTTTTTTTACTTTTCCCTTCTGTCTCTCTAATTTAATTCAATTATTTCTTTGGCTTTTTATAAAAAAATGTTAAATTTTTGTTTACAATCACATACAGAATACTAACTTTAAATGTATGAAGTCTGCTTGCCTGCTTGAGCAATGCAGTCTGAATCTGTGGGCACAACTTCTCCTCCTGACAGATTTTGCGGGCGTGTCTTCTCCTCGCTGCTCAGAGGCTGGGTTGATAGCGCAATATTTTTTAAAGTTCAAATGCAAGCAATTCACGCCACAGATCCCGCAGTAAGTATTTTCATTAATTTAATT
This sequence comes from Heptranchias perlo, assembly GCF_035084215.1. NCBI lineage: Eukaryota > Metazoa > Chordata > Chondrichthyes > Hexanchiformes > Hexanchidae > Heptranchias > Heptranchias perlo. Next base: position 105,306,224 of record NC_090325.1, on the reverse strand, counting down.
CGCAGGAGCTGCGGTCAGCATTGCCTCGCCGCTCTGCACGATTTCTGGCCCATGATGTTAATTCATGGCAGGATTTAAATCAACTTTAAACCGTCGTGAGTTCTGATGCTCTGTAAAGTCTGCTGTCGAGAGCACTTCTCCCTGGGAGATTGTAGTTAACATTGCAGTACATTTACTGTACCGATATGCAGCAGTAACAGCAGCATTGGAAAAGGAAAAAGATGTTGAACCCAAGCGGAGACTAAACCCCACAAACAGAACATATTAGGCCTGCACGCATTACATCTTTATAAGGTGGTGTGTCAGGCAAATGACAGATCGCAACATAGTATCATAGTAGGTACAGCAGAGGAGGAGGCCATTCGGCCCATTGTGCCTGTGCTGGCTCTTTGAAAGAGCTATTCATTTACACCCATCCCCATCGGTCTGTAAATTTTTTCCCTTCAAGTATTTATCCAATTCCCTTTTGAAAGTTACTATTGAATCTGCTTCCACCACCCTTTCAGGCAGTGCATTCCAGATCATTACAACTCGCTGCGTAAAAAAAATGTCCTCATGTCGCCTCTGGCTCTTTTGCCAATCACCTCAAATCTCTTTTCTCTGGTTACCGATCCTTCTGTCACTAGAAACAGTTTCTCCTTATTTACTCTGTCAAAATCGTTCATGATTTTGAACACCTCTATCAGATCTCCCCTTAACCTTCTCTGTTCTAAGGAGAACAACCCCAGCTTCTCCAGTCTCTCCACATAACTGAAATCCCATATCCCTGGCACCATTCCAGTAAATCTCTTCTACACCCTCTCCAAGGCCTTAACATCCTTCCTAAAGTGTGGTGCCCAGAATTGAACACAATACTCCAGTTGAGGCCTAACTAGTGTTTTATAAAGATTTAGCATAACTTCCTTGCTAAATGAAGTACTCTATGCCTCTATTAATAAAGCCCAGGATCCCTAATGCTTTTTTAATAGTCTTCTCAACTTGTCCTGCCACCGTCAAAGATTTGTGTATGTGCACCCCCAGGTCTCTCTGTTCTAGCACTCCCTTTAAAATTGTACCATTTTGTTTATTTTGCCTCTACACATTCTTCCTACCTAAATGTATCACTTCACACTTCTTTGCGTTAAATTTCATCTGCCATGTGTCTGCCCATTTCACCAGTCTGTCTATGTCCTCCTGAAGTCTGTTACTCTCCTCCACATAGTTTACTAGTTTCCGAGTTTTGTGTCATCTGCAAACTTTGAAATTATACCCTCTATACCCAAGTCCAGGTCATTAATATATATCAAAAAGAACAATGGTCCTCATACTGACCCCTGGGGAACACCACTGTATACTTCCCTCTAGTCTGAAAAACAACCGTTCACCAGTACTCTCTGCTTCCTGTCCCCTAGCCAATTTTGTATCCATGCTGCCACTGTCCCTTTAATCCCATGAGCTTTAATTTTGCTAACAAGTCTATTATGTGGTACTTTATCAAATGCCTTTTGAAAGTCCATATACACAACATCAACCACACTACCCTCATCAACCCTCTCCGTTACTTCATCAAAGAACTCAGTCAAGTTAGTCACACACGATTTTCCTTTAACAAATCCGTTCTGACTTTCATTTATTAGCCCATACTTTTCCAAGTGTCAATTAATTTTATCCTGGATTATTGTCTATAAAAATTTCCCCACCACCGACATTAGGCTGACTGGCCTGTAATTACTGGGTTTATCCCTCTCTCCCTTTTTTTGAACAGAGATATAGGGCATTAAATTGGGCCGTGTAGCACCCGTTGTTTCGACGCAACATGGCCTCTCCAACATCCAAGATGGCGTCTTGGATGAGCACGCACGTTTCCTGCATGACGTGTGCCAGACGCCATCTTGGTATAGGAATTTGCGCAGGCACAGATGATGAACGAATGTATAGTAGGGAGAAAATGGCTTCAGTCAGTATGCAACACTGATTTAAAGTGATAAATACCATTTTGGGACTTAACACTCAACTCAATGCACAGTCTTAACCCCAACCATCTGAACGTGTCTTAGAGTGCCTGGAGGACCCCCCCACCGGTGCTATTTAAAGTAACCATGCAGGATTTACAGGTTAGTGGCTGGATTATTGCTTCTGGCTACCAAGACATTTGTAACTGTTTTTGGAGGTCTCCTAAACTTCAATACAAGGACGCAGGGACGTAGCCTAACATTTAGAGCCAGGACGTGCAGGAGTGAAGTTAGGAAATGCTTCTACACACAAAGGATGGGTGACGTTTGGAAAGCTCTTCTGCAGACAGCAGTTGATGCTAGCTCACTTATGAATGTTAAATGTGAGATTGATAGATTTCTGTGAATCAAGGGTATTAAGGGATATTGGGCTAAGGTGGGTATATGGAGTTAGGTCACAGGTCCACCGTGATCTCATTGAATGGTGGAACAGGCTCGAGGGGCTAAATGCCATGGCCACTTGCTGCCTCTTGATATGCGCCACCTTCTCCTGCAAGAAAGTGTGACGTGTGTCTGGGTGATGTGCCTGTCATGGTTGGATAGCTGCCAGTGTGTGTGGCCTGTGAGTTGTGGGTGGGTGGTTTGAAACAGTGGTAATGTGTAAGGGTGAGAGGAAGCTTCTGATTGGAAGAGTTGAGTACTGATGGAAAGAGTTTGTTGGTCTATGGGTGATGGGGGGTGTAGTGCGTGGTGCAGTTGGTAGGAGACGCCACTTGACAGTTGACCTCACTCACCTTGCCCACTCATGTCAAAGCATTGAACTTCTTCCTGCACTGCATCCATGTTCATGATGCTGTGCGCCTGGCATTGATTTCATCCCCCACTGCCTCCCACTGTCTTTTGAGTATATATCTGGAGGGTCTCTTGCCACCCCCCACCCCTGCGGATATAGGATGTCCCTCCTTCTGTCCTCCTCTTGCACCCAAGGTCTCTAGTGCATCAGCAGAGAATCTTGATGCATGCACTCTCCCAGGCCTGGTACCAACTCAGATCGGCAGATTGGTGAGGTCTGGCATGCAGATTGCAGGATGTGGGATTTAGTCGTGCACAATCTTTATTCAATGTTTTAACATAACTCATCAGTGTGTAAACATGGGAATGGGATCTGCATCTGTGTTTTACGTGTGCGATGTTTGATCTCTGTTCAGATTCCATGCAGACAGTAGACTGTTATTTTCAGCAATAATAGGTACCAGCTACCTTTAAGAGATTTCGAAGAAACATTCTCCCTTTAAGAGATTGAGCTCCCTCTGGTGGTGGAAAGTGTGAATTGCATTCATTCCACGTGCAAGGCCTGGAAAGGAAGGCTGATTGAAGGTAAGTGCTACCACCACCCAAAACGGACCCTTATCAAATTTTTCCCCCATTAGCATTTGCAATCCTCTAGTCCTCCAGCATCATCCCCATATCTAAGGAGGATTGGAAGATTGTAGCCAGAGCCATTGCAATTTCCACCCTTATTTCCCTCAGTAACCTTGCATGTATTCCATCTGGATCGGGTGACTTTTCTACTTTGAGGACTGCCAATCTTTTAAGTACTTCCTCTTTATCTATTTTATCCTATCCAATATCGCTACTACCTCCTCCTTTACTGCTACAATGGCAGCATCCTTTTCTCTAGTGAAGACGGATGCAAAGTATTCATTTCGTGCCTCAGCCATGCCCACTGCCCCCACAAGAAGAACACATAGAAGGTAAGCATCTTTATAGATAACACTTGGTCCATGTGATCTCTTGCACTGGTTTCGATCACCTGAGGGGGTTGGAAAGGAATTTTCTAGAGCATTTTTTCCCTTATTGGCCCTGGATTTTTGCTATTTGTTTTGCCTCTCCCTAGAGGTTACATGGCTGTGGGGGTGGGTGGGAGGTGTGGGGGTGGGGGTGGGGAGGGAAGAAGTGTATAGTCATGACGGTCCTGCTTTCATGGAGTGGGGCAGGCTTGATGGATCAGCTGGTCTTTTCCTGCCCATCAATTTTGTATGTTTGTATGTCAGCATGTGAAATTAGAAATGACATGCTGTTATTGGCATAACCTCGGCAGAAGCAGTGAAAGTAGCTTTAGCTATCAGTCTTCTCACTGCTGCCTTCATTCCTAAGGTCAATATGATTCCAGCTGGTCACAGCTACATAAAAGGCCACATCAGCACAACTTTCCATGTAATCCCTCAGCAGTAAAAGCTAAAACAATAATAGCGTTACGATATAACTGGATTTTCAACTATTCTGGATGCAGTTATCTGTGTATATCTTAAATGAATTAGATCATTCATCAAATCACAAAGGATTTAATTTAATGAATTTTCAGGTATTGCACGGTGTCAAAAATATCATCCATATGTGGTTGCCAAACCTGAAGAATTGACTTATAAATGATTCATTTTGGCTTACTTCTCCCTTTCAATGAAGTTTGAAACAGACAACAGTCTTTCGAGATAAATTTGAGACAACATTAATTGAGCACACGGCAGACAGCTACAGTTCTGGATCTGAGACAACATACAATCAACCATTTTGAACAACTTGCACTGCTTGTTGAAAGGACTTTTTAAATATAAAAATGTGCTTTAGATATCCAGACTATTTTTCTAATATGCGACAGCGAGTCATTTGAAGATATTCCAAACCCGTGGGTCTTGCAAAACATCTTCAGTCATATGGGAGAGCTGACTTTCTTGTGAACAGATTGTATGCCTTAAGCATGGAGGCCACTGATTGACAACAGCCGCTTAAGTGTACAAGTAGTCTTTCTGACAATATCAAGACTGTCCAAATGTGACACACGGAGTTAATCCAGATTAACATATTTGAGGCTGAGCTGTCCGATTTTATAATTCTTCATTTACTGATACCATTTACTGGGCATAACCTCAAACATAGAAGAAGGGTGAAAATTCTTGTACACAGAGGGTGACGAATGTATGGAATGGATTACCAAAGAATCAGTGGGGGCTGGTGTATCAGCAAATTTAAGAAAGAGTTGGATAAGTACGCAGTCAAAAGTTTGATAGAGGGATATGCAAGGAACTGTGAGATGTGATATTTCTGTGATATTGGGACTGGCCAGATGGACTAAAATGGTCACAGCATAAAATCATCAGATAACCCTGCGGATCAAGATGTTTCAGGACAGATGGAGTGGGCCTCATGAGAATTCAAAATGAATTTTCAAAAAAATAATATTGTACAGCATTTTGGATTTATGAAAACAAACCATCTTTTAAATATATTTATATGCTCTTTGTTTTGCTTCAAAGATTAAAGCTTTGGGAAATGCTTTGAGCTACAAAATATTAACTCCTTATCAAACTGTTTCAGCACTGAGTTATTCATGTGCAAATGCAGGGACTGAAGATTGGATTTTCATTCAAATGAAAAGGATGCATCAGGTTGAATAGTTTCACTGTAATTAGAGGTAGTAAGTGTACTTTCTCTGTCAGCCAATAATGGCTACTATTTGAAACAAACTAAAAATCAAATCATGATAATCTGCTCCCAATGTTGAGCTACATCAGTCGGGAGCACATATCAGGAATTTGTGCATGTGCTACCCACAATTTTCCAACCATTAAAATTAATGAATGAAAAAATCATATGAAGCATATGCCCAAATTACTGAAATGCATTGCTGGCTGCACATAGGGTTTTGTAAAATTACCCCTGAAAGCCAAACAATAAAATATTTCTTTTAAAAGAAGTTTTAAAAATTTGGGTTGATATTTTGCTCTGGCTGTTCATTTAAATGAAGAAGTGGATAGAAACAAACAGGTATAAACTCTTTCCTCCTTGCTGAATTCACAAGCTTCACCTAAACAAACTCTGATGCATCCAGAACTCCATCACTCTCATCCTTTCCACTACGAGGTCCCACTGACCCATCCCTCCCACCCCCACTGAACTCTCATCCTTTCCACTGCTAGGTCCCACTGACTGATCCCTCCCACCCCCACTGAACTCTCATCCTTTCCACTACTAGGTCCCACTGAACCATCACTCCCACCCCCACTGAACTCTCATCCTTTCCACTACGAGGTCCCACTGACCCATCCCTCCCACCCCCACTGAACTCTCATCCTTTCCACTACGAGGTCCCACTGACCCATCCCTCCCACCCCCACTGAACTCTCATCCTTTCCACTACTAGGTCCCATTGACTGATCACTCCTGCTCTCATGTTCCATTGGCTCTCCAGCTCCCTCCATGACCACCTACCTCTGCAACCTCCTTCAGCCTTATATCCCAGCTTGTACCTTCCAATCTTCCGAGTCTGGACAATTCCTTACTCAAAGATGTAATAGAAAAACATCTAGAAACTGAAAATATAATAAAGAATAGTCAGCACGGATTTCAGAAGGGAAAGTCATGCTTGACCAATCTTATTGAATTCTTTGAAGAAGTACCAGAAAGGGTAGACAAGGATATTGCAAAAGGTGTAATATATTTGGATTTTCAAAAGGCTTTTGATAAGGTTCCGCATAGTAGACTCATGACTAAGGTCAGGGGACAAGGAGCAGAATGGATAGCAAGCTGGCTACAAAACAGAAAACAGAGTGTAGGGGTTAAAGGTAATTACTCAGACTGGAAAAAGGTAGGATGTGGTGTTCCACAAGGATTGGTGCTGGGACCACTTGTTCACCATTTACATTAACGACTTGGACTCGGGAATCGGAAGTACAATTTCAAAATTTGCGGACGATACCAAATTGTTAATACTGAGGAGGACAGCGACAAAATACAGGAAGACATTAATAAACTTGCAGAATGGTCGTGCAATTGGCAAATGAATTTCAATAGAGATAAGTGTGAGGTATCACATTTTGATAGAAAGAATAAGGGGGCCACATACTGCTTGGATAATATGGGGGCTAAATTGGGCTGCGTAGCACCTGTTCTGTAGGCGCTACAGGGACTCCTAAGCCCCAAAAATGGCATACAAGATGTGTGCGCGCACTTCCAGCGTGATGTGCGCAGGACACCATCTTGATACAGTCGTTTGCGCAAACGCCAGCAGCATGTAAAGTAGTGAGATTATGATCTTAATCAGTGTGCAACGCTGATTTGAAGCAGCTGGCACCATTTTCGAACTCCCTGCTCCAGCCAAAGCACTGTCCTAACCTCGCACAGCTAAACAGGAGTTAAGGGCCATGAAAGACCTCTCACCACCAGCGCTATTTAAACAGATCATGCAGGTGTTACAAGTTAGTTGCTTGATTAGTTATTCTGGTTGCTGATACAATTGTGGATGTTTGTGGAAGTTTCCTATACTTGGAGAAAGTTGTTATATTCTATAGAGAGTGGTCTGGATGGTCTTGCAGTACTGTTAGTGGCATTTAAAATAGTGTGCTGGACAAGTTTGCTACCAGACATGGGTAGCCTGCTAGGGCTTTCTCTGGGAATTGAACATGACTCGGAGCATGCAGAGAGGCCACGCAGGGCAAGACAAGCTGGCAGAAGGGGGAGGAGGAGGAGGAGGAGGGCACTCAGCAGGAAGTCATATCCAAGGAGGGTCTTCAGGGACCAAATCTCTTACCTCAACTTCAGCGACGACCAGTGCATCAGACAGCTGCAGTTCACTAAAGAGGTCGTGACTAAGATTTATCAACTGCTGCAGCCACAACTGCAGCCTCAGAGCAGGACAAGGACACCATTGCCTGTGGCTGTCAAGGTAACCGTGGGTCTTAATTTTTACGGCTCTAGCTCCTTTCAGGCTGCTGCTGGAGATATAAGCAACATCTCGCAGTTTGCAGTGCACTGCTGTATAAAGGAGGTCACTGAGGCTCTGTACGCACTCAGAAACAGATTCATCTCGTTCCCTCTTACCAGAGACAAGCAGCAGGAGCGAGCATGAGGGTTTGCTCACATTGCAGGCTTCCCCATGGTGCAGGGTGCCATTGACTGCACACATATTGCCTTGCGTGCTCCACATCTGAACTTGGCCATATTCATGATCCGAAAGGGATTCCACTCCCTCAATATGCAGCTGGTGTGTGACCACACGCAGCGCATCATGCAGGTCAATGCCTGCTACCCTGGCAGCAGTCATGACTCCTTCATTCTGTGGCTGTCCAAAGTGCCACCTATGTTTCAACCAGCACAGCAAGTCAAAGGCTGGCTACTGGGAGACTAGGATTATCCCCTCATGAAATGGCTCCTGACTCCAGTCCAGAACACACGCACACATGCACATCAGGCATACAACGAGAGCCATGCTGACACACGGAACATCATCAAGCACACTATAGGCAGCCTTAAGTTATGCTTCCATTGCCTGGACTGCTCTGGAGGAGCTCTGCAGTACTCAGCTGAGCAGGTATTAAGATTTGTCGTTGTATGCTGCACAATGTCACTATTATGAGGGGGCAGCCCTTGCCACCGCCTATCAGGCGAGAGCCTGAGCAAGAGGAAGGGAAGGAAGAGGAGGAAGAGACAGAGGAGGTCGTGGAAGAGGAGGAAGTGAAGCAGGAAGTGGAGGAAGAAGCAGGGAGGCAACAAAGTAGACTGCCCCTGTCTGCCAGGGCTCTGCGTGATCAGATTATTAATGAGCGATACCAGTAACCTCAACGACACCTCCCCATTCACCAACAGTCCCACACTCCTTACCTTTCCTCTCTCACATGACCATTAAATCGTCCTCCTTATGATTACACATTGCTTCCTCCCTCAGCCCATCGCAAAAATGAAAATCAACACCAAATACAAATTCAAATCCAAATTTATCAATTAACACATCATAGAATCATAGAATCATAGAAGTTACAACATGGAAACAGGCCCTTCGGCCCAACATGTCCATGTCGCCCAGTTTATACCACTAAGCTAGTCCCAATTGCCTGCACTTGGCCCATATCCCTCTATACCCATCTTACCCATGTAACTGTCCAAATGCTTTTTAAAAGACAAAATTGTACCCGCCTCTACTACTGCCTCTGGCAGCTCGTTCCAGACACTCACCACCCTTTGAGTGAAAAATTTGCCCCTCTGGACCCTTTTGTATCTCTCCCCTCTCACCTTAAATCTATGCCCCCTCGTTATAGACTCCCCTACCTTTGGGAAAAGATTTTGACTATCGACCTTATCTATGCCCCTCATTATTTTATAGACTTCTATAAGATCACCCCTTAACCTCCTACTCTCCAGGGAAAAAAGTCCCAGTCTGTCTGACCTCTCCCTGTAAGTCAAACCATCAAGTCCCGGTAGCATCCTAGTAAATCTTTTCTGCACTCTTTCTAGTTTAATAATATCCTTTCTATAATAGGGTGACCAGAACTGTACACAGTACTCCAAGTGTGGCCTCACCAAAGCCCTGTACAACTTCAACAAGACATCCCAACTCCTGCATTCAATGTTCTGACCAATGAAACCAAGCATGCTGAATGCCTTCTTCACCACCCTATCCACCTGTGACTCCACTTTCAAGGAGCTATGAATCTGTACTCCCAGATCTCTTTGTTCTATAACTCTCCCCAACGCCCTACCATTAATGGAGTAGGTCCTGGCCCGATTCGATCTACCAAAATGCATCACCTCACATTTATCTAAATTAAACTCCATCTGCCATTCATCGGCCCACTGGCCCAATTTATCAAGATCCCGTTGCAATCCTAGATAACCTTCTTCACTGTCCACAATGCCACCAATCTTGGTGTCATCTGCAAACTTACTAACCATGCCTCCTAAATTCTCATCCAAATCATTAATATAAATAACAAATAACAGCGGACCCAGCACCGATCCCTGAGGCACACCGCTGGACACAGGCATCCAGTTTGAAAAACAACCCTCTACAACCACCCTCTGTCTTCTGTCGTCAAGCCAATTTTGTATCCAATTGGCTACCTCACCTTGGATCCCATGAGATTTAACCTTATGTAACAACCTACCATGCGGTACCTTGTCAAATGCTTTGCTGAAGTCCATGTAGACCACGTCTACTGCACAGCCCTCATCTATCTTCTTGGTTACCCCTTCAAAAAACTCAATTCAAACAAAATGAGAATATTCACCCTTGAGCATTTCCTTGGTGCCTGTTGCTCTCCCACGAGGTGCATCCTCAGTGGCTGGAGCATGGGTGGTGGGAGGCTGATGACCTTCAATTGAGGAGCGTGCAGGTGGCCTTGGAGGACGACCTCGAGCAGCTCTGGGCCGAGATGTCCCAGCTGCAAACTGCACCATCTCGGCCTGGGCTCCAGCAGTCTGGCCTGGCTGGCTGACAGGCAACTACAAGGGCACTGGCAGAGTGGCAGGAGTGGCAGCAGGAGTGCTGTCACTCTGAGAGAGGACAGCAAGTTTGTCGTCCATGGAGCCACTGCCACTCTCTCGGGGTGGCCCCTCAGCAATCTTGGTCATCTACTAGAGATCAGATTGCTGGACTGCTGTGACGCCCTGGAAGCTCCGTTCCACAATGGAACTCAGAACCACAATCGCAGCAGTCTGAGCCTGTAACTCAGCAGTCTGAGCTTCCAAGGCAGCAGTCAGACTTTGGATGGCAGATGTTTGTGCTGCAATGGAAGCTGTGACATCAGCCATCAGACGCTGTACCATGGTGGATTCCACAGGTGTGCTGATGGAGGTGACCATCCAGTCCATATGGGAAAGGATGGGCTCCAAGCTCTGCGCAAAGCCCTGTGCCAATTTGGAGCTGGACTCTTCCTTGCCTCTTGTTAATTGTATCATGTGATTTATATCAATTAGTGTTAATTGTATTCAGGTGGTGTGTGTCATCTTGTATCCATTTTACTTGACAGCTTATCTAGGGTGTGGTGTGTGTGTAAGGGGAATCTCTGTGAATAAAGGCTTGGAAGCAACTGAGGACCAGGCTCTAGTATTCTATCCTTCACCACTTGGCTATCCAATTTGTAACACACCGTGACATTTTGTGGAGGCTTTCTGGCAGGCTTTCAGTGCACCAAACATTTGGTTGTGTACGCCCATCAGCCTTCTTCAGAATCTTGGCCCATCAAAGTCATCATCTGACTGCTCGGCAGCAGAATTGGGTGCGACCTCGCCCTCTGGCGGTACCTGCGGTATCCGTTCCCCTAGCCCTGGCTCATGCGCACTTGTGCCCGGTGTCTCACCATGTGCAGATCCCTCCTCTATCCCAGCCTCTAAACTACGCGCAGTGTCAATCTCTGAGCTGGTGGCTGCAAGTGTAAGATCGAGTGACGGTGTGTCTGCATCATCACTGTCATCTTCCTCTGCCTCCTCTGACGGTGCTGATTCCAGTTCTTGGGTTTCTGAAATGACAAAGGGACACGGGTTAAGTTATGGTGAGTGGAGAGGAGAAAGTAAGACGTGCATGCTCACACCATCTGCAGAACATGAGTCAGAAAAGATTGTGGGATGAGGGAGAAGTGGGAAGCGAGAAGGAGGATTAGTTATGCAGAGACCCTCATCATCGATACCTCCAGCACCGCCAGTGGCCACGGCCGCAGCGACGACCCATTCAATGATGGACAGCATTGTCTCCTCCATGGGGGTGAGGACGTGTAGGCTCGCCTGTCCTCCCCCAGGTCTTTCCTACTGCCTGTTGTTATGCGCCACCTTCTCCTGCAAGAAAGAAGGAAGTGTGTCAGTGAGTGTCCTGCAAGGTGTTTGGGTGATGTGACTGTCATGGTTGAATAGCTGCCAGTGTGTGTGACCGGTGAATTGTGGGTGTACGGCTTCCAAGATTGGTACTGTGTGAGGGTGAGATGCAGCATCTGATTTGAAGAGTTGCGTACTGATTGAAAGAGTTTGTTGATAGATGGGTGACAGGGGGGTGTAGTACGTGGAGCAGTGGATGAGGATAGTTATGCAGTTGGTACGAGATGCCATTTGAGAGTTGAAGTCACTCACCTTGACCACTCGTGTCAAATCATTGAACTTCTTCCTGCACTGCATCCATGTGCATGGTGCGACGCTCCTGGTGTTTATCTCATCCACCACAGCTTCCCATTGCCTCTTCAGCATGTGTCTGGAGGGCCTCTTGCCTCCCTGCGGGTAAAGGATGCCCCTCCGTGCGTCCACCTCTTGCACCATGGCCTCTAGTGCGTTGTCCGAGAGCCTTGGTGCACGCTCTCTCGCAGGCCCAGTCATTCCTCAGTATATTCCAGCACAGACCAATTCCAGGTCTCCCTGAAGCTACAGTGCACCTCCCCTTTAAGAGGTGCAGGCTGCCTTTAAGTAGTGCTAGCCACTCTCGATATCGGGGCCGCCTGCTGGTGCATGCAGCCAATCAACAGTGCAGGTAGTGCTAGCTGCACGCAGCAATGATAGATATCATCAGGCAACAGGAATGTTACGTGCTGCCTGCATCTCAACAACCGGGTGCGGGTTAATCGTGCACCGCGATCCCAGTGCATTGAAAAGCAGAGAAGTTATGCTTATTTGATAACAACCTTGGGTAGATCACACTTGGAGTAGTGTGAACAGTTCTCATCTCCATATTATAAAAAGGATATAGAGGCACTGGAGAAGGTCCAAAAAAGATTTACTAGGATGATACCAGAACTGAGAGGTTATACCATCAGGGAAGATTGAACAGGCTGGGGCTCTTTTCTCTAGAAAAGGGAAGACTGAGGAGTGACCTGATAGAGGTCTTTAAGATTATGAAAGGGTTTGATAGGGTAGATGTAGAAAAGATGTTTCCACTTGCAGGGAGACCAGAACTAGGGGCTATAAGTATAAGATAGTCACTAATAAATCCAATAGGGAATTCAGGAGAAACTTCTTTCCCCACAGAGTGGATAGAATATGGAACTTGCTACCACAAGAAATAGTTGAGGTGACAAGCATAGATGCATTTAAGGGGAAGCTAGATAAACACACGAGCGAGAAAGGAATAGAAGGAAATGCTGATAGGGTTAGATGAAGGAGGGAGGGAGGAGGCTTGTGTGGAGCACAAACTCCGGCATGGACTTGTTGGGCTGAATGGCCTGTTTCTATGCTTTACATTCTATTTAATTCTATGTGCATCCACCCTCCCTCTGTTTTTGCATTGTCTCCCGAAACCCCTTCTTAAAGGGAACAGTTGCCTTGAGGGGTGGCCACAAAGTGACCAAGTACTCCTTGGCTCACACCTTCTATTGCCTTGACTCTTCTGATGTGATGCATTACTTCCTTATCTCTGTTCTGAATCTGTAGAATGGCAGGGCAACCACCAGTCCGGTTTGTTTCTCTGGTTGTGCACATCCTTCTCCTTTGGTAGAGCACAGAGATGCACCATACATCTCATTTGTGCAAATAGATGACTAAATGCAATGCAAGTAGTTTCTGGTTGCATTTTGATTGGTGACACTTGCAACAGTTTTAAAGAACACAAAGTTCAGGCGGAAGCATTTTGGACATGATAGTGCAGGTGTGAAGGATGGCAGAGGTTATGCCATTACTTCCCTGACTCCTTCGCAGATGCTTGCCACATTTGGGCACATTACTTGTCGCATCCAAACTATGGGCGTAGACTTAAATCTGTGGAAAGCCTTACCATGGCACTCTTCCTTCAGCCTGAGAATTTCTTCCTCATCTGTTCCCAAAACCCGTGTTCATGGGAGACACCAATCACTTTGATCTGCCAACTCCTGCCGTGCTTGCTGCAAACTGTGGTGCAGAGGACTGTTCCCCTCAGTCCCAAATATGGTTCCTCGGCTGCACCTCTTCTAGTAGGATTTCACCATTGAAAGGGGTTATTTTGTGAATGTGGCCTTATCAACCTACCATAGATGTTCTTAATTTGGTAAAAACAGCATAACTGTGTCCTTCCTGAAAATAAATCTCAACAATGTTAAAATGGAGCAGCAGCATTTTAGGATCTGTTGGTTCAGGAAGCTGTCAGAAGTTACCTTGTCATTATTAACTGAGCACATAAATAAAAACTGAGTACAAATTAAAACATTTTAATTTGATTTAAATTTTTATTTTATTTCAAAGGCAGCATGTAAAGAAAGAAATGCAGAGAATGTTAGATGCGTAAGTGGTTTTACAAATGCTGTAAGCAAACATCTTCATGAATCAAGAGTGTAAATTTTGTGAAGCTCGGCTCTTGGCGCAGAGCCTAGCTCAAGAAAGCACAGCTCTTCACTGTATTTATGAATGGACTCGGATGAAGGAATACAGAGCTGTATATCTAAGTTTGCTGACAATACTAAGTTAGGTGGCACAGTAAATAGTGTAGATGGGAGCAGAATGTAGCAGAGGGACATTGATAGATTAAGTGAGTGGGCAAAACTGTGGCAGATGGAGTTCAATGTGGGAAAGTGTGAGGTCATCCACTTTGGACCTAAGAAAGATAGATCAGAGTATTTTCTAAATGGTGAGAAGCTAGGAACTGTGGATGAGCAGAGAGATTTAGGGGTCCCTGTACAGAAATCACTAAAAGCTAGTGGACAGGTACAAAAAATAAAGGCTAATAGAATGTTGACCTTTATCTCAAGAGGGCTGGAATATAAAGGGGTGGAAGTTATGTTACAGCTGTACAGAGCTCTAGATAGACCCCATCTGGAGAATTGCATTCAGTTCTAGGTACCACACCTCAGGAAGGATATATTGGCCTTGGAGTGGGTGTAGTGCAGATTCACCAGAATGATACTGGTGCAAAAAGGTTAAATTATGAGGACAGGTTGCATAGACTAGCCTTGTATTCCCTTGAATATAGAAGATTAAGGGGTGATCTAATTGAAGTGTTTAAGATGATTAAAGTATATGATAGGCTAGAAAGAAAGAAACTTCAATTTAATCTTAACTTGCAGTTTTCAGTTAGTGGTAAATAAACAGCCTGATGTGGCAGTTGGTCACCCAGTTAATCAGGTGACTGGTTAGAACTGGTAATCTACTGTCAGCTGGGGCTGACTCATGTGATTGGCATTCTAGCGAGCATAAATACAGAAGGGTTTTAATAATGCAAAGTAAGGAAGTGTGGAATAGCAGTTATTGATGGAGTCTGGTTTTAATAGAGTCTATAAATTGGGAATTTGGTGCAGTAAGGGGTGAGGTGCATTTGATCACTCAGTGGAGTAGAGAGGTGTGCACTGAGAGTGGGTTACAGCAAAATGAAACTGCAGTGTAATGTCACAGGTAGGTGATTGGTGGTGAGTCTCTTCTATTTTCTTCTTTCTTAGGATGTTGGGCTAAGTAATTTAAAGCATAAAACTAATTTTTTTTTAAAAATGAAACTTAAATTAAACAAAGCCAGTATTTGGTTAACCTAAAAATAATTTGATTGGCATTGTAGTAATCAATTAAATAAACAATAGTTATGATAGGGCAGGACATATGTTGCATCCAGGGTGACTACATCTGTGGTAAGTGTCTGCAGCTCAAGGAGCTTTGGCTCTGAGTTGAGGAGCTGGAGTGGGGAGGGGACAGTTACCTGGATACTTTGATCCAGGAGGCAGTCACACCCCTTAGACTAAATACTGTAGAATTGGCATATGGTCATGGACAGGAGGGTGTGACTGAGAGTGAGGCAGGTATGGGGATCTAGGAGGTAGCATTGCAGGAACCTCAGCCTCTGTACTTGTCCAATAGACATGAAGCTTTTGTAGCCCTTGTGGATGAGTGCAGGGAGGATGAGCAAACTCCGAGCCATGGCACTGTGGTTCAGGGGGCCATTCAAGTTGGGGGGGGGGTAAAAAGGAATGTGGTTGTAGTAGGTGATAATATAGTTAGAGGGATAGACACTGTTCTCTGCAGCCAAGAGTGAGAGTCCTGAAGGCTATGTTGCCTACCTGGTGCTGGGGTTAAGGACATCTCCAGGCTGGTGAGGAACTTGGAGTGGGAGGGGGAGGATGCAGTTGTTGTGATCCATGTAAGTATGAATGACATAGGACTAAAAGGGGTTCTGCTGAGGGAGTTTGAGCAGCTAGGCACTAAATTTAAAAAGCAGAACCACAAAGGTAATCTCTGGATTATTACCTGAGCCATGAGCAAATTGGCACAGGGTAAATCAGATCAGAGTGATTGAATGTGTGGCTCAAAGATTGGTGTGGGTGAAGTGGTTTTGATTCATGGGGCACTGGCACCAGTACTGGGGAAGGAGAGCTGTCTGTTGGGATGGGCTTCACCTGAACCATGCTAGGACCAGTGTTCTGGTGAATTGAATAATTAGGGTGGTAGAGAAGGAATTAAACTAAATGGAGGGGAAAGAGTGTTCAGGTGGGGTGAAGTTTAGATTGATAGAGAAAAGATAAGGCAGTAATACAGAAAAGTGATGGGGGTAATGATAAACAGTGTGTCAGGAAGGGACAGAGCATACAAACATAAGAGTGCACTAGCAAATGGGGCTGGTGTAGGACAGAATGGTGAAGACAAAATTAAAGGTTCTTTATTGAAATGTGTGCAGCATTTGTAATTTGATGGCACAAATAGAAACAAATGGGTCTGATCTTGTGGCCATTAGAGATGTGGATGCAATGTGACCAAGGTTGGGAGCTAAATATTCAGGGTTATTTAACACTTTGGAAGGAAAAAGGGTAAAGGTGGTGGGGTAGCTCTGTTAATAAAAGTTAAAATTGGTATAATTGTGAGAAATGATCTTGGCTCAAAAGATCAAGATGTTGAATCAATTTGGGTGGAGGTAAGAAATAGCAAGGGAAAGATATCACTGGTGGGAGTAGTATACAGGTCCCCTACCAGTAGCTACACTGTAGGGCAAAATATAAATCAGGACATAAGGGGGGCTTTTTAAAAAAAAATGAATGTAATAATCATGGGTGATTTTAACTTTCACATAGATTGGACAAATCAAATTGGCAAAAGTAGCCCTGAGGAGAAGTTCATAGTGTATTTGGGGCTGTTTCTAAGACCAATACATTGGTGAACCAACCAGGGAACAGACCATTTTGGATCTGGTAATGGGTAATGAAACAGAATTACTAAAGGATCCCTTGGGAAGCAGTGATCATAACATGATAGAACATCCAGTTTGAGAGTGAGGATCTTGGGTCTGAAACTATTGTATTAAACTTAAATAAGGGCAATTATAAAGGAATGAGGATGGAATTGGCTAAAGTGGACCGGGTAAACAGATTAGATGGTATGATGGTGGCTAAGCAGTGACAAACATTTAAAAATATATTTTGACTCATCAAAGATATATCCCGGTGAGGAGGAAAGACTCCACAACAAAGGGTGAAGCAACCATGGCTAACTAAGGAAGTCAAGGATGGTATCAGGTTAAAAGAAAAAGCATACAACATGGCAAAGATTACTGGTAAGCCTGAAGATTGGGAAAACTTTAAAAACTAGGAAAGGATGACTAAAAGAATAATAGAGGGAGAAAATAAATTGAGTAAACTAGCAAGAAATATAAAAACTGACAGTAAAAGCTTCTACAAGTATATAAAAAGGAAGAGAGTTGCTAAAGTAAACATTCATCCCTTAGAAGATGAGACTGGGGAAATAATGGAAAACAAGGAAATGACAGAGGATTTGAACAGATATTTTGTATCTGCCTTCACAGTAGAAAACACTAATAACATACCAATAATAGTAGAAAATCAAGGGGCAAAGGGGAGGGAGGAACTAAACAATTACTAGAGGGGGGAAAAGTACTAGGTAAAACTAATGGGTCTAAAGGCTGACAATGCCCCTGGACCTGATGGCTTGCATCGGAAGGTCTTAATGAAAGTGGCTAGAGATAGTGGATACATTGGTTGTAATCTTCCAGAATTCACTAGATTCTGGGAAGGTCCCAGCAGATTGGAAAACTGCAATCTTAACACCCCTATTCAAGAAGGGAGTGAGACAGAAAGCAGGTAACTATAGACCAGTTAGCCTAACATCTGTCATTGGGAAAATGCTAGAAACCATTATCAAGGAAGTAGTAGCAGGACATTTGGAGACTCATAATACAATCAAGGAAAGTCAACATGGTTTTATGAAGGGGAAATAGTGTCTGACAAATTTATTAGATTTCTTTGAGGAAATAATGGGCAGGGTAGATAAAGGGGAACCAATGGATGCAGTATATTTGGACTTCCAAAAGGCATTTGATAAGGTGCCACCTAAAAGATTACTGCACAAGATAAGAGCTCATGGTGTTGGGGGTAATATACTGGTGTGGATAGAGGATTGGCTAACTAACAGAAAAGGGCCATTTTCAAAATGGCAATCTGTATCTAGTGGAGTGCCACAGGGATCAGTGCTGGAGCCTCAACTATTTACAATATACATCAATGACTTGGATGCAGGAACAGAGTGTCTTGTGGCCAAATTTGCTGATGATGCAAAGATAGGTGGAAAAGCAAGTTGCGGGGAGCTCACTGTCTGCAAAGGGATATTGAGTGGTTAAGCGAATGGGCCAAAGTTTGGCAGATAGAATAAAATGTGAAGTCATCCACTTTGGGAGGAAAAATAAAAAAGCAAAGTATTATTTGAATGGAGCAATACTACAAAATGCTGCAGTACAGAGGGATCTGGGTGTCCTCGTACATTAAACACAAAGTGAACATACAGGTGCAGCAGGTAATCTGGAAGGCAAATGGAATACTGGCCTTTATTTCTAGAGGGATGAAGTATAAAAGCCGGGAAATCATGCTATAACTGTACAGGGTGCTGGTGAGTCCACACCTGGAATACTGTGTACAGTTCTGGTGCCCTTTATTTAAAGAAGGATATACTTGTATTGGAGGCATTTCAGAGAAGGTTCACTAGGTTGATTCCGGGAATGGAAGGGTTGTCTTATGAAGAAAGATTGAACAGTTTGGGTCCATACTCACGAGTTTAGACGAATGAGAGGAAATCTTATTGAAACATACAAGATTCTGAGGGACCTTGATAGGTTAGATGCTGAGAGGATGTTACCCCTCATGGTGGAATCTAAAACTAGGGGGCATAGTCTCAGAATAAGGGGTCGCCTGCTTAAGACTGAAATTAGGAAGAGTTTCTTCTCCCAGAGGGTTGTGAATCTTTGTAATTCTTAGCCTCCACAGCTTTTTGGGGTAGAGTCATTGAATACATTCAAGACTGAGTTAGACAAATTTTTGATCAGCAAGGGAGTCAAAGAATATGGGGGGGGGGTGGGAAAGGCAGGAAAGTGGAGTTGAGGTAAAAATCAGATCTGCCATGATCTCATTAAATGCTGGAGCAGGTTCGAAGGGCCAAATGGCCTATCCCTGCTCCTACCTCTTGGTCTAAACTATTTCCTCTGATGGGATTGTCCAGAACAAGGAGGCATAACCATTAAAATTAGAACTAGGCCATTCAGGGGTGATGTCAGAAAGCACTTCTTCACACACTGGGTAGTGGAAATCTTGAAAACTCTCCTCCAAAAAGCTGTTGAGGCTTGGTCAATTGAAAATTCCAAAACTGAGTTTGAAAGATTTTTGTTAGACAAGGGTATTAAGGGTTATGGAACCAAGGTGGGCAAATAGTTAAGATACAGATCAGCCATGATCCAATTGAATGGTGGAACAGGCCCAAGGGGCTGAATGGCCTACTCCTGCTCTCTGATCTAGGAACAAAATAACTGAGCTTGGAGGTCAGAGTGCCCATTTTGTGGTGTGGCCTGGAAAGTCAGAAGTGTTGCAAATCAGGCAGGCCGAAATCCACACCTGGTCCTCTGATCTGTGCTTGTGTCGAGCAAGGACTCCAGGCTGACAAAATTTATTTGAATATTTACAGAGCATCAAAGCAATTTTGACCAAATAACTAAAATTCTGATGACATGTAGAGCCATATGCTTAAGTCAGGATTTTCTCCATTAATTGCACCATTAAACTCCAGTATGATGCATGGCTGGATTACCAAACATTTCACATTTTTACTGAATAAGTGGTGGTATAGCAGCCTGCAATGTATGAAAGCAGAAATATGACAGCTGCATTTTAATTGGTTTGTTTTTGCTAATGAGATTTTTTTTCATCAAACTGCCCAAGGGAAAATTGTATTCAAATGCAATTTTTATTTGGTGGACCTTAAAATCTACCAAAAAAGAGGCCATTAACCCTTCATCAAGAAAGAAGGAAAGTGATGAGTCGACCCTGTGGAAGACTTTGCGTGGTACATGTGGTTGAATTTTCACCTGGAGTGGCTTTGCCATTGAAGGATCAGGCAGGAATTCTGTCTGCTGCCCTGACCCCACTGTGACCCTGACCGTTTTTTTTTCAGGTCGGAGTTGATCATCATCTATGCAGCAATGAGGATGCAACTAACAGGAATGATCGAGTAGGCTGATGCTCACTTTTCTGGAAAAGACTATAAACATACTTTACCATTTAATTGATGGAGGGACCATTTGGTGAAGCAGAGTGAGGAGCATCAAGTGCAGTTGGAACTGTAGGAGACACAACTTGCTAGCTAGCTCGAGGGCTCCTTCAGCTACTGAACCCAGGGATTCTAACCTCAAGACCTGCGTTTAAAAAAAAAAACAGCACTTTACGGAGTCACTGTGCCAGACAGCCTGTACAAGTTGGGGTTTTCTATGCAGCAGTTCACAACCTGCATCAGTGCAGTGCTGCATGACCACCTGACTGAGCAGCAGATGAACATGGAGAACATGGCCACTCTAGGATCCTCTGCAGTTGAGCCTCCATTGGAGATCCTAAGCTCAGGCATAGGTGCCATGACAAATGCTACAATAGAGACTTTACAGACCTTTGACTCCAATCTGCAGCAGTCTGTTTAATCTGGATTCACTGTGTAGGGCAATCAGATTGAGACAACCAGAGAGCATGGTTTCAACAATCTCACTGCTGCAAGCGGTCTGTTGTCATATGGATTTCTAGCCATGCTGAAGGAATGCCCAGCAGTGCAGAGGGAGGGGCTAGCAGGAGCTGGCATGGATGAAAGAGTTGTTGCTCACCCCGCTCAGATGGGAGGTGTTCCATTGGAATGGACCCCATTTGGGACCAGGGTCCTGGTGAATCAAGTAGATTGGGCATTAAACTAAAAGGGCTGTGGGGGGTGCAGGGTGGGGTAGTGGTTTGGGTAAGGGTAAATTTATAAATCTAAAGAGAAAAGTCAAGGCCATGGAGCAGTGTAGTGATTTGGGTAAAGACAAGAAAAGTGTGTCAGGAAGGGACAGGGAGTTTAATGTTAAGTGTATCAGTGAATAAGGTCACATCAAGGAAAAATAGTAAAATTAAAGGTGCTTTATCTAAAAGTATGAAGCATTTGTAACAAGATAATGGGTTTGATCTAGTAGCCATTACTGAGACATGGTTGCTAGATGACCAAGGTTGGGAACTAAATATTCCAGGGTACTTGACTTTTCGAAAAGACAGACAAAATGGAAAAGGGGGGGGGGGTCCCTGATAATAAAGGATGACATAAAGACAATAGTGAGAGAGAATCTTGGCTCAAGATCAGGAAGTAGAATCAGTATGGGTGGAGATAAGAAATAACAAGGGGCAGAAAACATTGGAGTAGTTTATAGGCCCCTTAACAGTAGTTATACTGTTGGACAGAGTATTAATCAAGAAATAAGAGGTGCTTGCAACAAAAGTAATGCAATAATCGTGAGACTTTAATCTTCATATAGACTGGGCAAATCAAAATAGTTTGGAGGAAGAGTTCATACATTTGAGACAGTTTCCTAAAACAATGTTGTGGAACCAACCAGGGCACAGGCTATTTTAGATCTTGTGTAATGAGACAGGGTTAATTAGTAATCTCATAGTAAGGATCCTCTGGGGTAAAGTGATCATAATGAGAGAATTTCACATTGCGTTCAAGAGTGACGTAGTTGCGTCTGAAACTAGAGCCTTCAACAAAGCCAATCACATAGGTATGAGGGGTGAGTTGGCTAAGGTAGATTGGGAAATTAGATTAAAAGATATAATGGTAGATAAGCAATGGTGAACATTTAAAGAAATATTTCATAATTCTCAAAGAATATACATTCCCTTGAGGAATTAAAAACCCCATGGGGGGGGGGGGAAGTGATTCATCTGTGGCTAATAAAAAGTTAAGGATAGTTTCACATTAAAAGAAAAGGTTTATAATGTTGCCAAGAAGTGTAGTAAGGCTGAGGATTGAGAGTTTTAGAAACTAGCAAAGGATGACCAAAAAATTGATGGAGGGAGAAAATAGAATGAGAGCAAACTAGCAAGAAATATAAAGATTAAGAGCTTCAAGTATGTGCAAGGGAAGAGAGTAGCAAAATTAACATGGGTCCCTTTTTTAGAGGCTGCGACAGGAGACATTATAGTGGGGAATAAGGAAATGGCAGGGACATTGATATTTTTTGTGTCTTCCATTGTGAAGGCAGATACAAAAAAATTGTTTAATTAGTGGGGAATCAAGGATCTAAGGAGAGTGAGGAACTTAAAGTAATTTAATATTAGTAAAGAATAAGTACTGGAGAAATTAATGGGACTAAAAGCCAACAAATCCCCTGGACCTGATGGCCTACATCCTAAAAGTTCTAAGAGGTGGCTGCAGCAATAGTGGATATATTGGTTGTGATCTTCCAAAATTCCCTAGATTCTAGAATGATTCAGGTTGATTGAAAGGTTGCAAATGTAACCCCATTTTATTCAAGAAAGGAGGGAGAGAGAAAATAGGGAACTATAAGCAAATTAGCCTTACATCAGTAGTCAGGAAAATGCTGGAATCCATTATTAAAGACGTGTTAATAGGGCATTTAGAAAATCATAATGATTAGGCAGTCAACATGGTTTTATGAAAGGGAAATCTCATTTGACAAATGTATTAGTTTTTTGAGGGTATAACTAGCAGGGTAGATAAAGGGGAACCAGTGGATGTAGTATATTTGGATTTTCAAAGGCATTCGATAAGGTGCCACATAAAAGGTTCTTGTACAAGATAAGGGCTCATGGGGTTGGGTGTAATATATTAGCATGGATAAAGGATTGGTTAATGGCCAGAAAACAGAGTAGGAATAAACAGGTCATTTTCAGGTTGGCAAGTTGTAACTAGTGGGGTGCCTCAAGGATCAGTGCTTGGGCCTCAGCTATTTACAATCTATATTAATGACTTAGATGAAGGGACTGAGTGTAATGTATCCAAGTTTGCTGACTTTTGCAAAGTCAGGTGAGAAAGTAAGCTGTGAGAAGGATGAAGAGTCTGCAAAGGGATAGACAGGTTAAGTGAGTGGGCTAGAAGGTGGCAGATGGAGTATAATGTAGGGAAATTAGGTTATTCACTTTGGTAGAAAGAATAGAAAAACAGAATATTTTTTAAATGGTGAGAAACTATTAAATGTTGGTGTTCAGAGGGATTTGGGTGTCCTTGTACTTGAAACACAAAGTTAAAATGAAGGTACAGCAAGCAATTAGGAAGGCAAATGGTATGTTGGCCTTTATTGCAAGGAGGTTGGAGTATAAGAGTAAGGAAGTCTTGCTGCAATTGTACAGGGCTTTGGTGAGACCACAGCTGCAATACTGTTTACAGTATTGGAATCCTTAACTAAGGAATTATCTATTTGCCTTGGAGGCAGTGCCTTCTGGAAGTCCATATAAACAACATCCATAGACATAAACATAGAGATAGGGGTAGATGAAGTAGGGAGGGAGGAGGCTCGTGTGGAGCATAAACACCGGCATAGATCAGTTGGACTGAATGAGCCTGCAGCTCAGAACCAGGCCAATGTAATTATCTTGTGATCAACACACATTGCAAATATCGTCAGTCATGAATGTAGTTAGAAAGTCTTCTTTCTCAGCTGTTTAAAATAGTGGTGAGTGCATTGCTGTCTGATAATTTGTTTTTGAATGTACAATAAACAACTGAATTCTGGATTGAAGGCAGGAGGGAGAGATGCTATTTCAAAATCAATGATGGAGGAGCCAAGTGGAATAGTAGCTGACAGTAACGGATGTAGGAATGCAATGGTTAAAATGAGAAGAAACGGAGAAAATGTATCGATCAATGGTGGAAGACGTCAGAAGCTTAAGCGAGGCTGATGGATTTTTTTTTTTGTTGTGTGAAATTTTGGATGATGGGTCATCTTAATTTACTTCAGTTAGATTTTGGTGGAAGAGCTTAGTTCTGACTTGGCAGCCTCCAAAGATAATTATTTGGCTGAGTACATTTGGTTTCTAACTAAAATGATGTAAGCCAAGTTAAACAGTTTTGGGGCCAAGATTAGCAAGTAGCTGAAAAATGTAAGCTTGCTTTGTTGAATTACACAGGGCAGATTCCAGCAGAGTCACCATACCACTCCTGATTTTCATTATGCATGAATGCATGGCCTCAACTTGTCACTGGGAACATACATTTCCACAGATCTAACTTTGGAGCCACTGTGCAAGCTATTGGGGCAGAAATTGCTTGGAAAATAAGAGCTCATCAGCGTTCACCATTGTTAGTGGCGAAATGGAGGAGCAAGTTCGCACATGTGTGGTGAAACGCAGAAATCCGGAACTTTCCCCCACTGGTTTGCCGGCGATATGACTGCTTCGAATTAAAGGGACATCGCACACTGTAATCAGTAAAATCATTGGGGCAGAAATTGCTCAGAGTGGTGATCTAACAGTGCTTGCCGCTCCATAGATTTATACTAACCCATTAACTAGAGCCACAGTCTTTACCGGGTGCAATTCTTGAATAGGAAACAGAAGAGCCCAGCATTAGTTCAAGCGAAGCTAGGACCTGTGGAAGAAGCAAGAGGATCAATCTCTCCCCTCGACAAATCAAATTGCAGCATTTTTATCAACTGCAAAACTGTCTCTGCAGGCTTCGAATGTGAAAACCAGGCAGTGAAAGGTACAACATTAAAATCATTGTAAAAACAGTTTTATAGATAGCGAAAAAAAGAGGGTAAGAAATAATCAAATTAAATAAGAGACAGAAGGGAAAAGTGAATTTTTTTTTTAATTTAAAAAAAATTAATGACTAACTATTAAAGTAAGAAGTTATGAGACTCCACATTTTTAGAACTTAATGACTGCCAACAGCTAAAAATTAAGACTGTTGAAACTTAGTTTAGGCCTGGTATTTTTAAGCGTACCTATTGTGGCTATTACTTACTTTCCAGCTAGGCAGATGAGCATGTTGGTGCTGGTTCAATTATTTCACTGATTGCAGCTTGTAATGTCCCTTTTTTTTAATTCAAAGCTGTATGTCGCCAGGAGGAGCAAGTTCTGTATTTCCGCACTTCGCTACACATGTGTGAACGCTGGAACTTGCTCCAAGATTTCTCCACTAACAGCGGTGAGCACTGTTGAGCTTACCATTATTTTCTGAGCAATTTCTACCTCATTGAACCAGCGCCAACTTGCTCTTCTACCCCGCTGGAAAGTAAGTAATATCACCACAAAACAGGTACACTTAAAAATACCAAGCCTAAACTAAGTTTTAACAGCGTGGTACTCTTAATTTTTAGTTGTTGGCAGTCATTAATTTTTTTAATGTTAAATTTTTTAAAATTAAAAATGTTCAAACTTTTTACTTTCAATTATGTCTTGCCCTCTCTTCGCTGTCTATAGCTTTTTTAAACCATGATTTTAGTTTTGCAGCTTTCACTTCCTGGATTTTATGCTGCAGCCTGCAGAATCTGTTCAGTTTGTCAAAAATGCTGTAATTTGATTGGTCGAGGGGAGAGAGTGATCCATTTGCTTCTACCACAGATCCTAGCTTTGCTGGAACTTTGCCTTGCCATCTTCAGCACCCCAGTATGCTCATCGCAACATGACGCATCTGCGATGATACTTAATATTGCCTCCTGTTCTCTTACAGGGCCTTCAGTGACGGCAGAGGGCGATTCCTCAGAGGACCTACTGGCCTCTGAGGGTGCACTCTCACATCTTAACGAGCCATCCACCGGCACAGATACTCTCTCCTCGGTAAGTCCTAGTCCTCAGTTAGTTGAGTTGGCACCTGGTCATTTACCGCATACGTGGCCAGTGAATACCATTATTCACTGCCAAACTCCTCTGTTGTCTAGTTTCTAACCTTTGTTTCCTCTGCCTTCCAAACTCACTTACTAATTTTCTGTCTTCCATTTCCAGCTCTGCTTCTCTCCATGACCATGATGCAGCGTCTGATGGCCGATGTCGCAGCTTCCATTACAGCACAAACTGATGTTATCAAAGGTCTGCAAGCTGCAGTTGCAGCTTAGACTGCTGCAATGGAAGCTCAGACTACTGCTATCATGGCTCTGGGGACCACTGTGGAACGGGGCTTCCAGGGCGTCACAGCACTCCAGCAATCCATTCTCCAGCAGATCACCAGGAGTGCTGAGGCGCCACCCTGGAAGAATGGTAGTGGCGCCATGGCAGTCAGACCTGCTGTCCCCTCTCGGGATGATAGCATTCCTGCTCCCATCCCTGCCACTCTGCCAGTGCCCCTGTTGTTGCCTATCAGCCATCCAGGCCAGACTGCTGCAGCCCAGGCCGAGATGGTGCAGTCTGAAGCTGGGCCCTCCCGGCCCAGAACTGCTCGAGGTCATTCTCCAAGACCATCTGCACCCTCCTCCATTGAAGGCCAGCAGCCTTCCACCACCCATGCTCCAGCCACTGGGGAAGCGCCTTGTAGGAGCACTAGGAAAGGTAAAGGCACACGAACAACAGGCACTAAGGGAATGCAGAAGGGTGGATAGTTCTGTTCTGTTTCTATAATTTTATTTGTTAATTGATAAATATGACTTTGAATTTGCATTTGGTGGTGGTTTTTATTTGTGCGATGAGCTGAGGTTGAAACCAATGAGTAATCAGATGGAGGGTGATTTGATGGTCATGTGGGAGTGGACAAGTGGGGAGTGTAGGACTGTTGGTGAGTTGGGGGGTGTAGTTGACATTATTGATAGAGGGCACAGATCAGGCGAGCACGCAGAGCACTTGCAGACAACGCGTGTGGTTCCTGTTGCACCATTGCGTCTTCATCCTCTTTCTCCTCTGGCTCTTTCCTTCCTCCTCCTCCTCATCCTCTGGCTCAGGGTCTTCTCCGATCATTGGTGGCAAGGGCTGGTCCCTCATGATGGCGAGGTTGTGCAGCATGCAGCATTCCAACACGAATCTTCCCACCCACTCAGCGGAGTACTACAGAGCTCCTTCAGAACAGTCCAGGCAGCGGAAGCATTGTCTGAGGACGCCTGTGGTGTGCTCCATGACATTGCGTGTGGCAGCATGGCTCTCATTGTAGGTCTGCTCTGCACGTGTGTGTGGGTTCCTGACTGGAGTCATGAGCCACCGCGTGAGAGGATAGCCCTTGCCGTCCAGTAGCTAGCCTTTGACTTGCCAAGTTGGGTGAAAGATAGCTGGCACGTTGGACTGCCGCATAACAAAGGTGTAATGACTGCTCCCAGGGTAGCAGGCATCGACCTCCATGATTCGATGCGTGTGGTCACACACCAGCTGCACGTTCAGGGAGCAGAAGCCCTTTCGGTTGATGAAGACGGCCGAGTTGATATGCGGGGCACGCAGGGCAATGTTCGTGCAGTCAATGGCATCCTGCACCATGGGGAAGCCAGCAATGCGAGCGAACCCCCGTGCTCGCTTGTTCTACTTGTCTCTGTGGAGAGGGAAGGTGATGAACCTGTTCCTCATCTGGTACAGTGCGTCTGTGACCTCCCTTATGTAGCAGTGCACTGCATACTGCGAGATGTTGCACATATTGCCAGCAGAGGCCTGAAATGCTCCTGAGCCGTAGAAGTTCAGCGCCACAGGGACCTTCACAGCCACAGGCAATGCTGTCCTCGTCCTGCTCTGAGGCTGCAGTTGTGGCTGCAGCAGTTGACCGATCTTGGTCACGGCCTCCTTGGTGAGCCTTAACCATCGGATGCAATGCTCCTCGCTCATGTTGAGGTATGAGAATTGGTCCCAGAAGGCCCTCATTGGACACTGCCTCCTGCTCAGTGCCCTGCACCTCCTTCTCCTCCCTCTTCTCACAGCTTGACCTGCTGTGCGTGGCCTCTCTGCATGCTCCCAGTTGTGTTCATTGCCGGCGAGAGCCCTAGCAGACCACCCATGGTTGCCAGAAATGTTGTTCAACCACGGTCGTAACTTTCTGAACCGTAAGGCAGTACCTGCCAAAAGACTCTCAAATGTACTCTAGCAACTCTCAGTAAGAATAGGGAGCTTCAAAAAA
The DNA here is from genome assembly GCF_035084215.1 of Heptranchias perlo. NCBI lineage: Eukaryota > Metazoa > Chordata > Chondrichthyes > Hexanchiformes > Hexanchidae > Heptranchias > Heptranchias perlo. The sequence goes on along the minus strand of NC_090325.1, from coordinate 105,278,274 downwards.
CCACCAGTAGGAGCAGCTGTGGAGCGTCCACGTCTGTAGGAGCACTCCTCTCCAGGCTCTGCTCAGCTGGATGCAGATGCGGAAACCCTGGGGGCCATGATTTAAAAGGAGAATGATCAAGGGACAGCAGCACATTTGCAAGGTACTGGAACAGATGCCACACACACTACAATAGCGCAGAGGATGGAGGAGTCCAACACCTGCATGACTGCAATGGTAATGTAGGTATGAGATCTATGTCACAAGGACGTGAGCAACTCTGAGATAGTGTCATAGGTAAGTGTGGGAATGTCTGCAATGGAGCGAAGGCTAGCCTCCATTGAGAGCCAAGTTTGAAGCTCAAATGAGTCCCTTCAGGCCCTGACAACAGCCGTTCGGACTAGGGCTGAACAACATTCTGCCGCTTTAAATAGGCAGACAGATACACCAGCACTGGCCTTGCAAGGCATCACACATGTCCTCCAAATTGTTGTCCAGCAGAGTGGTAGGAGTGATGTGAGCCTGGCCCAGGAGAGGGCTGATGGTGAAAGGGGCCACTGAAGTGGGGACACCACTCAATGCGCTCCCATGTCTCTCCCGTTGCCCCCCTCTACTAGTACCCACAATGCTGCCTCCGCTCCAGGTGGCTGAGTCTGCCCCTGCACAAGTGCAGGTGGAGCAGTCTTTGGAGGGGCCCTCACGGGCTCCGAAACCCAGAGGGCGTAGGCCCAAAGCATCTAAGCAGTCGGCATGAACATGAGCAACCTGCCCCACCTCTGCTGCAGCCACAGGGGATGCACCATGTAGAAGTAATCATAAGAGAAAAGTGAAGGTTTTGTGAAACAAAGGGTATGCACAAGGGTATCTAACAGATGGTCATGTTTTTTATTTATACTTAGTTTTTGTTCGTGACATTAAATTTTATGATTGTCACCACTGCTGCCACGTCTTGCCCATTCTTGACTGGCTTTTGTAATAGGGCCCTTTTCATGAGGTTCACCATGAACAGTGACACTTGATGCCACCCATTGGGTCACTTTTTATAGTGGGTGTATGTGTAGTTGCAGGGCTGTTTTGTGCAGGGAGGGGTGGGTGGCCTGGTGTGGGCGCTGCTCTTTCCAGGTGGTGAGGACTGGACTGTTAACACTTTCTGATGTTAGGAGAACTGTTCGCATATCATTGACTCCCTGGCCTCAAGCAGCCAGGTGAGCCACTGCTCTGCCCATGGTTTCCTCCTCCATGTGGGTGGCAGATGTGGATGGGGCCTCCTCAAGCAGAACCCCTCTCTGTTGTTGCCCTCTGTACTCTTGTGCATGTGCCTCTGGCACAGCGTTGTTGTGGAGCTCCAAGTGGCAGAGGTGGATGCCGTGCCTGGTGAGGCTGGTGATGTTGCTTGTCCTCAGATGCAGTGGTGAATGCAGCCATCGCACCTCCCCCCCCCCCCCCCCCCCTACGCCCATCCTGTTGAGTTTTAGGGGATCTGCAAAATAGTTAAATATATGTGAACCGAAGAATTTTGAGTGGAAAGTGAGAATTTTTCAGTGAAAACACAGATCTTGCAGCCAAAACTGTCTGAAAGAACTGAGTGACCTGCTGCAATAAGTGACCTTTTCTCCCCATCTGTCAAATAAGCATTTGAATGTCTCTCCGGCTGCTGGCTGAAACACGTCTGTTGCAACATGGAGTGTTTCCCACAGCATGGAAGCACTGAGGATGCTTTAAAATCACATCCCTGCCTCAATGTGGAGAAAATTAAGTAGTTCAACTACTTAAACTATCTATCTAAACAACTATGTAAAGTATCATCCCGCCAGCTTTAATTGCCGGTGAGACTTCCGCATTTGGGAGGCACGTGCGCACCCACACGCATCAGTGGGGAACCCAGAAGTCTGCGGGTTGGAGCCGGGTTCCGAACCTGAACGGGATTTCCCTGATTATTGGAGCCCCAACGCACCTGCAATTTCCCAGGAAAATTGAGCCCATTGACCTAGTTGGGGTGGACAGCTGGCGCTCTGCTAGAGTTGCCCCAAGGCCCTTTCTCGGTGAATGCAAAGTTAACTTGCAGCATTTTCAGCTCCTAAAGGAACCAATTGCCAGTGGAACACAATCAATCCCCTCTGGAATTGATTGTCTTTGTCTTGGAAACTTTTTGGGCCTTCCCAGATGGTTTCCATGGAACTCTTGCCAGCTGTCAGCAGCACTGCTGATTTTCCTAGACTCCAAGTCACTGCACACACCCATGTTGTCACTTGAGATCCAGGTCACAATGCTGTGTCATATATGACCCAAGGATATTTTTGTTACTGTAGATATGGTATGTGACCAACAGCATAGAACCATACATGCTATCATGGAGGCCTTGCAATAATTCATTTTGACAATCATTTGTGCCACTGCTATTAGAGTTGCAAAATGGTATTGAGAAGGCTGAGCCTACCCTATGCAGCCATGGTTCATTACATCCATGTACAAACCAAGGGCAGAGGCAGAGCATGGGAGCAATCAAGCTAATACTACAGCCAGAATTATCAAACATACCATTGGCATCTTAAAGCATTGCTGCATATAGCTAGACTGATTGAGGAGAGGTTCACAGTACAACTCATGCCCCCCCAGGGTTTCTAAAATAATTGTCACCTGCTGAATGCTCCACAACTTTGCCCTGACAAAAGACATGAGCATGTATTTCAATGACCAGGATTGGAACACAGTGGCAGAGAAACTGGTGAAAATGCCAGTGAGGAATTAGCTGCAATGCAGCAAAGAAACCTGGTGCACCATGCCATAATTCCAGATATATTCCCAGCTATACCTTTTTTTAAAAAGAGGATCGCACCACAGCTGCCAGGTAACCGTTCCAAAACCACCTTGCCCTACACCTTCATACCAAGTTCTTCAAATATCATATAACCATTTTATGTTGGACTATGAAAGTGTAGGCCAAGGTGGTTTAGAAACTGTTACTTGGCAAATGTGATTTGTGAGAAGTACACAGATGCTACTGGCAGACTGCTCTTCCAGTCCTACAATGAGAGTAGAAGAGCAATGTTAGAATGCTGGCTCCAAGACACACCTTCTAATAGAGTTTGTATTGTTATTTTTGTGTTTGTGTGTATGCCTGTGCATGAGTGATTGAGAAGGAGGACACGCCAAAACAAGACCAGGATTGTATTTACTCCAAGGTTAAGAGAAGTCACTTATTTCACCTTGCCTTACATGCTTAGTACTCCTATAGGCAAGGATGATCCCTTGTCACTGACTTCTCAACCAGAAGAAACAGTCTTTCCCTATTCATAATTTTAAAATCCTCTCTTAAATCATCTTTTTTCTCTTCTCTGCTCCAGTGGAAATAGCCCCACTATCTCAAGTCTCTCCTCATAATCATAGTTTCCCATACTTTGCCTCATTCAGGCACTGCGCAAAGTATTATAACAGTGTCTTAACCAATGTTTTGAACAAATTTATAATTATCTCTTGAACTCTCTGCCTTGAATGCAAAAAGCACAACATTCCTTTGGTCTTTTTTATGCCTTATCTACCTTATTCATGCTTACAAGCAGCATTTCCTATTAGTTTACAAACTTCTGTGAAGATTTGCACTGTTCATTATTTGTAGCAAAATTAAGTATAAAGAACAAATTTGATTTTTGTTATAGCCAACAGAGGAAGAAGTACTTGAAGCTGAAACTGGCTACGTAAAATAGAAAATGGTTGCATTCCCCAGTCCTGGTATTCCTTGTGTTGAAATGAAGGGAAAGAAAATCTACTTCAGGCGTGAGCTTTCATTTTCAGCCAGAAGGGCCGAGTGGATGATCCATCTCTGCCTCCTCCCGATATCCCCACCATCACAGGAGCCAGTCTTCAGCCAATTCGATTCTCTCCACGTGATTTCAAGAAACTGCTGAGTGCACTGGATACGGTAAAGGCTATGGGCTCCGACAAGATCCCAGCTGTAATGCTGAAGACTTGTGCTCCAAAATGAACTGCGCCTCTAGCCAAGCTGTTCCAGTACAGCGACAACACTGGCATCTACCTGACCATGTGGAAAATTACCCAGCTGTGTCCTGTGAAAAGCAGGACAAATCCAATTACCACCCCATCAGTCTACTCTCAATCATTAGCAAAGTGATAGAAGGTGTCGTCAACAGTGCTATCAAGCAGCACTTGCTCACCAATAACCTGTTCACAGATGCTCAGTTTGGGTTCTGCCAGGCCTGCTCAGCTCCAGACCTCATTACAGCCTTGGTCCAAACATGGACAAAAGAGCTGAATTCCAGACGTGAGGTGAGAGTGACTGCCCTTGGCATCAAGGTAGCATTTGACCGAGTGTGGCATCAAGGAGCCCTAGTAAAATTGAAGTCAATGGGAATCAGGGGGAAACTCTCCAGTGGCTAGAGTCATACCTAGCACAAAGGAAGATGGTAGTGGTTGTTGGAGGCCAATCATCTCAGCCCGAGGACATCGCTGCAGGAGTTCCTCAGGGCAGTGTCCTAGGCCCAACCATCTTCAGTTGCTTCATCAATGACCTCCCCTCCATAAGGTCAGAAATGGGGATGTTCGCTGATGATTGCACAGTGTTCAGTTCCATTTGCAACCCATCAGATAATGAAACAGTCTGTGCCCGCATGCAGCAAGACCCGGTCAACAGCCAGGCTTAATCTGATAAGTGGCGAGTAACATTCGCGCCAGGCAATGACCATATCCAATAAGTCTAACCACCTCTCCTTGACATTCAATGGCATTACCATTGCCGAATTTCCACCTTCAACATCCTGGGGATCACCATTGACCAGAAACTTAATTGGACTGGCTACAAGAGCAGGTCAGAGGCTGGGTATTCTGTGGCGACTGACTCACTTCCTGACTCCCCAAAGCCTTTCCACCACCTACAAGGCGGGAGTGTGATGGAATATTCTCCACTGGCCTGGATGAGTGCAGCTCCAACAACACTCAAGAAGCTCGACACCATCCACGACAAAGCAGCCCACTTGATTAGCACCCCATCCACCACCCTAAACATTCACTCCCTTCACCACTCGCGGACCGTGGCTGCAGTGTGTACCACCTACAGGATGCACTGCAACAACTCGCCAAAGCTTCTTCAACAGCACTTCCCAAACCCGCGACCTCTACCACACAGATGGACAAGGGCGGCAGGCACATAGGAGCAACATCCTGGAACTCCCTTCCTAACAGCACTGTGGGAGAACCTTCACCACGTGGACTGCTGCGGTTCAAGGCGGCGGCGGTGGCTCACCACCCCCTTCTCAAGGGCAATTAGTGATGGGCAATAAATTCTGGCCTTGCCAGCGATGCCCACATCCCATGAACAAATTTTTTTTAAAAACTCATTAACCAAGCAGATCTTACAATTGATGAGAAAATGGAGAATAGTTGCTTTACGCAGCGGAACATGTATTGGGTGGTAAGAGTGACAGTCACTTGACCTGATCTACACTTAGCCACTTTTCTTCAGTCGCTCATTTACTAGTGTAAGTTGAATGTACTGTATGTAATTGAACAGTCACTATGCACCCCTCATTGCCACGTTCCTCCAGTCACTTAGTGAAAGGCAAGTCACTCATTGGAACTGTCAATCACCAGCACTGTTTAAAATTTCCACCTAATCTGATGTGCCTCACTCTTAAAAATAAACACTTTGCCCAGTGTTTAACTGGGTTTGCAAAGTTTGCAAAATCTGATGTAAAAGTCGCACAACATTCTCAAAATAATACAGCAAAAAAACACACAAATCATCGTAAATACACGAATGCAGCTGGAGGGATTGTTCTATGAAAATTAAATGTATCCAAATTGCTTTAAAATCCAATAACAGGGGAACTACAACAAAAAACCTCTTCAACAGAGAGTGGCGGCGGGGAGTCGCGGGATTTCGATTTCGCGTTTGGATCAGAAACAGGCGGATTCCGTAGAGTGAGAGAGCGGTGCCGGGCAACGGAGAGAGAGAAAGAGAAAACCGGAGAGAGAGAGAGAGAGAGGAAACTGGAGAGAAGGTGAGAGAGAGAGAGAGAGGAAACTGGAGAGAAGGTGAGAGAGAGAGAGAGAGGAAACTGGAGAGAAGGTGAGAGAGAGAGAGAGGAAACTGGAGAGAAGGTGAGAGAGAGAGAGAGGAAACTGGAGAGAAGGTGAGAGAGAGAGAGAGGAAACTGGAGAGAAGGTGAGAGAGAGAGAGAGGAAACTGGAGAGAAGGTGAGAGAGAGAGAGAGAGGAAACTGGAGAGAAGAGAGAGAGAGAGAGAGAGAGGAAACTGGAGAGAAGGTGAGAGAGAGAGAGAGGAAACTGGAGAGAAGGTGAGAGAGAGAGAGAGAGGAAACTGGAGAGAAGGTGAGAGAGAGAGAGAGAGGAAACTGGAGAGAAGGTGAGAGAGAGAGAGAGGAAACTGGAGAGAAGGAGAGAGAGAGAGAGAGGAAACTGGAGAGAAGGTGAGAGAGAGAGAGAGAGGAAACTGGAGAGAAGGTGAGAGAGAGAGAGAGGAAACTGGAGAGAAGTAGAGAGAGAGAGAGAGGAAACTGGAGAGAAGGAGAGAGAGAGAGAGAGGAAACTGGAGAGAAGGTGAGAGAGAGAGAGAGGAAACTGGAGAGAAGGTGAGAGAGAGAGAGAGGAAACTGGAGAGAAGGTGAGAGAGAGAGAGAGAGGAAACTGGAGAGAAGGTGAGAGAGAGGGAGGAAACTGGAGAGAAAGTGAGAGAGAGAGAGAGGAAACTGGAGAGAAGGTGAGAGAGAGAGAGGAAACTGGAGAGAAGAGAGAGAGAGAGAGAGAGGAAACTGGAGAGAAGGTGAGAGAGAGAGAGAGAGGAAACTGGAGAGAAGGTGAGAGAGAGAGAGAGGAAACTGGAGAGAAGGTGAGAGAGAGAGAGAGGAAACTGGGGAGAAGGTGAGAGAGAGAGAGAGAGGAAACTGGAGAGAAGGTGAGAGAGAGAGAGAGGAAACTGGAGAGAAGGTGAGAGAGAGAGAGAGAGAGAGGAAACTGGAGAGAAGGTGAGAGAGAGAGAGAGGAAACTGGAGAGAAGGTGAGAGAGAGAGAGAGAGGAAACTGGAGAGAAGAGAGAGAGAGAGAGAGAGGAAACTGGAGAGAAGGTGAGAGAGAGAGAGAGGAAACTGGAGAGAAGAGAGAGAGAGAGAGAGAGGAAACTGGAGAGAAGAGAGAGAGAGAGAGAGGAAACTGGAGAGAAGAGAGAGAGAGAGAGAGGAAACTGGAGAGAAGAGAGAGAGAGAGAGAGGAAACTGGAGAGAAGGTGAGAGAGAGAGGAAACTGGAGAGAAGGTGAGAGAGAGAAAGAGAGAGGAAACTGGAGAGAAGGTGAGAGAGAGAGAGAGAGGAAACTGGAGAGAAGGTGAGAGAGAGAGAGAGGAAACTGGAGAGAAGGTGAGAGAGAGAGAGAGGAAACTGGAGAGAAGGTGAGAGAGAGAGAGGAAACTGGAGAGAAGGTGAGAGAGAGAGAGGAAACTGGAGAGAAGAGAGAGAGAGAGAGGAAACTGGAGAGAAGAGAGAGAGAGAGAGAGGAAACTGGAGAGAAGGTGAGAGAGAGAGGAAACTGGAGAGAAGGTGAGAGAGAGAGAGAGAGGAAACTGGAGAGAAGGTGAGAGAGAGAGAGAGGAAACTGGAGAGAAGGTGAGAGAGAGAGAGAGGAAACTGGAGAGAAGGTGAGAGAGAGAGAGAGAGGAAACTGGAGAGAAGGTGAGAGAGAGAGAGAGGAAACTGGAGAGAAGGTGAGAGAGAGAGAGAGAGGAAACTGGAGAGAAGGAGAGAGAGAGAGAGGAAATTGGAGAGAAAGTGAGAGAGAGAGAGAGGAAACTGGAGAGAAGGTGAGAGAGAGAGAGAGGAAACTGGAGAGAAGGTGAGAGAGAGAGAGAGAGGAAACTGGAGAGAAGGTGAGAGAGAGAGAGAGGAAACTGGAGAGAAGGTGAGAGAGAGAGAGAGGAAACTGGAGAGAAGGTGAGAGAGAGAGAGGAAACTGGAGAGAAGAGAGAGAGAGAGAGGAAACTGGAGAGAAGAGAGAGAGAGAGAGAGGAAACTGGAGAGAAGGTGAGAGAGAGAGGAAACTGGAGAGAAGGTGAGAGAGAGAAAGAGAAAACCGGAGAGAAGGTGAGAGAGAGAGAGAGGAAACTGGAGAGAAGGTGAGAGAGAGAGAGAGAGGAAACTGGAGAGAAGGTGAGAGAGAGAGAGAGGAAACTGGAGAGAAGGTGAGAGAGAGAGAGAGGAAACTGGAGAGAAGGTGAGAGAGAGAGAGAGGAAACTGGAGAGAAGAGAGAGAGAGAGAGGAAACTGGAGAGAAGAGAGAGAGAGGAAACTGGAGAGAAGGTGAGAGAGAGAGAGAGGAAACTGGAGAGAAGGTGAGAGAGAGAGAGGAAACTGGAGAGAAGGTGAGAGAGAGAGGAAACTGGAGAGAAGGTGAGAGAGAGAGAGAGAGGAAACTGGAGAGAAGGTGAGAGAGAGAGAGAGAGAGAGGAAACTGGAGAGAAGGTGAGAGAGAGAGAGAGAGAGGAAACTGGAGAGAAGGTGAGAGAGAGAGAGAGAGGAAACTGGAGAGAAGGTGAGAGAGAGAGAGAGGAAACTGGAGAGAAGGTGAGAGAGAGAGAGAGGAAACTGGAGAGAAGGAGAGAGAGAGAGAGAGGAAACTGGAGAGAAGGTGAGAGAGAGAGAGAGAGAGGAAACTGGAGAGAAGGAGAGAGAGAGAGAGAGGAAACTGGAGAGAAGGAGAGAGAGAGAGAGAGGAAACTGGAGAGAAGGTGAGAGAGAGAGAGAGGAAACTGGAGAGAAGGTGAGAGAGAGAGAGAGGAAACTGGAGAGAAGGTGAGAGAGAGAGAGAGAGGAAACTGGAGAGAAGGTGAGAGAGAGGGAGGAAACTGGAGAGAAGAGAGAGAGAGAGAGAGAGGAAACTGGAGAGAAGGTGAGAGAGAGAGAGAGAGGAAACTGGAGAGAAGGTGAGAGAGAGAGAGAGGAAACTGGAGAGAAGGTGAGAGAGAGAGAGAGGAAACTGGAGAGAAGGTGAGAGAGAGAGAGAGAGGAAACTGGAGAGAAGGTGAGAGAGAGAGAGAGAGGAAACTGGAGAGAAGGTGAGAGAGAGAGAGAGAGAGGAAACTGGAGAGAAGGTGAGAGAGAGAGAGAGGAAACTGGAGAGAAGGTGAGAGAGAGAGAGAGAGGAAACTGGAGAGAAGAGAGAGAGAGAGAGAGGAAACTGGAGAGAAGGTGAGAGAGAGAGAGAGGAAACTGGAGAGAAGAGAGAGAGAGAGAGAGAGGAAACTGGAGAGAAGAGAGAGAGAGAGAGAGAGAGGAAACTGGAGAGAAGAGAGAGAGAGAGAGAGGAAACTGGAGAGAAGAGAGAGAGAGAGAGAGGAAACTGGAGAGAAGGTGAGAGAGAGAGGAAACTGGAGAGAAGGTGAGAGAGAGAAAGAGAGAGGAAACTGGAGAGAAGGTGAGAGAGAGAGAGAGAGGAAACTGGAGAGAAGGTGAGAGAGAGAGAGAGGAAACTGGAGAGAAGGTGAGAGAGAGAGAGAGGAAACTGGAGAGAAGGTGAGAGAGAGAGAGGAAACTGGAGAGAAGGTGAGAGAGAGAGAGGAAACTGGAGAGAAGAGAGAGAGAGAGAGGAAACTGGAGAGAAGAGAGAGAGAGAGAGAGGAAACTGGAGAGAAGGTGAGAGAGAGAGGAAACTGGAGAGAAGGTGAGAGAGAGAGAGAGAGGAAACTGGAGAGAAGGTGAGAGAGAGAGAGAGGAAACTGGAGAGAAGGTGAGAGAGAGAGAGAGGAAACTGGAGAGAAGAGAGAGAGAGAGAGGAAACTGGAGAGAAGAGAGAGAGAGAGAGAAAACTGGAGAGAGGAGAGAGAGAGGAAACTGGAGAGAAGGTGAGAGAGAGAGAGAGGAAACTGGAGAGAAGGTGAGAGAGAGAGGAAACTGCAGAGAAGGTGAGAGAGAGAAAGAGAAAACCGGAGAGAAGGTGAGAGAGAGAAAGAGAAAACCGGAGAGAAGGTGAGAGAGAGAGAGAGGAAACTGGAGAGAAGGTGAGAGAGAGAGAGAGAGGAAACTGGAGAGAAGGTGAGAGAGAGAGAGAGGAAACTGGAGAGAAGGTGAGAGAGAGAGAGAGAGGAAACTGGAGAGAAGAGAGAGAGAGAGAGGAAACTGGAGAGAAGAGAGAGAGAGAGAGGAAACTGGAGAGAAGAGAGAGAGAGAGAGGAAACTGGAGAGAAGAGAGAGAGAGAGAGAGGAAACTGGAGAGAAGGTGAGAGAGAGAGAGAGAGAGGAAACCGGAGAGAAGGAGAGAGAGAGAGGGGAAACCGGAGAGAAGGTGAGAGAGAGAGAGAGAGGAAACCGGAGAGAAGGTGAGAGAGAGAGAGAGAGAGAGGAAACTGGAGAGAAGGAGAGAGAGAGAGAGAGAGAGAGGAAACTGGAGAGAAGGAGAGAGAGAGAGAGAGAGGAAACTGGAGAGAAGGAGAGAGAGAGAGAGAGAGGAAACCGGAGAGAAGGTGAGAGAGAGAGAGAGAGGAAACCGGAGAGAAGGAGAGAGAGAGAGAGAGAGGAAACCGGAGAGAAGGAGAGAGAGAGAGAGAGAGGAAACTGGAGAGAAGGAGAGAGAGAGAGAGAGAGGAAACTGGAGAGAAGGTGAGAGAGAGAGAGAGAGGAAACTGGAGAGAAGGTGAGAGAGAGAGAGAGAGGAAACCGGAGAGAAGGAGAGAGAGAGAGAGAGGAAACCGGAGAGAAGGAGAGAGAGAGAGAGAGAGAGGAAACTGGAGAGAAGGTGAGAGAGAGAGAGAGGAAACCGGAGAGAAGGTGAGAGAGAGAGAGAGAGGAAACCGGAGAGAAGGTGCGAGAGAGAGAGAGGAAACCGGAGAGAAGGTGAGAGAGAGAGAGAGAGGAAACCGGAGAGAAGGAGAGAGAGAGAGAGAGAGAGGAAACTGGAGAGAAGGTGAGAGAGAGAGAGAGAGGAAACCGGAGAGAAGGTGAGAGAGAGAGAGAGGAAACCGGAGAGAAGGTGAGAGAGAGAGAGAGAGGAAACCGGAGAGAAGGAGAGAGAGAGAGAGAGGAAACCGGAGAGAAGGAGAGAGAGAGAGAGAGAGGAAACTGGAGAGAAGGAGAGAGAGAGAGAGAGAGAGGAAACTGGAGAGAAGGTGAGAGAGAGAGAGAGAGGAAACTGGAGAGAAGGTGAGAGAGAGAGAGAGAGGAAACTGGAGAGAAGAGAGAGAGAGAGAGAGGAAACTGGAGAGAAGGTGAGAGAGAGAGAGAGGAAACTGGAGAGAAGGTGAGAGAGAGAGAGAGAGGAAACTGGAGAGAAGGTGAGAGAGAGAGAGAGAGGAAACTGGAGAGAAGGTGAGAGAGAGGAAACTGGAGAGAAGGAGAGAGAGAGAGAGAGGAAACTGGAGAGAAGGTGAGAGAGAGAGAGAGAGAGAGAGGAAACTGGAGAGAAGGTGAGAGAGGGAAAGAGAAAACCGGAGAGAAGGTGAGAGAGAGAGAGAGGAAACTGGAGAGAAGGTGAGAGAGAGAGAGAGAGGAAACTGGAGAGAAGGTGAGAGAGAGAGAGAGAGGAAACTGGAGAGAAGGTGAGAGAGAGAGAGAGAGGAAACTGGAGAGAAGGTGAGAGAGAGAGAGAGAGGAAACCGGAGAGAAGGAGAGAGAGAGAGGGGAAACTGGAGAGAAGGTGAGAGAGAGAGAGAGGAAACTGGAGAGAAGGTGAGAGAGAGAGAGAGGAAACTGGAGAGAAGGTGAGAGAGAGAGAGAGGAAACTGGAGAGAAGAGAGAGAGAGAGAGAGGAAACTGGAGAGAAGAGAGAGAGAGAGAGAGGAAACTGGAGAGAAGGTGAGAGAGAGAGGAAACTGGAGAGAAGAGAGAGAGAGAGAGAGGAAACTGGAGAGAAGGTGAGAGAGAGAGGAAACTGGAGAGAAGGTGAGAGAGAGAAAGAGAGAGGAAACTGGAGAGAAGGTGAGAGAGAGAGAGAGAGGAAACTGGAGAGAAGGTGAGAGAGAGAGAGAGGAAACTGGAGAGAAGGTGAGAGAGAGAGAGAGGAAACTGGAGAGAAGGTGAGAGAGAGAGAGGAAACTGGAGAGAAGGTGAGAGAGAGAGAGGAAACTGGAGAGAAGAGAGAGAGAGAGAGGAAACTGGAGAGAAGAGAGAGAGAGAGAGAGGAAACTGGAGAGAAGGTGAGAGAGAGAGGAAACTGGAGAGAAGGTGAGAGAGAGAGAGAGAGGAAACTGGAGAGAAGGTGAGAGAGAGAGAGAGGAAACTGGAGAGAAGGTGAGAGAGAGAGAGAGGAAACTGGAGAGAAGGTGAGAGAGAGAGAGAGAGGAAACTGGAGAGAAGGTGAGAGAGAGAGAGAGGAAACTGGAGAGAAGGTGAGAGAGAGAGAGAGAGGAAACTGGAGAGAAGGAGAGAGAGAGAGAGGAAATTGGAGAGAAGGTGAGAGAGAGAGAGAGGAAACTGGAGAGAAGGTGAGAGAGAGAGAGAGGAAACTGGAGAGAAGGTGAGAGAGAGAGAGAGAGGAAACTGGAGAGAAGGTGAGAGAGAGAGAGAGGAAACTGGAGAGAAGGTGAGAGAGAGAGAGAGGAAACTGGAGAGAAGGTGAGAGAGAGAGAGGAAACTGGAGAGAAGAGAGAGAGAGAGAGGAAACTGGAGAGAAGAGAGAGAGAGAGAGAGGAAACTGGAGAGAAGGTGAGAGAGAGAGGAAACTGGAGAGAAGGTGAGAGAGAGAAAGAGAAAACCGGAGAGAAGGTGAGAGAGAGAGAGAGGAAACTGGAGAGAAGGTGAGAGAGAGAGAGAGAGGAAACTGGAGAGAAGGTGAGAGAGAGAGAGAGGAAACTGGAGAGAAGGTGAGAGAGAGAGAGAGGAAACTGGAGAGAAGGTGAGAGAGAGAGAGAGGAAACTGGAGAGAAGAGAGAGAGAGAGAGGAAACTGGAGAGAAGAGAGAGAGAGGAAACTGGAGAGAAGGTGAGAGAGAGAGAGAGGAAACTGGAGAGAAGGTGAGAGAGAGAGAGGAAACTGGAGAGAAGGTGAGAGAGAGAGGAAACTGGAGAGAAGGTGAGAGAGAGAGAGAGAGGAAACTGGAGAGAAGGTGAGAGAGAGAGAGAGAGAGAGGAAACTGGAGAGAAGGTGAGAGAGAGAGAGAGAGAGGAAACTGGAGAGAAGGTGAGAGAGAGAGAGAGAGGAAACTGGAGAGAAGGTGAGAGAGAGAGAGAGGAAACTGGAGAGAAGGTGAGAGAGAGAGAGAGGAAACTGGAGAGAAGGAGAGAGAGAGAGAGAGGAAACTGGAGAGAAGGTGAGAGAGAGAGAGAGAGAGGAAACTGGAGAGAAGGAGAGAGAGAGAGAGAGGAAACTGGAGAGAAGGAGAGAGAGAGAGAGGAAACTGGAGAGAAGGTGAGAGAGAGAGAGAGGAAACTGGAGAGAAGGTGAGAGAGAGAGAGAGGAAACTGGAGAGAAGGTGAGAGAGAGAGAGAGAGGAAACTGGAGAGAAGGTGAGAGAGAGGGAGGAAACTGGAGAGAAGAGAGAGAGAGAGAGAGAGGAAACTGGAGAGAAGGTGAGAGAGAGAGAGAGGAAACTGGAGAGAAGGTGAGAGAGAGAGAGAGGAAACTGGAGAGAAGGTGAGAGAGAGAGAGAGGAAACTGGAGAGAAGGTGAGAGAGAGAGAGAGAGGAAACTGGAGAGAAGGTGAGAGAGAGAGAGAGAGGAAACTGGAGAGAAGGTGAGAGAGAGAGAGAGAGAGGAAACTGGAGAGAAGGTGAGAGAGAGAGAGAGGAAACTGGAGAGAAGGTGAGAGAGAGAGAGAGAGGAAACTGGAGAGAAGAGAGAGAGAGAGAGAGGAAACTGGAGAGAAGGTGAGAGAGAGAGAGAGGAAACTGGAGAGAAGAGAGAGAGAGAGAGAGAGGAAACTGGAGAGAAGAGAGAGAGAGAGAGAGAGAGGAAACTGGAGAGAAGAGAGAGAGAGAGAGAGGAAACTGGAGAGAAGAGAGAGAGAGAGAGAGGAAACTGGAGAGAAGGTGAGAGAGAGAGAGGAAACTGGAGAGAAGGTGAGAGAGAGAAAGAGAGAGGAAACTGGAGAGAAGGTGAGAGAGAGAGAGAGAGGAAACTGGAGAGAAGGTGAGAGAGAGAGAGAGGAAACTGGAGAGAAGGTGAGAGAGAGAGAGAGGAAACTGGAGAGAAGGTGAGAGAGAGAGAGGGAAACTGGAGAGAAGGTGAGAGAGAGAGAGAGGAAACTGGAGAGAAGGAGAGAGAGAGAGAGGAAACTGGAGAGAAGAGAGAGAGAGAGAGAGGAAACTGGAGAGAAGGTGAGAGAGAGAGGAAACTGGAGAGAAGGTGAGAGAGAGAGAGAGAGGAAACTGGAGAGAAGGTGAGAGAGAGAGAGAGGAAACTGGAGAGAAGGTGAGAGAGAGAGAGAGGAAACTGGAGAGAAGAGAGAGAGAGAGAGGAAACTGGAGAGAAGAGAGAGAGAGAGAGAAAACTGGAGAGAGGAGAGAGAGAGGAAACTGGAGAGAAGGTGAGAGAGAGAGAGAGGAAACTGGAGAGAAGGTGAGAGAGAGAGGAAACTGCAGAGAAGGTGAGAGAGAGAAAGAGAAAACCGGAGAGAAGGTGAGAGAGAGAAAGAGAAAACCGGAGAGAAGGTGAGAGAGAGAGAGAGGAAACTGGAGAGAAGGTGAGAGAGAGAGAGAGAGGAAACTGGAGAGAAGGTGAGAGAGAGAGAGAGGAAACTGGAGAGAAGGTGAGAGAGAGAGAGAGAGGAAACTGGAGAGAAGAGAGAGAGAGAGAGGAAACTGGAGAGAAGAGAGAGAGAGAGAGGAAACTGGAGAGAAGAGAGAGAGAGAGAGGAAACTGGAGAGAAGAGAGAGAGAGAGAGAGGAAACTGGAGAGAAGGTGAGAGAGAGAGAGAGAGAGGAAACCGGAGAGAAGGAGAGAGAGAGAGAGGGGAAACCGGAGAGAAGGTGAGAGAGAGAGAGAGAGGAAACCGGAGAGAAGGTGAGAGAGAGAGAGAGAGAGGAAACTGGAGAGAAGGAGAGAGAGAGAGAGAGAGAGAGGAAACTGGAGAGAAGGAGAGAGAGAGAGAGAGAGGAAACTGGAGAGAAGGAGAGAGAGAGAGAGAGAGGAAACCGGAGAGAAGGTGAGAGAGAGAGAGAGAGGAAACCGGAGAGAAGGAGAGAGAGAGAGAGAGAGGAAACCGGAGAGAAGGAGAGAGAGAGAGAGAGAGGAAACTGGAGAGAAGGAGAGAGAGAGAGAGAGAGGAAACTGGAGAGAAGGTGAGAGAGAGAGAGAGGAAACTGGAGAGAAGGTGAGAGAGAGAGAGAGAGGAAACCGGAGAGAAGGAGAGAGAGAGAGAGAGGAAACCGGAGAGAAGGAGAGAGAGAGAGAGAGAGAGGAAACTGGAGAGAAGGTGAGAGAGAGAGAGAGGAAACCGGAGAGAAGGTGAGAGAGAGAGAGAGAGGAAACCGGAGAGAAGGTGCGAGAGAGAGAGAGGAAACCGGAGAGAAGGTGAGAGAGAGAGAGAGAGGAAACCGGAGAGAAGGAGAGAGAGAGAGAGAGAGAGGAAACTGGAGAGAAGGTGAGAGAGAGAGAGAGAGGAAACCGGAGAGAAGGTGAGAGAGAGAGAGAGGAAACCGGAGAGAAGGTGAGAGAGAGAGAGAGAGGAAACCGGAGAGAAGGAGAGAGAGAGAGAGAGGAAACCGGAGAGAAGGAGAGAGAGAGAGGAAACTGGAGAGAAGGAGAGAGAGAGAGAGAGGAAACTGGAGAGAAGGTGAGAGAGAGAGAGAGAGGAAACTGGAGAGAAGGTGAGAGAGAGAGAGAGAGGAAACTGGAGAGAAGAGAGAGAGAGAGAGAGGAAACTGGAGAGAAGGTGAGAGAGAGAGAGAGGAAACTGGAGAGAAGGTGAGAGAGAGAGAGAGAGGAAACTGGAGAGAAGGTGAGAGAGAGAGAGAGAGGAAACTGGAGAGAAGGTGAGAGAGAGGAAACTGGAGAGAAGGAGAGAGAGAGAGAGAGGAAACTGGAGAGAAGGTGAGAGAGAGAGAGAGAGAGAGAGGAAACTGGAGAGAAGGTGAGAGAGGGAAAGAGAAAACCGGAGAGAAGGTGAGAGAGAGAGAGAGGAAACTGGAGAGAAGGTGAGAGAGAGAGAGAGAGGAAACTGGAGAGAAGGTGAGAGAGAGAGAGAGAGGAAACTGGAGAGAAGGTGAGAGAGAGAGAGAGAGGAAACTGGAGAGAAGGTGAGAGAGAGAGAGAGAGGAAACCGGAGAGAAGGAGAGAGAGAGAGGGGAAACTGGAGAGAAGGTGAGAGAGAGAGAGAGGAAACTGGAGAGAAGGTGAGAGAGAGAGAGAGGAAACTGGAGAGAAGGTGAGAGAGAGAGAGAGGAAACTGGAGAGAAGAGAGAGAGAGAGAGAGGAAACTGGAGAGAAGAGAGAGAGAGAGAGAGGAAACTGGAGAGAAGGTGAGAGAGAGAGGAAACTGGAGAGAAGGTGAGAGAGAGAAAGAGAAAACCGGAGAGAAGGTGAGAGAGAGAAAGAGAAACCGGAGAGAAGGTGAGAGAGAGAGAGAGGAAACTGGAGAGAAGGTGAGAGAGAGAGAGAGAGGAAACTGGAGAGAAGGTGAGAGAGAGAGAGAGGAAACTGGAGAGAAGGTGAGAGAGAGAGAGAGAGAGGAAACCGGAGAGAAGGAGAGAGAGAGAGGGGAAACTGGAGAGAAGGTGAGAGAGAGAGAGAGGAAACTGGAGAGAAGGTGAGAGAGAGAGAGAGGAAACAGGAGAGAAGGTGAGAGAGAGAGAGAGGAAACTGGAGAGAAGGTGAGAGAGAGAGAGAGAGAGGAAACCGGAGAGAAGGAGAGAGAGAGAGGGGAAACTGGAGAGAAGGTGAGAGAGAGAGAGAGAGGAAACCGGAGAGAAGGTGAGAGAGAGAGAGAGAGGAAACTGGAGAGAAGGAGAGAGAGAGAGAGAGAGGAAACTGGAGAGAAGGAGAGAGAGAGAGAGAGAGGAAACCGGAGAGAAGGTGAGAGAGAGAGAGAGAGGAAACCGGAGAGAAGGAGAGAGAGAGAGAGAGGAAACCGGAGAGAAGGAGAGAGAGAGAGAGAGAGGAAACTGGAGAGAAGGAGAGAGAGAGAGAGAGGAAACTGGAGAGAAGGTGAGAGAGAGAGAGAGAGGAAACTGGAGAGAAGGTGAGAGAGAGAGAGAGAGGAAACCGGAGAGAAGGAGAGAGAGAGAGAGAGGAAACCGGAGAGAAGGAGAGAGAGAGAGAGAGAGGAAACTGGAGAGAAGGTGAGAGAGAGAGAGAGGAAACCGGAGAGAAGGTGAGAGAGAGAGAGGAAACCGGAGAGAAGGTGAGAGAGAGAGAGAGGAAACCGAGAGAAGGTGAGAGAGAGAGAGAGAGGAAACCGGAGAGAAGGAGAGAGAGAGAGAGAGGAAACTGGAGAGAAGGTGAGAGAGAGAGAGAGAGAGGAAACCGGAGAGAAGGTGAGAGAGAGAGAGAGAGGAAACCGGAGAGAAGGTGAGAGAGAGAGAGAGAGGAAACCGGAGAGAAGGAGAGAGAGAGAGAGGAAACTGGAGAGAAGGAGAGAGAGAGAGAGAGAGGAAACTGGAGAGAAGGAGAGAGAGAGAGAGAGGAAACTGGAGAGAAGGTGAGAGAGAGAGAGAGAGGAAACTGGAGAGAAGGTGAGAGAGAGAGAGAGAGGAAACTGGAGAGAAGAGAGAGAGAGAGAGGAAACTGGAGAGAAGGTGAGAGAGAGAGAGAGGAAACTGGAGAGAAGGTGAGAGAGAGAGAGAGAGGAAACTGGAGAGAAGGTGAGAGAGAGAGAGAGAGGAAACTGGAGAGAAGGTGAGAGAGAGAGAGAGGAAACTGGAGAGAAGGAGAGAGAGAGAGAGGAAACTGGAGAGAAGGTGAGAGAGAGAGAGAGAGGAAACTGGAGAGAAGGTGAGAGAGAGAGAGAGGAAACTGGAGAGAAGGTGAGAGAGAGAGAGGGGAAACTGGAGAGAAGGTGAGAGAGAGTGAGAGGAAACTGGAGAGAAGGTGAGAGAGAGAGAGAGAGGAAACTGGAGAGAAGGTGAGAGAGAGAGAGAGGAAACTGGAGAGAAGGAGAGAGAGAGAGAGAGGAAACTGGAGAGAAGGTGAGAGAGAGAGAGGAAACTGGAGAGAAGGTGAGAGAGAGAGAGAGAGGAAACTGGAGAGAAGGTGAGAGAGAGAGAGAGGAAACTGGAGAGAAGGAGAGAGAGAGAGAGAGAGGAAACTGGAGAGAAGGTGAGAGAGAGAGAGAGGAAACTGGAGAGAAGGTGAGAGAGAGAGAGAGAGGAAACTGGAGAGAAGGTGAGAGAGAGAGAGAGAGGAAACTGGAGAGAAGGTGAGAGAGAGAGAGAGAGAGGAAACTGGAGAGAAGGTGAGAGAGAGAGAGAGGAAACTGGAGAGAAGGTGAGAGAGAGAGAGAGGAAACTGGAGAGAAGTAGAGAGAGAGAGAGAGGAAACTGGAGAGAAGGAGAGAGAGAGAGAGGAAACTGGAGAGAAGGTGAGAGAGAGAGAGAGGAAACTGGAGAGAAGGTGAGAGAGAGAGAGAGGAAACTGGAGAGAAGGTGAGAGAGAGAGAGAGGAAACTGGAGAGAAGGTGAGAGAGAGAGGAGGAAACTGGAGAGAAGGTGAGAGAGAGAGAGAGGAAACTGGAGAGAAGGTGAGAGAGAGAGAGGAAACTGGAGAGAAGAGAGAGAGAGAGAGAGGAAACTGGAGAGAAGGTGAGAGAGAGAGAGAGGAAACTGGAGAGAAGGTGAGAGAGAGAGAGAGGAAACTGGAGAGAAGGTGAGAGAGAGAGAGAGGAAACTGGAGAGAAGGTGAGAGAGAGAGAGAGGAAACTGGAGAGAAGGTGAGAGAGAGAGAGAGAGGAAACTGGAGAGAAGGAGAGAGAGAGAGAGGAAACTGGAGAGAAGGTGAGAGAGAGAGAGAGGAAACTGGAGAGAAGGTGAGAGAGAGAGAGAGGAAACTGGAGAGAAGGTGAGAGAGAGAGAGAGGAAACTGGAGAGAAGGTGAGAGAGAGAGAGAGGAAACTGGAGAGAAGGTGAGAGAGAGAGAGAGGAAACTGGAGAGAAGGTGAGAGAGAGAGAGGAAACTGGAGAGAAGTGAGAGAGAGAGAGAGGAAACTGGAGAGAAGGTGAGAGAGAGAGAGAGGAAACTGGAGAGAAGGTGAGAGAGAGAGAGGAAACTGGAGAGAAGGTGAGAGAGAGAGAGAGGAAACTGGAGAGAAGGTGAGAGAGAGAGAGAGGAAACTGGAGAGAAGGTGAGAGAGAGAGAGAGAGGAACTGGAGAGAAGGTGAGAGAGAGAGAGAGAGGAAACTGGAGAGAAGGTGAGAGAGAGAGAGAGGAAACTGGAGAGAAGGTGAGAGAGAGAGAGAGGAAACTGGAGAGAAGGTGAGAGAGAGAGAGAGGAAACTGGAGAGAGAGAGAGAGAGGAAACTGGAGAGAAGGTGAGAGAGAGAGAGAGGAAACTGGAGAGAAGGTGAGAGAGAGAGAGAGGAAACTGGAGAGAAGGTGAGAGAGAGAGAGAGGAAACTGGAGAGAAGGTGAGAGAGAGAGAGAGGAAACTGGAGAGAAGGTGAGAGAGAGAGAGAGGAAACTGGAGAGAAGGTGAGAGAGAGAGAGAGGAAACTGGAGAGAAGGTGAGAGAGAGAGAGAGAGGAAACTGGAGAGAAGGTGAGAGAGAGAGAGAGAGGAAACTGGAGAGAAGGTGAGAGAGAGAGAGAGAGAGGAAACTGGAGAGAAGGTGAGAGAGAGAGAGAGGAAACTGGAGAGAAGGTGAGAGAGAGAGAGAGGAAACTGGAGAGAAGGTGAGAGAGAGAGAGAGGAAACTGGAGAGAAGGTGAGAGAGAGAGAGAGGAAACTGGAGAGAAGGTGAGAGAGAGAGAGAGGAAACTGGAGAGAAGGTGAGAGAGAGAGAGGAAACTGGAGAGAAGGTGAGAGAGAGAGAGAGGAAACTGGAGAGAAGGTGAGAGAGAGAGAGAGGAAACTGGAGAGAAGGTGAGAGAGAGAGAGAGAGGAAACTGGAGAGAAGGTGAGAGAGAGAGAGAGGAAACTGGAGAGAAGGTGAGAGAGAGAGAGGAAACTGGAGAGAAGGTGAGAGAGAGAGAGAGGAAACTGGAGAGAAGGTGAGAGAGAGAGAGAGGAAACTGGAGAGAAGAGAGAGAGAGAGAGAGAGGAAACTGGAGAGAAGGAGAGAGAGAGAGAGAGGAAACTGGAGAGAAGAGAGAGAGAGAGAGGAAACTGGAGAGAAGAGTGAGAGAGAGAGAGGAAACTGGAGAGAAGGTGAGAGAGAGAGAGAGGAAACTGGAGAGAAGGTGAGAGAGAGAGAGAGAGAGGAAACTGGAGAGAAGGTGAGAGAGAGAGAGAGGAAACTGGAGAGAAGGTGAGAGAGAGAGAGAGGAAACTGGAGAGAAGGTGAGAGAGAGAGAGAGGAAACTGGAGAGAAGGGAGAGAGAGAGAGAGAGGAAACTGGAGAGAAGGTGAGAGAGAGAGAGAGGAAACTGGAGAGAAGGTGAGAG
This sequence comes from Heptranchias perlo, assembly GCF_035084215.1. Lineage (NCBI taxonomy): Eukaryota > Metazoa > Chordata > Chondrichthyes > Hexanchiformes > Hexanchidae > Heptranchias > Heptranchias perlo. The sequence continues at coordinate 105,257,813 of NC_090325.1, read as the reverse complement.
AGAGAGAGAGAGAACTGGAGAGAGGTGAGAGAGAGAGAGAGGAAACTGGAGAGAAGGTGAGAGAGAGAGGAAACTGGAGAGAAGGTGAGAGAGAGAAGAGAGAGGAAACTGGAGAGAAGGTGAGAGAGAGAGAGAGAGGAAACTGAGAGAAGGTGAGAGAGAGAGAGAGAGGAAACTGGAGAGAAGGTGAGAGAGAGAGAGAGAGGAAACTGGAGAGAAGGTGAGAGAGAGAGAGAGGAAACTGGAGAGAAGGTGAGAGAGAGAGAGAGGAACTGGGGAGAAGGTGAGAGAGAGAGAGAA